>NC_047028.1:27049908-27649908 GCF_902652985.1 Pecten maximus
CCAACAGTCAACAGTAACAAACTGGCAAAACTCTGGGGTTTTTTTTGTTGTTTTTTGTTTGTTTTGTTGTTTGCTTTTTCAAGTTTTCCATTCAGTTTGTGAGTGGAGGGTAGCCTGAGTTTCCTCTCACCCTAAGACCGGAAATTAAATGTTTTTACTGATTCCTGGTTTGGTATTTATGTTCATCAAGATGAATAATGTCTGGTGTTAACTTATACATACACTTTCAGACATTTTTTTAAAACTGATCAAAGAGAGAAGGGAGAGAGGGGGGATGTTAGGAGTTAGAATCAGTTTGAGTCGTTGATAAATTGAGAGTGTGCATATAATTCAACTCGTTGTCTTGCTCAGATAGAGTCGTGTCTCCAAAAAGAAGTAGATTTACGTTAAGAGGAATATAGCGGTTTAGATGGCGGACGAGTGTTATTCTTTGTTCAGCACAAGTATTACAATCAAAGAAGAAGTGGTGGGTGTTTTCAGTAGGAAAGCCACAATGACAACGTTGATCAGTAATAAGGTTGGCTCTAAATAAAGCATTCATTGTGGGGTGTGTCGAAGGTTTAACACATGTACCCAGTTTTGATAAAATTGTCTATACACAAAGCCAATGTAAAAACCTCTTGTTACGAAGACAGACGCCATATATTATTAACCTTCCTGGTTGTCAAAATAAAGGACGGCTTTCAAAACCATTATTTAATTGATTACTTACGTAATGTATTGATTGTATATCTATATGCACCATTATTATCATTGCCTAAACATATTTTCATCGCCACAAAGATTAAGCTATATAAACAATTACTGGGCGTTTCCCATCGTTAAATGTGCACATATCATTCACACAATTACTGGGTGTTTCCGTTCTTCATCCGTAGCCACAGTTCTAGAAAAAGTCACGAATAGATTTTTTATATTGTTACACAAAACATGTGCTCATATTTTAAAAGATAAGAAATGTTTATAGGCATTCTTTCGTGTATCAAAATAAAATTTAGATATTCAACATACTGTAATCATAAACGCTTACCGCCGCCCTTAAGGCTTGCTGGATGAAATGGAGATTGTAGTCCCGGTCTATACAGCCACAAGAAACACGACAAATAATCTGCTATGTTCACTTACAAAGGTCGACTGATACAACTTAAGTTTGCCACATTCATGGACGTGAAAGATCACTAAAATATCGCCGCGGTCTGAGGGCTATTTAAAAATAAATGAAGATAGTATTTGGTGCACAAAAACTACCTTTCCTTAGCTGACCTACATTCTACCGCTACAGAATAGAGACCCTCGTGCTCACAGCTAAGATACATTGCTGTGGAACTTGGACACGGTAATGACATTGCCATCTATGTGTGTCGGTTAAGGGAAATACTCTACTTGACATATCTGTGTGTTTATATGCAGTATGTGTGCACTGCTTGCAGTCTACGTGTTAAATATATAGGACATGTGTACATGCGTCCGTGACGTTTGCGCAGCACTGGTAACTTAGGAACCGCTATCGAGCAGGGTAGCAGCTTTATTGTATGACAAAATGAATAGCCGATATCAAGTGCTTTAACTGATTTTCATTTTGTCCAATATCATGCATGATGATGCTGGAATATGTACCCTGTAAAATCACGAAAGGTGTATGCTGCCCTTCAGCGGAAGAGGCAATTGTGTTTAAAGGCAAGCTCAACCCAAATCCTTAATCTTCTCATCATTGGTGGAAGGTGGTCATATTTTATTATAAATGGTTTGACCCAAAGAAACGGAATGGTAGGCCCCAAAATGGGAACTTTGTTGAATTATTGCTTTAAAACCCTACTCCTTCTTAACCAAATTTGATTTGAAACATCATTTGGGGGAGGGCAATCATATTTTATTTTGAATGAGGCTAGTGTGACCCCTGGGGACAGAGAAGCGAGGATAACTCATAAGGGGACAGTAATCATATTATTTTTTACAAATGAAGCTTGTGGAGCCCCTGGGGAGAGAAGGGTGAAGCCCCAAAAGTGGAACTTAGCCAAAATTTTGTTTTAAAATGCTACTCCTTTTTAATATCTTAATTGATTGCAACCTTATTTAGTATGAAGCATCATTGGGGAAGGGCAATCCTAATTGATAAAAATGAGGCTTGTCCGATCCATGGGGACAGAGGGACAGGGCCGTAAAATGAGAACTTGGCTGGAAATTTGCTTTGAAATGCTGCTCTTCCTTTAAGCCAAAATGGATAAAAACATAATTTGATCTGAAACATAACTGGCTGCGTATAGATAATTTATGGTAATGATGGTGCATTGGGAGGTGACTCCCTGCTGTAAAAGTGTTTGTCAGATGACCGTTAAGGCCCATGGGCCTGTTACTCTCCTAGTACTCCAGCTTTCCTCCACTTCGAAAACCTGGCATATCCTTAAATGATCCTGGCTGTTAAAGGGACGTTAAACAAAATAAACCAATCACACTCCCGAAATGCTAATCGTAAAGCGGAAGTAGCAACTCTGGTATGTCTTTGCCAGGGGACAAAGCGAAAGCGACTTCCTCGCAGTTACGAACGCCCAACTAAATAACTGAGCAGATTCAAGAGAGGCATTGAAAAGAAGAGTGTTGTTTAAAAACTAGAGTAAAGTAAAGATACGATGCCAAACTCAAACGCCTCTGACGAGTCATGCAAGGGGGTCTGCAGGTGCAATTCTCACGCCCTATCTGTAAGGAAGCAGAATCACCAACGGTATTGTCAGATGTTTAAACAATGTATTGCAAACGTACATAGCGGTAATTTTATTTTAGCGATTTTCACGCGTGAAGTATTGCACTAAATTAAGATTGCGTTAATTACACTTTCCTTATACTATTCTCAGTCTAGCTGAAGCAAGCTTCCTTGTCTGTGTTAGCCTTCAGATTAGTGTTCTGTGAATCTATCTAGTGAGTTTGCCTTCAGACTTCAAGAGTGATTATTGTCGTGGGAAAATATAAGTTCATGACCAATGGACTATATATAGTTCATGCAGCATGCCATGAGGTGATACTGCAAACAGGAAAAGGAAATGAATCTGTATATTTCGGAGACTTTGCAAAATCTTTCGATTATGTAGATAATGCCAACCTTTGATGTAAATTAAGCAGAATAGGTTTAGAGGAGAAAATATTCAACTTTTGTGGAAATAAAATCGAGTCTAACAGGGAGAAATTGTATCGCCATATTTATTCTCTCTTTCACAAAGGATATTTTATTATCATAAATAGTGCAAAGGAATTTGTTGATTTGAGCTTATTTTTTTCTTCCGACAACCAGTTAGGGCTATTTTAAGAGTGCATTAGAGGGCTTTAAAGGCTACATGTATTACTTAAAAAAATGTAGAAATTTGCAAAAAAAAGCTAGCCTTACAACGGAAAAAATACTGAAATACACCGTATTTAGTTTTCAAATTGTGGCATGGTTAGTGAGGATAAGTCTTAGGAGTATTGAAATGGCCATTTACAAAACGTTGCGGTTTCTGTAAGGGGTTTTAAAAATCCTAATCCTTAGATTGATAAATAAGGTAATAAACAGAACAAACCAAGGGCATACAGACACTAATTATAACTTATGATCGATCAAATGAGGGCAAATTACAACAAAGATCTTCCTTTAAAAGTACACAGTTATAAAGACCAGGTGTTCCGGATTAGTAAGCGTCCTCTGCTTCATCGAGGACACCCATCATACAAATGAAGGTAATATCTGGGTTTGATAACATTCTCAAAATTAGACCTTTGGTGGTAGTAAAACATATTGCTGACCAAAGACGCAAAGCACTTTTATTGCGTTCAAAGTGTACTGTCGGGAGGCATGGATCATGTTACAGTCCCCTGTGGTAGTGATATAATGTCGGGGCATATGGATCATGTTACAGTCCCCTGTGGTTGTGATTTATTGTCGGGAGGCATATAGTTATATGTTACAAATCCCCGTGGTAGTAATACATTGTCGGGATGCTACATCAAAATGCATTAGTTCGTTAATTTATTTCATCAGCAGTTTTACATTATAACCACTAGCATTAAAACTATGCCGTTCTTCTTTTTTAAAGATATTTCTTGTTTAAGTTTGATTTATTATCTACAATTATTCCAAGGTCTTTCTCTTCCGTTTCCTCTGATAGAATTACTGTCGTTCTTAGACTATCAACATCCTGATATTAATGTAAATTGTTTTATCTATTCTTTCCTAAATTCATTGTTTTGTATTTGTGTCATGTATCCGACCATTATTGTAAGTTGTCTAGGTCCAGCTGAAGATCTCCATTTAACCTGTGGTAGATATAGAACCGGAAACACAACTTGTGATCACAGGTACTTGGGTTAAGAAATTATATTTGTGTATATATACTATATAGCCTCGTATTACTCTATTTTATATAGTAATACGAGGCTATATAGTATATATATACATGATATAATTTCTTAACCCAAGTACCTGTGCTTGTGATGGGTCAAATTCAAATTCATTTTATTCTCTTTTCACATATTGACATGATATATAGAGAAAAACATATTTACAATATAATATATACAATTAAAGTAGTGTTCGTAGTTGAAACATGGCACAGTTTCACAACAAAATATTTTCATTCTTAATTATCAAGGAGGACAAATCATGTTGTTAATTAATCTGATAAAAATACACATTTTCATTAGTTTTTTAACATTAGTCATATTCATTAATTTGTTAAATTTAATAATATTTGGTCTTGACCAATTGTATTTGTCTATATCTAAAATTCTGTGAGCAGATAACGCTGTACATTCAAGTAAATAATGAAATTCATCACCAATTTGTTGACCATTACAATGTGGACATTTTCTTTCCTTATACTCAATCTGGTGCCATCTGCCAGTTTCAACAATAAATTTATGATTAGTAGTGCGAAATTTACAAAAAGTTACTCTATCTTTATCAGGTAAAATATCTAAATAATTTTCAAAATTACAATTATCCTTAAAAATTCTATAACATATAGCCTTTGAGGAATTGTGTACATCACTCTGCCATTTCTGTAAGTACTGGTCATAAAGTCTTAACTTAATAAAATGTTTTAGCCATACTGGATTACATTCAGAAGAATATTGTATATCCCACAAGTAACTCACTCCACATTCATTTAAAATACCTTTAACAAATCTTATATAAGGAACAGGTTTGTCATCAAAATGATGACAATAACAAAGAAGTTTATACAATTTAATATTAAGCTTACTTAATTTAGAATGAGTCAACTGTGACCAATATGTTATTATTCTTGTTTTTACCGTAATTTCTAGTGGAGTTGTACCAAGTTCTCAATATACCATATAATTAGGAGTACTATTTTTTAATCCAAGTAATAATTTACAAAATTTTAGTTGGACACGTTCAATTATTTTGAGGTCAGTTAAACTCCAAATCTCACATCCATACAGTAAAATTGGTTTGACAATCTTTTCAAATAAGTCATCTGTACGACAAAATATCAAGCCCAAATAGGTGAAGTTATCCACGTACTCTATCACCTCATTATCAAATAAAAATTCAATTATATTGTTTCTACGTCCTTTATTAAAAACCATACATTTTGTTTTTTCTATATCAACTTTCAATTTCCACTGTTTACAGTATTCGTTAAAAATATCTAGTTGCAATTGCAAGTCAGCTGGAGAGTCTGAAAAAAAGTACGGTATCATCAGCATAAAGTAGTATAAAAAGCTTTAAGTAAATATGCAAGTCAGTTTCTAATTTAGCACTGATACTTTTTAAACCATGTACGCTATTTTGGGTCATACATTCCTCAAGATCGTTCAGGTATAGACTGAATAAGAATGGAGATAGATTTCCCCCTTGTCTTAAACCATTTTCACATGGGAAATAGCTAGACAACTCACCATTTAAAATTACGTTTGATTTAATGCCTCGATACATATTAAAAATTATCTTAAACATTTTCCCATTAATTCCACTCATTAACATTTTGTTCCAGAGACCTTTTCGCCACACTCTATCGAAGGCTTTTTCGAAGTCAACAAATATACAATATAACTTGCTTTTCATCATTTGTGTCAAATTAATGAGAGAGTTAAGAACAAAAATATTATCAATCGTCGAATAATTTTTACGGAACCCCGACTGGTTTTCAAATATTAGGCCAACATCATCAGAATATTTCTGTAGCCTTTGGTTTAGTATACTAGTAAACAACTTCCCCATACACCTAACTATTGTAATCGGCCTATATATTTTTTAGGTTGCGTGGGTGAACCTTTATTTTTAAAAATTGGAACAATACTACCTGTAACCCATTTTGCTGGGAAATTGCCACTATTAAATATAATATTAAATAGTTTTACATACAAATCGGTCATTTTCACAGCGGAATGTTTGATATATTCGTTTATGATATTGTCATCAGAGCATGACTTGTTATTTTTCAGTGATCTAATAGCTTTTTCGACCTCATCCTTTGTTATATCAAAATTTAAAAAGTCATCAACACCGTCATCATAACCTACAGGTACATCAGTATTACCATCATCAACACTAGCATTGAGGTCTTTATAAAAATTGAAGAAAACATCTATAGGCATTGTTCCTTTTGGTTTTCTTTTCCCATCAGCTTTCAGTAGCTTCCAATAGTCTCTTGGATTTTTACTTTTCATAACTTTCAACTTTTTACGAAAGTCATATCTAAATTTTTTAATACTTTTATTCATAGTATATTTATAAGCTTTTACAGATTCGTTATATTCATTATGAAAATACTCGTTTCGATGCCGTCTGTACTGGCCTTTACACCGTCTGTATATTTTTCTTGCATTTTTACAATTAAAATCAAACCAGGGTTTCTTGGAAGCAACTGATTTCTGCTTATTTACTTTGTATATATTAGTGCCAAGTGAGTTTTTAGCTGCATGCAATAATATATTACAACAGTTATCAATCAACTGATCAATGTTAAGTTCATTAATATCATTACAGTTATCAATTAAGTCAGCGACATGTTTGATTGAATCATCATCAATATTATCGACAAAATCAACTGCTTTCGCAGAGTTCCATTTATTAATTCCTTCCTCCACTCTTGAGGGTTGATCATACACATCATTTGTATTTAAAATATAAGAAAATTGTAGGGTTAATGAAATTGGACAATGAGCATCGGACAATAGGGAATCAAAATCTAAGATTTCAAATTCACCGACATTTTTAACAAGTCTTGATGAACAAAGTACATAATCAACAACACTGTCGTTTTTACATGTAAGTTTACCAACACTTTTGTCACAGCCTGTTCGACCGTTACAAATGAAAAGGTCATTATATTTACAAAAATCTATTAACCTATTACCTGAATTATTCTTTTTATTATCACAGTTTGATCTATATTTGAGAAAAGTAAAATCACTAAAAACATCAGTATACTTAGTGTCATTCAGAATTCCAGCTGAAAAGTCATCATTATTTTCTATTTCACGTGCATCAATAAAATCATTTGTATTTGAAGTCCGTGCATTAAAATCACCTAGGATACAAACATAATTACAATTATTTGAAAAATGTAAATACTCATTTTCAAGTTCTGAATATGGGTCACCTATATGATACTTTGAATTTTCAGGTGGTATATAGACTATACCAAACAGCAAATCTTCATCACAATGACAAATGTTACCATTTATCTTAAACCAACTTACATACTTACTATCACTTTCTATAGTATTGATATAGTTTTCCATGCCACACTTAAAGGCAAGAGTTATTCCACCAGCCTTGACCTTTCTTATTTGAAAACGATTTTTCATGTTAATTACAAAACCAGGTAAATTAATAACATCTAAATCATCAGTTTTTGTTTCACATAGACATACAATTGTAATATATCAAAATTATTTACAAAATCAAGAAAGTCTGGGTATTGCATTCTTCTCAATATACCACCTACATTTAAAACTAATATTTTTATGTCATGAACTTTATAAGAGTCCACACGTGAGTCTGTATTGCCATTACTGACAAAAGAACGTGTACGTGTGCGGCCATCTCGGGCTTGCCCTCCGGCGTGTTCCTATTGTGAGCTTGAGTGTTCACGTCTACGTTTTCTGGCCTGTTTACTTGGTGTATTCGATGTTTGATTTGGGGTCACGGGGTTCACATATAACTGTCCATCAATAATTAATTTGTCTCTCAGTAAAACTGCTTTCTTCCCATTTTTTTTTTTTTTTTTTTGCTCGTTTTTGGACCGGATACAGCCTCTTTCTGATATCTTCAATTTCCTTTGGGTATTGTTCGTTTATTCCAAATTGGGTTCCCTTTAATTTCACTGCATTTTTTTCACATTTGTTAGATCTCTGTAATGGACGAACTTGGCTATGATGGAGCGTGGTCTCCCACCCCTGGTGCTACCCTTGTTTCCAATGCGATGTACATTTGCCATGGGGATATCACAGGCATTTTCAATTTTCAAATTTTCATGTATACATTTTTTTACAGTTTCCTCACAGTTTTCACTATTGTCATTTTGGACCCACACTTTTTCTTGGATACCCGAAAATATAAGGTTATATTTCATGCTCCTACATTGAGCCTCTAGTGCCTTTTCCTTCATTTCTTCCATCGAAACTCTCATATCGTCAAGTTCATCGAATATTTCATGATCGGTTTTGTCCAATGAGTCAATGAGTCATATATGGGTCAGAGCAGCGATCGAACGCCTATAGACCTCGTCGACAGGTATAACAGGTAAGTGTGACAATTTACAGCAACTTGTTGTCTTCTTTAAGACAATAAGTCTTCTGTCCTGTGTATTAAATCTTCTGACAAACCATACGACTTCAATTTGCCGATTAACCTTCTGTGTGCAACAATGTAAAATCCCTTCATAAAGTCAAGATAAACAACCTCGATTCCACTATCTTCATTAATGATATTCGTCCAGCCATCCATGGCTTTAAGAAGCTGGAGTATTGTGGATCTTCCTTTCTACCACAATACCCTGTGTTATTCAACTCTCAGACCATCAGTTAATCACTACAGCCGTTGATTAACAATCTGTTTATACCACACGTGGTATAAACTCTGTACGCATTTCGATTGGCTAACACGGTGAACTTTGACCCAAGCTGCAATTGTTATTGACGTCATCAATAATCTAATGACGTCACGTCACCGGGTCCCGGACGTCACCGGTACACTTTATTTGCATACGCAAAATTATACTTGGCCACGTTTCTCTTTGATTCAAGCCGATATTATTGTGGTAGAAACAGGTCACACTACTCGAAATGGTTGGATATGGAATTTATTTCACACGAGTAAGTTATTTTTTAAAAGTTGCAAAAAACACTCGCTAAAGCTCGTGTCTTTTGTAACTTTTAAAAAATAACTTACTCGTGTGAAATAAATTCCATATCCAACAACCACTCGTTGTGTAACCTCTATATCCCTAACCCGAACTGCTGAGTACTAAGAAGATTGTTGTTTATAAGATGTTCCGTGACATGATTTCTAATAATCGTTTCCAGTAGTTTACCTACGATACGTGTTAAGCTGACTGGTCTATAGTTTCCAGCAATACGCTTATTTCTTTTCACCTTTTTATTTCTACACTATTTAAGTATTATTTTTCAGAGTATTTTAATAGCTAAAAAGCTTAAAGGAAACATTACATAGTATATAGGTCTCTGGTATATAGGTCTCTGATTTAATTTAATCTTGATTGCTTATTATTATCAACTAGGTATGATGAAAGTTAGAGTCAAGAAATTAAAACTTGATTGTTATAAGTAATTATAAGTTGTCAATGCATACTTATAACAACCAGATAAACACCTCTCTGATTTACTTTGAAGGAGAGACTTCATGTGTATTTTTGTAACTGAAGATTCATATACGCAATGTCAATCTACTGTTATTTGCGCAAAACTTGTTAACAGTTGATTGTTTTTTTTAATAAAACTTTACATATAGGCCTTTTATGTATATGTAAACAAACAAAAAAATCTTAATTGATTGCATTATATAACAGTTTTCTTGTGTGGAATAAAACACCCTCAAACGCCCGATACAGAATGTTTTTGCACGATTTTGTCATCCAGTGTTACTGTGCATTGTTATCGGTCTTTGTAATCGTAGCGAACGCACCGTCGGACACGTTGGTGGAACTCTTCGCAGTGAAGGTACAATAAGTCATAAACCGAAAGTAGGTAAAGTGATGGGGTTGCATTATAGGTAGGAGGTTGCAGCATTCTCGTAGCGGTTTGTGGTCAAATTGGTAATTTACATAGGATAAACATTACGAATCAATGATACATGTGGCAAGCGGAGTTCGCTGAGCGCGGTTATTAACGTACTAATTGGGCTACTAGCACTGTACTGGTCCGAAAAGCAGACGGTACTGTAGTGTAGGTAGTCCGAGGAAACTTCATGTGCATTTCATATGTATGGTGTGTTTTTTTGTCGTCTGTGTTAACGAATGTTTTATTTTCGTTTTCTTTCAATGAAGAACTAAAACATCTGTTTCATAGCTAAACTTGTCTCCTTTGACAAAGTGGCACAATTGAACTGCTATACTGCACTTTATCTGTAGCCGTTTTTTTTATTTTTCAAAATTGTCTTAATATAGGTCTTTATATATAAAACAAGCTTTATCTTTCAAAATTTACTTCAAAATTGGGAATTTTTTAGTGGCAAATTGGGAATTATCACAAGATTTCTTTAGAGGAATGGGTTCTTTTAATGGACCGTTTCTATTGTAGGAAAAGCCCTGTAATATGAATATGTCCCGGTGTGCAACTATATTCAATAATACATTTTTAATCAGTAAAGTGCATAATATGTGATTTTGTGATGATGAAAAAAACAATAACAAACTCTACATATAACAATTGCAACATGGGGTTGCATCTTTCACGGAATGTACTCTTGTTTCTTTCAAAAGTAAGATCCATTAGACCATCACTTTGTGTTGTAAACATGATACAGAAGTATTGTAAGGATGCACCTGTTTATAACGCTTTCTGATACATCCTCTTCTAATGGCTAAAATGATTTTTTTTTAGATATGAAAAAACACAAATTAATAGATTACAAATTGTGATTGTAATTTGTGTTAAAATTTCAGACATCAAACATGACATCACTTTTTTAAATCAGTCTTTACTTGATTGCCATACAATGAATTAACGAACCTTTGATGGTATCTACTTGAACTACAAACTACATGTACATTAAATTTTATATATTGACATGATCCAATGCATTTTAAAAACTTAAGTTTCCAATATTAATATTGTCATAGAGTTGATATGAATTCTCATACAATAATAGGAATGAATTGCATGTCAGGGTAAAGATCATTGGATAAATGTAAAATCACTTTACTTCTAATATCTAATGCTTTTCACTTCTCAGTTCAGGTGCAGAGATCTCGTGATTGATGACTGGATGATGACAAGATGGACGTTTTAAGGCCCCAAATTATCCAAATTGGTGATCGTTGTTACAGGAAAAATCCGCCACTGCATAGGGATGTAGAAGCTGATGAAGAGGAAGATTTCAATGGTAGCTATGTATATATTTCATTGAAAGGGTTTATTTCTTGTATGATCTGCAGGTACAAAATGTCATTAGGAATATATAATCCAAATCAATTTATTATATATCAAATGTAAACTTTACTGGATGTTTTTGTTTTGTATTTTTTAACTACAATTCATCTTACAACACTTAGATTTTAGACTAGCTTCCAATTAGCTGTATGTTAGTAGAGATTTGTCCGGCACATTTCAATTGAACAGCAAAAAAAGACTACATGTACTGGCAAACACACTAGCATATTGACCACAGGGATGTGCTCTGCAGTCACATGTTACTTTACTCCAATCTCTTAGACTGGAGTTCTGTATTTATCAACAAATAAATTCCCTTGTTCTTTTTTTTCAGAATCAGTGATTCACAATCAAGGCCTCCACAAATGTTAACTCTAAACTTTTACACTAGGGGAGAAAGATTATTTTAGTTTTACAATATGATTTTGTCTTGCTTGCATTACTTTGCTGCATAATTCGGATGGCCACAATGGTTCAGTTGGTAAGAGCGCCAGACCCATAATCCCAGGTAAAGATCAGAGGTGTGTGGTTTGACGCTCGTTACACATGGAGTTTTTTGCTTCTTAGGAAACTGAGAAACAGGCCAGTCTGTGCTGTTGTGGTTGTGTACACCTTATCTTAATTGTCCTGGAACATTCTCCTGTATGTTGTTCAGTGAGGTAGTCACCAACTACTACAAGGAGACCCAACCTCAAAATGATCCTGGCTGTTCATTGGGCAATAAACCCAGCAAACAATTGCTACATAATTTAAATCTATGGTTTAGTACTAAGCTAGGCCTTTAAGAAATATGGCCCTTTTATCAGCAGAACACATACACAAAATACTTCTAGCAGACACTTTGTATATCTTCACACACATCATAGAAATACATGCATGCTGAAATAAAACAAATTTCTGTGAAGTCAACGCTTGTTTGTCAATGGTTTGGAATGGGTTCTTTTTGTCTCTTATTAGGAAGGAAATTTTCAGAAGTAAACTTCAAAATTTGGGCTTAAATATGAAATAGTTTTATTTGGGAATGGGGCTCGTTATTGGCCCCAAAGAGCCCCTAGAATAAACCCTGGTGGTGTATTTGATGTAGCCCTGAAGTTAGTAAATATGTATTATCATTATCACATTGACACCATTTTTCCTCTGAAATTTATTGTTTCCTCAATGGCTAAACACCATGTATTGTTTTAGAACAAGAAGAACCAGTTGACTGTGGATGGAATGATGAGATTTGTGACTTTCGAACACCAATAGAGGAAACGAACAATGGCTTCCAGTTGTCAATTGATATTCCCAGTGCTTTATTCAAACACATTATTGGCCGAAAAGGGGAGACACGGAGACGTATAGAAAATGAGACGAAAACCCAACTGAGAATACCAAAGGCTGGACAGGAAGGCCCGATAGGTAGGATATAATTTCACAAGACAAGCAAAACAGATTTAACAGTGTCACAGCATTTCTTAGATGCTCTCATTGCTCAATAATTTGACAGAATACTATAGCCCATTTATCCAATCAGGAGAAGATGTTAAAGTAAACCAATTTATCATCTCATCAGCATGTAGGCTATCATGAAAAAACATACTGTATTTATCTACATATAAGCCCCCTTCCTCTCATTTGCAGAATCCTCAATATAAAAAGTAAGCTGGATCAGTTTATAACAAAGTCGGATTTTCAGTTGGGAGGGGCCTTGGCAATAGATAATAAACGGCAGGAGCTTCTGTTCACATGTTTACTTGCACATATTGATAAGTACAGGCAGAAAAGTCCCTGCAATCAAGCAAATAGCTTCTGTCAATATACATATACATTCGAAACTAACGCGCCCAACTTTACAACAACAGCGCGTAATTTGAAAACAGTTAAAATTACACATACTCAGATTAGACCACATTCAGTTAACGTATTCGGAGTTAAAATTATTAGGATATGCTTTTAAAATATAAACAGATACCTGATTCGATACAAGTTAACTTAATTTGGAATTATAAACGTCGGTGGAAGTACCGATCACATGTAACACAGTAGATAATGAATTAATATATAATAATAATTAATAATAACAATTTCACTACTTACTTGGCATGTGGTGCCCAGGACGTATTTACAAAATGTATGAAAAGTTGGCATAAGAATGACCGTCTTCTCTGACCAATGTACAGAGTGGAACTGGGGAAAGAGCGCCAAAAAGGGATAGAAAGAAAGAAGAAGAAACGCATTGCGCATGTCCTGCCCTGTCCTGTCCGTCAGTGGTCAAACCAGTTTATACAAACATACATCACACGAACATACTCTCCGGACATTCACGAACCACACATACAAAGCACATAACTGACAGCTACCTGTAACACAGCATAGGATACACACTGCGTGACAATCACACGACAAGTACAGAACATTTACCTAACAGCCACAAACACGACGTGGGATACGAACAGCACAAATACAACACAACGAGCAGTTATAAAAGTGATTCAGTTAAAATAACCAAAATTAACAGGGTGCCACAAGTTCTCAAATAAGACTCTTCAAACTATGATACATGTATTGTCATTAATTTCTACACAAGGGATGTCATTAACCTTTACAAAAGGAATGTCCTTAACCTTTACACAAGGAATGTCCTTAACCTTTACACAAGGAATGTCCTTAACCTTTACACAAGGGATGTCATTAACCTTTACACAAGGAATGTCCTTAACCTTTACACACGGGATGTCCTTAACCTTTACACAAGGGATGTCCTTAACCTTTACACAAGGAATGTCCTTAACTTTACACAAGGAATGTCCTTAACCTTTACACAAGGAATGTCCTTAACCTTTACGCAAGGGATGTCCTTAACCTTTACACAAGGAATGTCCTTAACCTTTACACAAGGGCTGTCCTTAACCTTTACACAAGGGATGTCATTAACCTTTACACAAGGAATGTCATTAACTTTACACAAGGGATGTCCTTAACCTTTACACAAGGGATGTCATTAACCTTTACACAAGGGATGTCATTAACCTTTACACAAGGAATGTCATTAACCTTTACACAAGGGATGTCATTAACCTTTACACAAGGAATGTCCTTAACTTTACATAAGGAATGTCATTAACTTTTACACAAGGAATGTCTTTAACCTTTACACAAGGAATGTCATTAACCTTTACACAAGGGATGTCATTAACCTTTACACAAGGAATGTCCTTAACCTTTACACAAGGGATGTCATTAACCTTTACACAAGGAATGTCATTAACTTTTACAAAAGTGATGTCCTTAAATTTTACTCAAGGGATGAAGGTCAAATGAGGATCAATATGATACTAATTTGTATTGTCACAGTGATTGCTGGAGCAGAAAGAAAAGGAATCATCTCTGCCAAAACGAGAATTGACGTTATTGTGGGTACTGCCCGCCAGAAGGAACAGTTCACCCACTTTCTGTCTATTCCTGTCACAACTGGCAAAGTCATTGAGCGTTGCCTGGAGTTCAAAGACGATGTTCTACGGGAGTGTGATGGGGTATGACCATTTAATCCTTACAACTACATACAAATTAAGGCATAAAATAGAACGCTATAGGCATAATGTACATTGTGAATTTATGTTTGATATTAAACTCCTTTTTAATGTATTTGGGCTGCTGTGGCTGACTGGTTAAGGTGTCCCGACACTTTATCACTAGCCCTCCACCTCTGAGTTGGGAGTTCAAAACCTACTACGTGGGGCATTTGCCTGGTATTGGCCATTGGCCGGTGTTCTCCTTGTACTCCGGCTTTCCTCCACCTCCAAACCTTCATCCTTAAATGACCCTGGCTCTTAATTGAACATTAATCAAAATAAACCAAAGTATTGAAATATGTTCTCTGAAAAAGATGGATAATTCTTCAAATAATTTCTCCTTTATAGTGATCCTTTAACCATATTTCATGAGGATCTGATGAAAAATTATTTGTACACCACCAATATTTTCCTTCTCCCTTTATATCTGTTTGCTCTGTATCTGAATTTGTAATCTTCTTCCATTTGTTGCATTAGTAACTTCATAGAATAATGTAAGTATGTAGTTATGTTAGCAGAGATTTGATTCCAAATCTGGAGCAACAAGGTTCAAACACAATGGATAAGGAGTCACTTCAAAAACTTTTTCTATGGCATAGTAAACTGGGTACCGACTTGAGACTAGATAAACTGTATGAGGGGACATAATGTTTTTTCAACAAAACTTTACATGATTGTGTTGAGGGGACACATTATTGTGGTATATAAGTGTAGTATCACACTGCAAATTAACTAAAATGTACCTTGTTGACAACTGCGGGGTCTTATGGGGGACATATATTACAGTGCCTGTTACTTGTTCTATTTCTGATTCCAGTGTAGAGGATTTTAATTGATCCTGTAAACTGGTAACAACATTCCTTGTCCAGTGTTTGTATGAATTGCTTGTTTTACTGGTTTGCCTTTCTTCTGTGGTAGGACCGAGGAATAGATTCCACGATATTCCAGAAACCTGAGAAGCTACATCTGACATTAGGGACACTGGTGCTTTTGTCAGACGCCGAGGTTCAACAAACTCTTAACGTTCTTCAACAGTGTCATGAAGATCTTGTGGGGTAAATTTCTCTCTTTCCTATGTCAAATATTTTCAAAATGTTTTCAGATTTAAGCCTCATTCAGAAGGTGTCTGACAACTTCTCTGCAGACTTTAAACTTCAGATGCTGTGACACCTGATTTACTAAAAACAATTATGTAAAGATCAAAGGTGTGAGGTTCAAAACCTTCTTGAGGCTGTTTGTAGCCACCAGCTACTACAAGAATGCTACTTCAGGAGTTAGCCACCAGCTACTACAAGAATGCTACTTCAGGAGTTAGCCACCAGCTACTACTAGAATGCTACTTCAGGAGCTAGCCACCAGCTACTACAACACTAGCACTCTGCCTCAGAATCACCCTGGTTGTTGATTGGGTAACAAACCCAGCAAGCAAACACACATGTATACAGTGTCATTGTAAGGTCTGATGTTTGTAGAAATATATATTAGTGGTGTAACAATTCACCGATGCATTGTCTATCCTTGATTTGTTGACAAATTGTAGTTATCTCCCTTGACTAATGTTAGCTTACTTTTTGTAGTAAACCAAATGGCTGACAAGGGCATTTCAGTGGCTTATAAAGCGGCCTGTTTGAATTCTTTCAAATTATCTGAATTCAAGAACGCTCTGTGGGAAATGGACAAAACCTATGTGTTTTGTAACAAATGTAGACATACATGTGTACACTCTAATTTTCCGGAAATACCACAAACAAATCATGACTACTGTACGATGGAATAGCAGATATCTGATACATGTAGGTCATCAGCTTCTCATATATCATGATACATATCATATCATGACCCCTGTATTGTGATACAAATCATATCGCTACCCACCTTGCGATACACGGCTCTGATAATAAATTGTTCTATTTTCAGACCCATCCTGAAAGGTCAGCGACTATGTCCTCGTATTCAGGGTATTGAGTACATGAATGACGACCCGAGCTGTGTTGATGTCCTCTACGCTAAAGTGGAGCCAGGCGAGGATCTTGACAAGTCTGTATCTCTAGCATCTCCTTATTTTGAACGCAAAAGCATAGGTGGTTGGTCGGTACAGTGGTACCACACTTGCCTTTCGCCTAAGCTTCGGTCCGGGCCAACAAACATGAATAATATAAGATGATATATAACTTGTTTCGAATTTGTTGTAAAATAAATCAAGTTTTCATACCAAAAAGTATTATTTAATCAGCAAGTTTGTAGCTGGGGCCACGGTGGCTGAGTGGTTAAGGTGTCCCAACACTTAATCACTAGCCCTCCATCTCTGGGTTGTGAGTACAGAATCCATGTAATGCCAGGTACTGATTGTAAGCTGTTGGTTTTTCTCCAGGTACTACGGCTTTCCTCCACTTCCAAAACCTGGCACGTCCTTAAATGAGCCTGGCTGTTAATAGGACGTTAAACAAATAAACCAAACGTTTGTGTCTGATTATGGACTGTGAAAATACCTCAGTTCCTGAATGGAAACTATTGTAAATGCCCTTGGATACACAGAAATTCTCAATAGCAATTTGATTTCTAGGTCACTGACCTCATTTAACCAGTCTGTCTACATGCCTCTTGCCAAGCCCCTGTGAACTGAATTACCATATAAAAATGTTCTGTCCATGTCTGTATTCATTTTCAGGATGTGACATTTCCCTGATTTCTAGTGATGTAATATTTATGCTCGACAGGCTACAGATCCTTGTGGATCGTATCGTAGAGAAGTTCAGCATCACGGGCCTCATGCAGGAGTCATACAGCTCAGTGAAGCTCCACATCACTATCATGAACACGCTAATGAGACGCGACCCTTCTGGTGCCACAGTACCTCGACACCAAGACCGAAAGTCACGCTCAGATGATCGCAGGGATAATAAGGGTCAACAAAACAAGGAACGGGAGTCATTTAATGCAATGAGTGTGCTCAAGGTTAGTTTTATAAACAGGATCATTTTCACATTTGTTTTATGAACAGGATCATTCTTAAAGTTGTTTTATAAACAGACTCTCCAGAAGGTCATAAAGTTTTGTTAATGCTTTCAATTTTATTTCTATAATTTTATTTTTATAATTTTTTGTATTGCCATCATTGGATTAAAAGTGCTACATCTCTGACTATGAGTAATTATCATTGATTGAAAACACAAGAATAAGCTATATATAATTTGATACAATATTGATAATATATTATTACCATTCTCAGAATGTTTGAGTTTTTTTTTTTTTTTTTTTGTCTTTCAAATTTTAAAGTGATTAACCGTAAATCCTGGATAATTTATATTTGAAATATTAGGTACATAACATGTGGTCTTTTAAACAGTCGTTAATATTTATTTCTATATGTGACAAACAGTGTATTCAACATCGACAGAACTTCAAAGTATTGTAAGAGTTATTTCCCTTGATATGCATAATATCCCTTGTCGGGGAACTACTGTCAGGTGAAATGACTCAAGAAAACTCTATTAAAAATTCATCAGTACCAATAATATCATAAGCATTGTGTAACCAAAGCAAACAATCAGACATCTCATATTGTAATGTTCATATCTGCTAATAATAGGGGCATAACACTTTTCAATTTCAGTTGAATAATGTGATTTCTCTGTGAATTTTAAGTTTTCTTTAAGATGTAATGGGAAATGATATTAAAGGAAGTAAATGGTTAGATTTTCATTGAAAAAACACAATGAAATTGTTGAATTATAAGTATTTAAAAAAAATATGCACTTTGTATCAAATATAAAATTAAAAACTGTCCACTGCTTTTAAGAATTGTAAAAATTGAAATAAAATATGAACAATCTAGTGTCTATTTCATATCATTATTTTTCAAATTTATGAAGAAAATTAATGAAATCTAACAATTTAGTCCCTTTAAACCTGTTTAAATTGCAATTGTTTTTCAAAGAATCAATATATGGTATTCATAAAAGAAAATTTCATTGAAGGTTTAACAGTATAAAATTCAAGAATTTGATAAGTTATGAACACTTTATAAAATAAAAAACCATTATATCAAACAAATGTTTTGTTCATTCTTTTTTTTACAGAAATTTGGAGAATTTGACTTTGGTGAACACCACATCAAAACAATCCATCTCTCACAGAGAAATATGGTTGCCAAGGATGGTTACTATGGCTGTGCTGGGTCACTTCTGTTACCATAGCAACCGTCGGATAGACTTATCACAGACACTGTTACTTATCAAGACATTATTTTTGACTGGTGCGAATGTTGAGGAGAATGGAAGAAATGAGAGAATAAAATAAAGATGAAAGTCACTGAACATTTTGCATTTTATTTTTAACCATCCATCATCTGATGGTTGGCTGTTCAACATGGCGGTGGTCCATATTCTGCGGTCCATCCTTTAAACAAATAGTTCTTCATAAATATTTTTAAAGAAACCTTTTGTATATTCAATTGTAAGACTCATTGCATCAGTAAAATAATGGTCTCCTTTGAAGAACTTTGACAATTTCTGTTTGTTTGCACTATTTCTCATGAATTGGTACTTTGATCCTTGTAAAATTGTATATGGAGACCACACATTTCTTTGATCCTTGTCAAATTGTATATGGAGACTACACATTTCTTTTTATATTAGACTTACTCTGAAGTTCACAGTACACTTCCTTTATATAACAAAAGCTACCTCTCAGAGGCCATACATTTTTATTAATAGCTAACTCTGCAAACAGCAGTGCATTTTCTTTATAAAAAACTAACACAGAAGAAGCTGGTAATAGACTCTAAATGTGCTTGCTACATAACTACATAACCCTCTCGATCGACACCTGAACTATGTTAGTAGTCATATTTTGTGTTTTATATGAACTCACTAGGTGCCACATAAGTCCACTGATGTTGCTACATGTTAATTTATGCGCCCACTCGCAGGTGTTTTTTATTCGCTTTTTATCGGCCATGTGACGGCTCTCAAGTCACTTCATCAATGTGCCTCTCGCCCTCTCACTGTTCACAATCACTAATCATCCGGGTTCCCCTGAGTCCAACACACACGGCTGCTTTCCTGAGAGAACAAGAAGCGTACCTTACCACTTATCAGACTGCAACAGGCATTGATAACCAAGGCTCTTCGAAACTCGATAATAGGACCAGTCCTATTGAAAATTTTGAGCATTCGTGGTTTAACTCACATCATGGAACCAAAAACTGTGGCTGTGAACTCCTCAACATATCAGTGTACTCTCCAGCTCGCTCCCTCGTACAGAACCATCTAACACCATCATCAGACCTGTCAACTACCAACTGAACAAACTAAATCCCTCTAAAAATCGGAAAGAATGTGATAGACACTTCATAAACATCATACCCAAAGACTCCTCAGCTCCTCATTGATTGCAGCACCGGATGCTATGAACTTCTGAAACACGAAATTGTTCTAACTAATGAAAAAGTAGAACTTATCAATTAAACACAAAATACACCTCATCAAAGAGGCAAAAGTTGATGACCACAGCAATTCTTGTCCGAGCCATGAACAGACTTTCAACCGGCTCGGCACGCAGACGGCAGCATTTCATTTTAAACATGTATCAAACTAGCCCTAGTTTCCTCTGGCCATGACACCTACACCAGACACGGTGTCGGGGCCAGAGGAAACTGGGGCTAGTATCACACCAGTTCGTGCATTCTTAGGAATGGTATAAATGTTGCCCCATTCCAAGAGACCATTAAACACGACAACATAGATATCATCACAACCAAGATTGGCATGTCCGATCTGGATAGACGTGAAGCCGGTCTCGGAGAGATGCCTCCAAACAACCATTGAACAACAAAGCATGTGCCTGGAAGGGGTGCTAGACCTATCCGACGACCGACATTCTCCCTGTAAAATCTCCAGACCCCACACACCACCCAAGGACCCCAACATATACACACACTGCCACGCCGATGTAACTGATGGAATTGAGTGAGACATATGCCTACAGTGGAACCATTTCGATTGTGAAAGAATGGATACCGACAGGGAGAATTTCTATTCCGATGGAGATGTCCCATACAGCTGCCTGTCATGTAAGCAACTCGCCTTTCATTTCCCTCCTACTGACAGAGAATCTAGCCATACATGTAACTGACCTAGGATGTTCACTCCTACAGTTAGAACATCATAACCTCCTCAGTGCCGACTCCCAAGACGCAGATAATTCCGTTACTCTTCAAAAGAACAGAATCAACAATGTAACCTAAAACATTTCTCCTGTATGTCAAACAAAGGACCGTAATCCTACCACAGACATGATTACAGATGAACAATTAACCAAACGGACAACAGAAGAACCAGTAACCACCCAGATGATCTCTGTTGAAATAAATGACGAAGCACAAATGTCCGATGAAAGGCATAGGAACACCACAACCGACCGTAAAACAGACAAACCAAAGAATAAGCCAAACAAGCTAAATTTTCAACCTGATACTGCTGACCAACTCCGTCATGCGAACAAGAGACTAACGCAAATGGAACAACAAATACTTGATTTAGAACGAAAAAACAAACCTCTTAGGATGAACAACATAAACCAAACAACAAACGCCACTCCTGAAAACTTCGAAGAAAATTTTCTCAAACCAACGCATGTCCCCTTGAACAAACCTACTCAGATGCCAGAATTCAAAATCTTGAAGTTGACATGTTCAGACAAAGGATGATGAACTTGTAAAACATCACTGCTATGTAATCTCTCGATCTTATAAACAACTCTTTTCAGCAATTCTCAACTGCGACCCAAAACTTCCAATTTGCACATAGATGCTCACAGTCGCCTTCCCACATCTTCTCACCACATCAACCCAATAAAGTACTTCCCCTCCTCTACCACCTACGATTCCAAACCTTCATCGGGTGTATCACCCTAGACCTGGACCTCTTCAACCTTATCAAGCACCCCAGTTCTCTCAACGCTGCAAGTACGTACCACAAACTACTGTACCAACACACGCCAATAGCCAAGATATGAATCAGTAGACTCTCCCCCGCAACTTGCATAATAAATATCACAATGATAGCCAACCTCCAGAATCACAGATGCCAAAAACTGCTCCCAGTAGATGTTTCAATCAACTTCATCATAATAAAAAGTCAAAGGAATCTGCCCCTCGAGTGCACATTCCTCTACCAAATGCAGGCAGCTTTACCAAGACAGTTGATAACCACCCGCATCCCCAAAGGAATAAAGGTGGACGAAGAAGACATCAGCAATCCCCCGCCATCTAAAAAGACCGATCACCATGAAATCCACGAGAACACCGGCACCCAAAACGTACAATCTCGTCACGGCAAAACAACGCTGGTATTCATCAGCACAGAGGCCGACATAACCCTCCGATGTTCTCACACAGAGAAACAACAACCCGTGATGAGCTCTCACCTCTCACTTAGAGATACTCAACTCCCAAGAAAGTTAGCTTTAATATCACCCCTCATCCAGACTTCAGTACATCAACTCTCAGCCCTGAAATCTCCAATGGCGTTAATTCTTTTTTAGACAAAATTCGACAACCAACTGGAAGATCAGTCCACACTATCAGATGCACTTAAAGTATCCAACGTTTAGCCAAACCTATGCGTAACAGAATGTCTGCACCAACACTGCATACCTTAAAGGTTCGCTGAAGCGAACAGACATTTTATGTATCTAAGGACACTGGTTATTCCAATTCCAAAAAAGGGGGAGTTGGGAACCATATCTGTTGATTACTCAGGTCATGCTAAATTTGTAGACTTGGTTTGGTTTGGTTTGGTTTATTTTGTTTAACGTCCTATTAACAGCTAAGGTCATTTAAGGGCGGCCTCCCGTGCGTGCGACATGCATGCGTGTGGTGAGTGCGTATGTGTGTTTTGGGAGGCTGCGGTATGTTCGTGTTAAGTCTCCTTGTGATAGGCCGGAACTTTTGTCGATTTATAGTGCTACATCACTGAAGCATACTGCCGAAGACACCCAGCAGCACACCCCACCCGGTCACATTATACTGACAACGGGCGAACCAGTCGTTCCACTCCAAATATGCTGAGCGCTAAGCAGGAGTAGCAACTACCATTTTTAAAGACTCTGTTATGTCTCGGCCAGGGGACAGAACGCAAAGCCTTCCTCACAGGGGCGAACGCTCAACTAAAGGCCAAAAGTGAGGCATTGTCAAGGGAGACATTAGGAAGAAGAAAGTTGTTCAGAAAGAAGAGAAAACATAAGATCCCAAGTTTAGTCGCCTCTTACGATCATGCAATGGGGGCAGCAGGTACAATTCTTACGCCCTACCTGCAGGGCAGAAATTTGTAGACTCCAACGGTACTATTCCGCCAATTCAAGTTTCCAAGGTTATGGAGGAGTTGCAATCCTTTATAATCATCATATGGATTTCGGAATCAAGAAGCTACTAGACGGAGGGAATAGAGTCTGTGATTGACCCTGCGTGGCTCAACGTATTCCGGAAGATGGACACTATCCAGATTGACATTCCCCAGGAGGAATTACTGAACTTGGAGGCAGATGTAAGACGACGGTGGAATTCGGCAGGGATGACATGCCCGGTCGCGGGATTCAGTACGCCGGTATTCTGCAATTACTCTCAGCTTCGTAACCACTGGGCGCGGGTCCATTGCCCCGGATGCACCCAGCCACCCATCTGTATCGTGTCTACATACCTCCCATCCCGAGGTAAATCTACAAAAGACGATATTGAGAACACATTGACCAAACTAGCTGAGATCATCACTCAATATGAACCTACACATTCTATCTTTGTATGCGGGGACTTCAATGCATCACTACTTGGTCGTGCAAATAATGACAGAGATAGTGCTCTCGTGGCATTCTGCCAGGAGAACCACCTCACTTTCAGACAGTCTGGTCGAATTACATTCTTCTATGTCAACAATATAGACACAGCAGAGATTGACTACATACTTACAAACTTTAAAGCCATCGATATCAGCGCTCCCACACCGGTATCTGATGTTAATCATCTCAACTTCTCTGATCCTGTCCCTATTCTCAGAACAATATACTAAAAAAGGTATTGTGCTGCTCCCTTACAGAAGAAGACCACTATGATACACCCTAAACCAAATACGGGACAAATGTGACCGAGCCGCCTACAAATTCTATGTAACCAACAATCTCAGATGTTTTCCAGACGATGTTCACAATGATTTCCAACTTGAATGTTATATCCACCACGTAGAAGACATCGCAACTAAAGCTACATACTACAGTATTCCAAATCACAAATCCAATGTAAAGATCAAGAAATTCTCTACCAGACTCTGGAATGCAAAAGAGGATAGAGCTGTTCCTACTCCTCTAAGAAAGAAGCCAAACGGAACTTACGGAAGATCCAAAGACAGCAGGCTGCAAAGAGACATTTTGATCTAATGACAGTGATTAATCAAGCAAAACATAATTCTAGAAAACAAAAACTATTTTACAAACTCGTACAACGCCAACGCTCGACCTCCGCAGAACAAATATCTGAACTAGTTACCAACGGGAGAACATATACTAGAGACGACGTCTTGGAAGGATGGAAGAAGCATTTTAGCGAACTTGCGACCCCTACCCAAAACGATAACTTCGATCAACCACACAAAGACCGCGTTGATGAAGATATTCTATACATTGATCTACTGTGTAGAAATCAGCACCTACAACAGAACCCAATTACAGCTCAAGAAACCCAGGATGCTATCAAGAAAATTCACAAGGCAGCTGACACCATGGGTTTAACCAGTAAGTATCTAAAGCTGGCCAAGAACGTTTTCGCTCCATGCCTAGCAGACACCTTTAGCTATGTAATGCAAACCAAAAAGATACACGAAATCCTAAAATAAGGCATACTGTCTCTAGTATTCAAGAAAGGTGACCCTCATAATCATCCAATTACGGAGGTATTACTGTCACCACTCTGATACTGAAAGCCTTTGATCACACCCTAAATATCAAACATTTTCCAATACTAGAACAGACCCAGTCAATTCTGTAATCTGGCTTCACAACATGATCATCCTGTATAAACTCAGCACTTATCGTCACCAAATGCATCAACGAGGCCAAGTCGACAAGCAAACCTCTTACCCTTGTAATCATTGACGCCCAAAAAGCCTTCGATGTAGTTGACCACACTCTACTTCTACACAAGCTACTTTATGATGGTATACAAGGCTCTGGCTGATAATCTTACATGGCCTCTACAAGAGTGTAACACCGAAGGCGAAATGGCAAGGAAGTGCCTCGAAGACATTCAAAGAACAGCAGGGAGTCCGTCAAGGGGGTTCTTTCAACATCCCACTATTAACGGTTTAATAAACCCCTCCTTCTGGACCTAGAGTGTAAATATCAAGGCGCCTCTATTGGTAACATCCAGATTCTACAAACCACCTGTGCAAATGACCTTGCCCTACCCTCTCACTCCGATGACGAAGTACAGCTGATAAAAGATACAGTCGAATCCTATTTCAACTCTAAGAGATAGGTTATCAACCCTCTGAAAAGCAACACTATACACTACAACTCCAACAGCGTCAGCCTTTTGACCCTCGATGAACTGATCATAAAAGAGGAAGAAGAACTTACCCACCTCTGGATAGCTAGGAACGCAAAAAATACCATCAACCCAGTTGAGAAAGTCAAACTCGCCAGGAGAACTTCCTACTCCCTCACGGGAGCTGGATTACATGGGAAGACCGGAGCAACCCAGAGAGTAAAGCAACTCTATGGACTTCTTTCAGTGTACCCAGATTCACGTATGGATAAGAGGTTCTGCACATAACAATGACACACTCTGCTCTGGAACTTTACTGAAGGAAAGCCATAAAGCAGATCCAGCAGATCCCAGACTGAACGCGAGCTCTGGCGCTCCTGGATATTCCACCGATCTTCACTGTAATGCACAGAAACAAAATCAAACTCTTCTACAGAATCGTCTCCAAGAAAGATTCGGTTGAGTACGATATTGCCTCCAGACAGCTTTCAATGAAGGACATCATTGAGACCAGCTGGTTTTCTTACCTTCGACAACTACACCAATACTATCATTTAAGAAGCGTTTACAGAGCTTTGGAATCTCCACCTCAAAAACCATGCTGGTGTATAGCAGGATTGGGTTTGTTTGGATTTTTACCTCCGTGATCGTCTGTCGGCTAGGCGGCCATGTTGATGAGTAGTAGGTAGCGCAACCTAGCGTTGGTGACGTAGGGTTTTCCCCTAGTTATATTTAGTAACGGGGTATGTGTAACCGGTTCGAGTATTTGGTTACGCGTGTAGCACGGGCAAATACAGGCTAGGGGAGGAGCTACTGGGACGTATATATTTCGTTTCGCTGGGTTTTCGCCAGTTCTGGCTAAAGTTTTGACCAAGGAACTGGTCAGGTACTGAGACCCTGCGTGGCGCAACGTATTTCGGAAGATGGACACTATCCAAATAGGCATTCCCTGGGAGGAATTACTGAACCTGGAGGCAGATGTGAGGTCACAGTGGAATCCGGCAGGAATCGCATGCCCGGTCGCAGGAGGCAGAACGCAGGTATTTTGCAATTTCTCCCAGCTTCGTAACCACTGGGCACGGGTCCATTGCACCGGATGGAAAATTTGTAGGTGTACGGAATGCTCCCTAACTTACCGAAGGGTCAACCAGCTGAGGAGGTATCTCCGGATGTGTCATCAATATCATAATTAATAATGGTTTATAAATTGTGCATGTGTGTATCGGTTAAATCCCGATTTCATCACTGAGGGAAATATGAAGCTGCCCCATCGGGTTTCCTCCACGGAGTGCGGGGATAGCGCATCACAAGTGACGCAGAATGGATACTCCAGACATTTGTGTATAATTTACTAGTGAACTCTAGTTTTAACAAATTTATGGATTAAACTGTGAAATTTCGTTTAAATTCTATTTCAAATATCACTTCGATATTAATCATTATGTACTGGTGAGTGGTGTGAATGGAATTGAGTACTTGATTTAAAATGAATATTTCTATTTATCTGAATCGAATACTAGCTATCTAAAGGGTATGGGTAGTATCTACTTGTTGCACTGCTTAAATTGCTCGACATTTGGTTATCTTCTGTTCCAGAAACGGAACTGGGTACTATGGGTTGTAGTATGTCATTATATGGGGACTCTATATTATTCATTGTGAATCTATATAAGGAGTCTGGGTAGAATGAGCGTATCTCTTCTATGGCATCAGCAACCTTATCAGCAGTTTGGTGAACCCAGAGGTTGACTACGGTTCCCTGCCGTAGTAAGTAGTTTTGTTAATTCACGTCTAGTTTGGCACTAGCAGGTTTGGCCTATATGTGTATCTAGCTTGGTGGAGTTCTGCAGTATTTAGTTTATTATTTAGTTCTGTTGCGGTGGTGGCTATCCCTGATAATCCTACGGAATTAAATGAAACGTCGGTTGTTTACTCTATTTTTACCTAGGGGGGAAGGAAGCTGTTGGTTGTTTTATGTTTGGGTATCATCGGTATCTGTTGATTCCCGGCTGAAGTTTAGATGGGAACTGACCGAGAATCACCAGATACCGGCATTTAATGTACCATTCTAATTATATATAAATCACCGTCGTCTTTACTATAGTATATAATATGTGTCCGTCGTCTATCCCAGTTATGTCCCTTTGTCCGTCGTCTCTGTTGGGGAAACACATGTAGCCCTAGACGGGGGTTCTTGTTCCGTTTATAAGAGAGCGCGGTACGCGAGTTACTTGTAATTGTATTGTTGGTCTTGGATTGTTTTGTGTTCTGTTGAAATTCCTGTCGTGTAAATAAATATCTTAGTTGAATCTATCTACTTGATTATTGTCTTTTGCCATGTCATGCTGGAGATACATAGATATATAGAATTGTATAGCACACATGGAATCCAGTCGTAGGACACGAGAAAAACTATCTACTATACGAGAACTGTTACACTGGAAAGAAGAATTATCTTCGCCGTCGATGAAAAAGTAAAAGCGGAATTGAAAATGGACGTCGAAGAGAAATCTTCCCTCAACTACATAAACCCAACTTTTCTGAAAGTAAACGTAGTCCACCAGTGTTACAATTTATCAGATAGACGTCCAGCGAGCAGAAAACAGAGCCAGATTTCTCACAGGTACATCTTCAACCAATTTGTGAGGACTTTTAAGCGTGTGACTCCACGATGTTGTACGCTTTATCCACTCACCTTTATTTATATCGCCGTGGATAGGATCACCATTTCATCTACTGGTCATTCATACCCTGTCTGCAATGCTCTACTGACGACGACCATCTGTCAGAAATTGTCCATCCGTCGTCCAGAGCTACGTTATCGCAGCTACGTGTGTTCAGCCTCGATCTCACCGACAAATAATAAAGAGTGCGGTGTCTCGACAAGCCAACAACAACAACAACAACTATGGCAAACCTCAAAAGCCACCTGCCACCAGCAGTGTAACACCAGACTTTTTTTTTAAGTGAAGGGGGGTATTAGAAACGAATAACAAGCATGATGTCACATATTGCACTTCATTTCAAGGGCAGTCCAGAATTATACAGCTTTTCATCTCGTAACCCGACATTTTGGAAGATCAGAAATGCGTTTGGATATAGTTGAGTCCGTAAATCCGTTATTCATATCCATTAAACCTGTATCAAATAAACGGCAAACTTCTATAAGAACTCAATGAGGTTGTTGTACCAATGTTCACTGAAAGATTCGAAACATACACGTGTCAACTCCATATAAAAAAGGGAGAAAATACAAACGCCTTGACCTACAACACGGTTTTTGTTAATCCTAACCTTGTGAAATTCAACTCATTTCGTTTATTTAAGACCTCGCACAAAATAACAACAACAAGAAATATCTTTAAAAAAGATAAACGGCATAGTTTTAATACTGGTGGCTATATTGTAAAGCTGCTGGTGAAATAAATTAACGAACTAATGCATTTCAGCCTAGATAACAAAATTTTATCAGTTTGAATCATTTGAATCAGGAATTTAAATTTATTAATGCGTCATTTGAAAAGATACATCCATTTTTTAATATTCAACTTATATTCAATCTGAACTTTGTTTCGTTTTTAACTGCATATCTTCATTTTGCATTTACCGCTGCATTGACCAATCACATACTCCACCTTGACCAGTAATGCCACCTGTCGTGTCATATCCGGGACTAAAAGAATATTATACGGCTATGCCGAAAAATAGACACATGTCCTTTAGCCAAAGCTTTTGACGAAGTCCAACATAAACATTTACAATGCAAACCAATGCATATATATATTAAAGCATCACAGCTAATACAATCGCATGGATCACCGCCTTCTTAACACAACGCACCAAACAGATACGTTGTCATTCAAGGCAAAAGCTCAAACAAAATATCTAACATCTGGAATGCCTCAAGGAACCTGTCTTGGGCCAACCCTCTTTGTCGCAGGCTATTCGCCGGTGCAGAAGTCTTCTATAAAGCAAAAAAAAATGGCCATTTGAAAATTTCGTCAAACACCAAAGAACACGCATGCATACAAAGCCATTGTCAGACCAAACTAAGAACATTACTGAACAGCTTGGGACCATATCAGACCAATAATATAAAACAATTAGGAAAAGTGCAGCGAAAAACAGCAAGACACATTAACAACAAATATCGCAACAAAACAAATTTCATTTTCACAAACTGTGCCCCTCTGTTGACCATCTTGTTTTTGTTTTGATATTTTGTTTCAATACCAGGCGGATTACATATTGAATATGCTTATCAGACCACGTAACAGAGGCCTTCAAATGTCCTTCATTTTCACCTTTAAGTGTATTGAATATGTTTTATCTTTAAACAACAAAAACATTATTGACCATGTTGATCGGGTATTGATATACCTTGTAGAACTTGAAATCAAAAATACCATAAGTTCTTCAACATCAACCGCTTCCCTCGATCTTAACGTACAAGGAAATCAGCAAGGACCGCAATTACAACAAATTTGTATGACAAGCGTGATGCCTTCAATTTCCTATATTAAACTTTCCATTTCCATGTAGTAACAACCCTGCATCCCTGCGTATGGTGTTTACGTGTCCCAGTTAATTCGATATACATGGTCTTGTTCCCATTTTCACGATTTTTGTGATAAATGTCGACTTCTGACGTAAAATAAAACCTGAGAACGTTATATTGTCGACGGCATTGTCTCATTTGTAAATATCATATTTTCTTGTGAGATATGACGTCAGATGTGTCCAATGCATGATATAGTATGTCAAAGTCTTTTGTCATCACTACCCTAGTTCTTATTTTGAGAAAGTGGCATCCCGAATTTGACCTACTTGTGCGGTATGACGTCAGATGTGTCCAATGTATGATATATTATGTCCAAGTCTTTTGTCATCACTACCCTAGTTCTTATTTTGAGAAAGTGACATCCCGGATTTGACCTACTTGTGCGATATGACGTCAGATGTGTCCAATGTATGATGTATCATGTCCAAGTCTTTTGTCATCACTACCCTAGTTCTTATTTTGAGAAAGTGACTTCCTGGATTTTACCTAGATGCGAAGGGCGGGTGACGTCGTTGAAGCATAAGACGCTTAATCTTCTGGAACACATGGTCTTGACCTCCTTGTGCATTTTATGGCGGACACTTCATACAATGGATTATGTGGATCATACACTAGAATATGTCGGGTTATCTTTCTTTCTTTTTTTTCTTTTTTTTTTCGTTTTCTAATAAAAAGAACTGCAATATGTGTTTATATACAATTCTATGTATATCGATCCGTGAGCAGTCACCCGAGTTATTATGCAAATCAGCTTGTACATTTCACCGACCGTGTGTATCTTCTTACATACAGTGGCATCGTATTCATAAAACATTTAACATTCGACAAGACCCGGACAATATTGTTCCGATATATTTTGTTCTGCATTGTATTGATGTTATTCGTGTTGTGTATATACCGAGTGTACAAATGTACCTGTTTAAAATCCAAAAAAAGCTGTTCAGTGGAGCGTGACGCTCACTTTTTCCTTTGTTGGGCTCCATAGTAACGGGTAAACAAATATACTCACCTGAGTGTGGTAAGCCATAATGACGGGGTATTTTTAAATATTATCTGTAAGGCTAAATATTTGTTTAATATATGCAGTTTTCAATTTAATGCTCCACTGCAGGTTTGTCAAGTAACCCAATTTAGACTAAAACTGTTCATATCGCCTACTGCAATGTAGATATAATTTTTCATTGTGGACATGTCTAGTATATGTGTCCAACGGACAAAGAGAACTATTCAAAAGGCGTATATTCGCAGAGAAAATAAAAATATTGACTTATCCATTTTTTTCCTTTTTTTGTGTAGTTCGTCCGTTTGTACACTTTGAAGATAAAGTTTGATATTTTCTGATGGTTAAATGATCTGAAATACATTTATCTTTGCATGGAGTATATTATATATATATTATAAAGGCACATCTCTCAGACCGATGCCAGTAGGAATCGTATGCAGGCATCTAAGGTCATTAGCACCGCCGTATATATCATTGGTGGGCGCCCGTGCGCTGGTTTTCCCCAGTATTCTCAACCAGCGTTCTACATATGGCCCGGTACCACTAACACATATAGTATTGACGGGTAGATTCACCCGTACGGCTTATAGTTTAAAGGGTACTCATTGTATAGGACTGTTACCAACGTAAACATGAATTGACATGGTCTACTATAGAGAAAGCGATCCATGCCGAGGCTCTTGTGTGTATAGAGTTAAGCCGAGTACTGGCGTAGGGAGTAGTGGTGTGTATATGGACAACTATATATCGTGAATTATCTTCAACAGAAAACATGTGATTAACTTGGAATATATCTTTGGATGTTTTATCTGTGATAAACAATGGATGACACGCTAAGTGTTGGGGATATCGTTTGCCTATACTCCTCGGAGAGTTACGGCTTCTTACTGACCACTCAGTCAAGGTAAGGTCTAGTTACGTAACCGGTCAAATTGACCATTACTCTAGTGCCAGTTAGTGAGTTACAGTACACATGGAGTATACCATATACTCACGTGCGCTTAGAGTCCGCTAAACAGAATGTCATTGAAACAAAATATATATTTTAATTCCTAATTGCAATTATCAGTAATCAGTAATCACAGTATGACATCAATGTAAGCCTTAAAAGGCTCGTGTGATGTATTATCGCCATGTCATTACAGAATGAGTTCTAATATTCATTTTTGTGATAAGTGGTCACTGTATGACATATATTGAAATTATAGTTTTCCAGAAATGGACGATGTGTCGATGTCACAGTCAGAAACAAAAATACATGTATATTCATTGATACACGCATAAAAAGCTTATTTAACGGAACAAAACTGAACATTTTATACGTGCACCATTATGATTTAGGCACGATACGTCTTTGGCAGACACATAACAAGCATATCATCGATGACTACCTTTTGTCTATGGAATGAGCATTTATACATTCATATTTGTGTTTGTGATATACCTCGCTAGTTTATTTATTTACAGTTATGTCTGAGCGTTATTAAACAGCCTGGTCAACTCACAGTACATTTAAACACGTTTCTATTATACATTACATAGCCAATGGGTCGCCTTAGGTTAGAACACATCCCCGTATAATATCCGCGTTGGCTATATTCATTGTTAAATACTCGTGAGAGACAGAGCTACATTAAAAGGTTTTGTTGAAAATATACAGAAAGAAAAGACACTTATTGATTCCGGTACAGGACTATATCGGGAGTGCGTGGCACGCTAAGTAATGGATTCCAGTGTTAGTAATTTACTATGAACCAAAAACTACATTTTCCGGTGATTGCTCGTTTTTAAATCTCCAAATAAGGTCGATTTCACAGCTAAGTATAACTATGTGATGTTTAAGTTGATATTGATATATGCGAGTGTACGTTAAAGTTAGCGATGCATAAAGACATTTAAATCATCTTGTTAAAACATGATATATTAACAGGTATTAATTATATAAAATTAATGAATCATGTTACTTCACCAGTTGCAGTATTTTAAACATAACTTGCTTAAAAATGAATATAATCGCGAATTCAGAAATACTAGCGTATCTCGTAAATGGCGCAGCATTTTCCTTGCGAAATATTATTCCTTGAAAACAGAAAAGATGTTCCTGAATCAAAACATTATTATTGTGACGATTTTCAACAATTAACAATGATTTGTAATTCTGACAATATATTATAATAAGAATATTTTTACAATCTCGTAAAACAATCGCATTGTTCTGTGTATTACCGGCTGCTATTTGCAAGCACAGGGGCCTGGCACGATTTTCCAAATGAAAGTCAATACATATATATGTGTATTAATAGTGACTATAATACATTTCTCTCGGTACAACTACGACAGAAAATTCAAATCTATATCTTCGGATCACCAACACATAGTGTATATGATACTTCGTGCTAATAAATAGATATATAACTTAGCAACACAAATGGCGAAGGAAGACAACCTTTTAGACTCGTGCCCTGACCGGGCCTCGAACTCACGATCTACGGCACCCAATCGCCTAGCCAGAAATACCCGCAGCCTATACCGCTGCGCCACACCGGCGTTCTTAAAAAAGAACTTTTCAATGGCGCAGTGATGGTCGGCCCGATACCCTGACATATATATATGGAATATCGTTTGAAAAATCGTGCCAAGCCCCTGTCTTTGCAAGGCATGACCGTAAGCATATTACCTAGAATTACGTAGGGTACAGTTGTCTTTGGATAAAGTGTTTTCTATGGTCCATAAATCTTCCTACAAGTTAAATATTAACTTGTAATTTATTTATTTTTTTTACACTTTTTTTACCAGTTAAATTGTTTTGAATATATTTGCCATTTCATAAATAACGACTCATTTGTGAGAATAAAGATATACCTGGTACCCCAGCACTGATAAGGTGTTTAATATTGATTCGTTTTAAGATATTTGTTCGATACAGGCATTTAACGGGACGGTCATAGCCGCGGTCCCTCCATTCTTTGTTGACCTAGAGTGATAACCTATCGGAGTTATGAAGGACATGACAACTACTAGATCATCATAATACTGGCAATAAGTCGCACAGACATCATGTTAAAGATAATCTCGTGTTATATATATGCTACCTTATATTTAATTCAGAGTTAACTCCCTTTCAGTCTTTATTTTATTAAAGTTTCACAATATTTCAGTGTAACACGCGATTTATAAACAGAAATATGTTTACGTTTCAATATTTAGACACATATTTTCTAGGTTTCTAATGCGAAACTATTTTATAAAAATAGAAGATTGCTGTGTATATGATATAGCTTAACCTAGCATACACCCTTAATGTGTCTGCGGAGTTTCATGTGGTCGGTAGGGGCACTAGATGTGTTACAATCCCAGGGGCTGGTGGTTTTTGGTTTGACAAGTTCCCCTGGGCGAAGGATGAGTTATCAAAATTATCTTGCTGCATTTCAATTAAAAATAAAGTGTATGTCGGACGTTGAAGGATTCGTTTTCGACAGAAGAAACAGAAGACTGCCGAGTTCTGTATAGGTTTGCACTATTGCCCTTGAGTCAAGGAAATACTATAAAGATATACCAGGCCTTGGTTTCATAAACGTTCATTTACTTAAAGAAAATCTTCCCATAGGAAATATATAGTATTACACAATTTAAGATTTTAGCCTTAAATCTTATAATGTTTTCCTATGGAACATTCTTAAGTCTAGGAACATTGATGAAACCGGAACTAGAACCCCTTCCATTTAGATAGGTTCGGTCATACAGCCAACATTTGAACTTTGGCTGCATCCTTTATATACTAAACGCAAATTCCAGACGAATGATTGAGACATATTCTGAATACCTATTGTGACTGTGTACGTAAGACAACACATCACCATAAAACACACACAAAGACAGATTGTATGTCGAGTACACGGATTTGAAAATTAAAATTTCAGATGTTTTTGATGAAATTTCACAATTTCAGTTGCTTCTTGTTACGATTTTCTCGAATTATGCTGCTTGATGACTAGCATAATAGATTTCATCACTTATATTCATTTAGATGGTTTCAGATGTCCTTTATATTTTCTATGGTCACGCGGGCTAGTACGGAAAATATGGATTTTTGTTTGTATGATGTCTGAGACAAAATGAAGAGAAGATGTCCTTTATATTAGAGATGACCCCGTGACCCTTCAGTTGATTTCCGGTGTTTTTATTAATACACGATAGTAAATAAAAAAAAAATGGCTGTCGAGGTAGTGTATTGAACACAGGGTTATGATTAGCCCGAGTTTCCTCTGGCCCTGACACCATGTCTGGTGTAGGCCAGCCATGGTGTCAGGGACAGAGGAAACTCGGGCTAGGTTATGATATACATGTCGAAATAAATTTCTTGTGAAATGACAGCTATATATTCATATAAGTAAAAAAGGAAATTATGAATAGTACGTGGGTTTCAATACCTCCTTAAAAGTAAACCGATCTATACCGATATGTGTTTGTACTCTATCACGCTCTGTTAAATCTCCCCTATTTTAATATTTAAAGTACTGAAAAGTACTATTGAACCGTGGGTTTACAAATGTCGTGATATATGCATTTATATGGCATCAGATAAGTCCTGTATAATAGAGAAGGCCACATGGCCCTTCAGTTGATTCTCCATGTTCGGAATTTCCGTATGACTTAGAGGTTGAAAGCTTCACATTGCTTTGCCGTATCGACTGCTCTACCCGGATGTTGTCATTTCACTACGGTCTTCCTCTTTTCGGGTAGTTTGGTCGGTGACAATCGAGCATACATATTTTAGCAATGTACGTACAACGCCAAGATTCTGATACTAAAAGACGAAAAATGAGTACCGGGTACTGGCAGGCGTATGGCTTTTCCAATATCTTAAGGGCTTCATCATATTTCATTCGTTTCTAGAATGGTGTCGTGTACTTCATGTAGGCCGATCGCGACTAAAGGCCTATTAAAAATTGTCAGCGAACCCGAAACTGCTCTTAGAATTGTTGCGGTGATGACGGCCAAGGTATTGTATTCGTAATCGTTAAAGGTCAGTGATGATTGCCCTTTTGTTCTTATTAGCAGTTTAGATTTTTCTCTCGCGGTTTATATCCGGGTGCCATTCAAGCGTAGCCGAATCGATATGCCCCTTTGATTATCTGGTAATGTTATAACATCGATGTAAGTCGGGTAGCCGAATCGATCTGTAAATTCGATAGCGAGTTTTTCATCCCATAGCCGTATAACGACTTTACTGTCAACTCAACTATAATCCTGAGTATTTTAACACCAATGCACATACCCAAATAGTATAGCGCGTATCGACTTTTTAATTTGCTTGTCACTTTTTTCATTTTAATATTTATGTGTGGAAACGCATATAACAATCTTAATATAGAAGAGTCAGCGGTATTGCAACATCATATGTCAGCCTCCTACTTACTACAGTTTATGCAGCTACACCAACGGGTACCGGCAAACGGGGAATAAATTCTGCAAAACACCAATGGCATCCATTCAAAAATCTTCGCTAACCAAGAGTTACGCTACGCTAAGCTCCATTTCACTAGCATAGAGTAAACCTTGGTTAGCGAAGATGCCCTTCAGAAGGTGGTCAAAGACATTCCAATCTCTCCCGGGACTGTACATAGCTCTATAAAAGATAACAAAGGCTTTCCAGTGACTATTGCAACTCTCATCAAGCTTGTATGTAAGGTCTATCCACAATTACAAAATATGATTCTTTCCGGGTTTTGTGTCAGATTGATTTTGTCTATGACGATTTGCAATATTACGATTTTGCTTCGATATATAACACCTGTACGTGTAATTTAAAATTCACGATCGTGTCACACCAATCAATTTTCTAGGTTCTCTGCTATGACAGGCTGTACTTATATAAATAAAACACACATTTATTGTAATGGAAAACAGTCGATAGCGTGAAGTATTCGAATTCAGATCCAAAGCTAGATTACTGTGAGAGCTGTGACTTCAAAAGCATACCGTACTTCAAAGACGCCTGACGCTAGCGACAGCGAAACAATCACAGAATGAGAAAAATGTATAATAAATACTGGTAGGTATAATGACAATAGGTATCATCTCGTGGTATGAATAGCGCAGAGGTTAAATACAGTCTTAAAGGTCAAGGACAGTGATAGCCTGTAATGTATATTCAGCCGTCAAACGAAGGCGTAGTATGGCATGCTACATATCGTGTTGTCTTGTTGGACAACTGTAACAACTAGTCCGAGTTTCCTCTGGCCCTGACACCATGTCTGGTGTAGGTACCAGACATGGTGTCAGGGTAAGAGGAAACTCGGGCTACTGTATCAACATGTACTAAAGTGCCATTATCAAGTCTTAACTGCCAAACTTGTAAACATGGACCTAGTTTCAGCAACGTTCTTCAACTTAAGGGAGGTCGATTACTTGAAATATTATAAAGAAGAACATAACATGATGGAAAGAAAGTCCTTTGACTAGGATATCTTTCCTTAATGCATGGCACTAACCTTAGTAAAAATCCTTTTGTCCTAATTTTGTATTGCCTTTTTGGTCACCTGTATCAACTAGTCCGATATCTGGAAAGAATAAGAAAGTTTCTCGTTTTGCGTTTTTGAGATATTTGAGCTTTAAAATAGCAGCCTTTCTGATTTTTTTTCCATTTTTTTTGTACATGAACGTAATACCCCAAAAATCGAGGCATTTGCTCCATATATTTATTTGAACAATTTTGGACAAAATTGTTTCCAACAAATGCAAGAAATTAAACCGCCATTTTTATACAGTTGTGACATTAGACAGCCAGAATTATATGCTTTTAATTGAGCATAAAAATAATAGGAATCTCACTTTACCCTAATAGCTCGGAGTGGCATACGCGGGCCTCCCGTATATAGTTGATTGTAGTAGTCACCAACTACTACAAGGAGACCCAGCCTCAAAATGACCCTAGCTGTTTGTGTGTCGATATAAACCCAGTAAGCAAGCAAGCAAACAAACCATATAACGTTTCATATAGATAATGCAATGGTATTTAGGGTAATCCGTAGAACAACTGTACAAACAGGTCATATCGATCACGTGAAAGACTAAAGGATCAACCCATAAAAAAGGCCACATGGTGTCGTGCGATAGCAATAACGGTCAGCAGCAGAGGGGTCATTTAGGGACACACGCGATGAGCATGAATTAATCGTGTGCCACTAGACATTATACATTACCGTACAAACCGACTGAAATGGCGGTACACGAAGTGGGCGTCAAGGGAGAAACATAAAACAGTCAAAAAGCAAATATATTTAGATAGATATCACCGTAACCTCACGCTTGAAACATGATACTGTAAACCTTGTTATTTTCGCGAGGGGTTTAATTTCGCGATTTCGATAAGTAAATTATGTACGTTGAGGTGATTTTCGCTATCGATGTATCTTTTTTTCGTTTGCACATCTTCCATAATCACCACATACACCACACACAAAATTACGCGTGCGGGGAATTTTCGCGACCGAATGACGTTATCCGCGTAAAATTCCCCCTCGCCTAAATTTCCACGCTAACCGTGTTGTATTCAGGTTTAATTGTACAAGTTCTCCCTCGAACGTACCCGTACTTGACAACATAAATGTTTACATACTCGTCTTTGACGAAGGTGATGCCAATTTGTTGCAGGGTAATAAATCGGTAACAATACCCTAGACATTTCCGTACCTGTTCTCGACACTTTATCGATTTATCTTGTAATAAGTTAGACTGGAAACCGAGTGTGTATCTACAATTTTTATAGGATGGATACCTCCAGGCAAAACAATAAGTATAAACATTTCTTTATACTGTGTATACCAGGTGTGGTTCATGTAGCATCTCCCTGTATTCCAGTAGGTATTCATACTGCCAATAAACGCCATCTGTTATCGGTTCAATACTTTGATTACATTGCTATTGTCGTCATAGCATATTTGAAGTAATATGTGTTTATGCTCGTTGATTAGCTTGACGGTTCCGCTGCCAAGCCACTACACCGGTTCCCATTTTGAGGACGTGACATCTCATAAAATTGTTCTAGATTTATACGGACGGATGTCGTCGTTGTAGCAGAATACACTTACCTTATGAAGCCTGATCGTACTACCCTTTTTTCATTGGCAGACATTTAAAATTATATCATATATCAATTTTGAGTAAGAACTACGACTTCCATGGTTCTTTTACTAGTTTTCTCTAATTGTTTTAATGGAAATATAACTACGACTTTGAAAGACTCAACGAAAAGATGCAATAAATTCCAGGATTAATTTGATTACGTTTTTATGTTATGGAGCTAAAATTATAAAAAAAAAAAAAAAAAAGGGAAAAAAAGCGTACTCCCAAATAAATGATGATGATGATGATGATGATGATATGATGATGATGATGATGATGATGATCCCGCTGTACTAGCCAAGCAAAAGCAACGTTACAACGGCGACGTCATTTTTTTACGTTATGGGTGATAACATATGTTTTACGGCAATGAAAATGCTTGTTACAACCAAGATGGAATTATTTGATTTTATTAAACACACAATGGGTCGAAATCGTTGGTGTAATATAAATACTGGTATAATTAAGACTTACTATCCGAGATTAATTGGTCTGGCACACCGTGTATCAAATGAGAATTACTTACACGAACATTTCATTGAACAGTAAAATTCCACTGAAGGTCACATTCGTGACCATACATTTTTGATAATCCGGATTTCAAATAGGATTTGGAAACCGCATGTACAATGTATTAGGAATTAATCCGTTTCACGTACTTCCATCTTTTGTTATTCAGTGAACATGGTTTTGTTTTTGGAAATCGGAAGAGGTTTCTTTGACGTCATTTCCGTTGTTAATCAGATGTCGTACAAGGCAGTAAAATTGATGTACTTTGTAAATATAAATTTTTGATAGCTATGCGGTATACCTGACTCAAACCGTCAATGATCGATTATCTCAGAATTAATTATCTCCGAAAGAATTGCATCAATTTATTCTATTTTGGACGGTCTTGTGCCTCTTGATAGACAATATTAGATTTCTTGTCAGACTCGGCATATCCGTTAATTTCTGCGGAATACAGACACGTTTGCCTCGACATCAATGAAGCATCTATAGTGTTAGGAGTCTAGTCGAAGACAAATTAATCAAGATGGACAGATGGACCATTACCCAGTATCGCCAGTTATCGATGTTTTAACGAAACATCCGGTACCGCTTGATTTCCGCGGAGACCGGAAGTGAGCCAGAAATGATAATAGCTTGACCAACGTGACAACATGAATTCAAAGTTATCATGCAATCTGGAGGATACGAAGCGAGTAAATTCTAGTTTTTAAGGTTATCAAATGCTGGATATATTCCCAACTGACGAATTACTTTGGATATCCGTTATTACACAATAGTGACACATCCTCCCATTGAAACAGAGGTTATCAAACATTGATAGCGATGATGAAGCGGCACCGTATCACCCAGTAGAGAATATTTAGCAATAGAAATTAACTGCTGGATCCTTTGTCTCCCATGGGCATCAGACGTTGAATGCAATACATACATGCATATAATACAAGTACATCAGGTTTCGTTCAAAGATTATCCTCACCAGGCCCCGAAATTTGTGGGGCCGCGGTGGCCGAGTGGTTAAGGTGTCCGACACTTTATCACTAGCCCTCCACCTCTGGATTGCGGGTACGGACCGTAGGCCGGTGGTTTTTCTCCGGGCACTCCGGCTTTCCTCCACCTCCAAACCTGGCACGTCCTTAAATGACCCTGGCTGTTAATAGGACGTTAAACAAAAACAAACAAACAAATATCCACGACAGATTCTATAATTTTTTTCAAGTTGACATACCAAAAATGACACTTCTAAATCCGTCAGAACTTTTATGCGAGAAACGTAATCCAGTTTGATGTAGAAATTTATATATAATATATATTTAAAATTAGTTATTGCCTTGTTGAGACAGTCATCGGCCCTTTCGAATATGTAACTGTATTATGCTGTCAGTTTGACCTCGCTGGATGAAGAATAAGTTTATTCCAGATATCTATCACTCGGAATGTCCAAGTCTGGTATCGGAGCCAGAGGAAACGCGGACTCACTCTCGCGGTACTAGTTCCATTATTCCGTGGTACTGGACATTGGGTAGTAGTATTCCAACTCTAACCGAAAAGATTTACTATACCAACAACCCGCATTTAAAAGTTGTTATGCAGCTCTGGCAAAAAGGTCAAACCAACAGTGATTATTACAGTCATGTAAACTATTTATGCCCATGTAGTGCTTTGAAAATTAAACAAATATTTATTAAATCTTCTTAAAATATCATCTGAAAAATAGAGTAACCTCGCTGTGGTGGGTGGTTTACCACAAACTGGAAATGTATTTAAAGGTAAAAAGAAGCTATAATTAATTGACCTTTCGGTTGAGTACATTATGGTATTTTGAGCCAATATAAAAGTACAAAGAATATATTAGGGGTTTTAATGGTTAAGTGAAATGAATACTCGGTGACAAGCATCCGGCCGCAGGGAACAGAAACCTTGTACATGTCAGAACAGGGCTGCTCGGGAATTTCAATACTGATGAGTTCAGCACAAAATATAATTAATTCCAGTTTTATGGTAAGCATAATTTTAACACAGTAACTCTGAGGCAGATACTGTAAATTCACTCATTTTAGCGAGCTCATACTTTAGCGCAAATGTTAATTAAAATTGGATTAGCGCGATGATAAATTAGCTCGCCAACAATACTTGCCATATAGAATATTGTAGATAAACTACCATTAGAACAATCAAAATTTAGCGAAATTTTCCTAACGCGAAACTCGCTAAAATAAGATTCCCGCTAAAATATGTACGTTTACAGTAAATTTTGTTTATTATTCAAATAATTAGAATTATGGCATATCATGTAAAATAATAATTTATCTCACAACAGAGATCTCGGTTCTCTCTCCTTTAATTTATTCTTAGACAAAGCCGTTGGTATGTTGCTAAGGACGAAATGCCAATCACAGGATAAAATCGATATTTTAGACAAAAATAGATCACGTGGACATCGATAAGTGGACAAGATAAACATAATGTATATTAAACTCGACCAAGTTTTGATTGATTATGAATTATTCTCTTACCTGTAGTCGTTCTTTATTGACAGGGATAAGTGTTGGTGGTAAACTGCACTATGACCTCATTTGAATTTGAATATCATCTGACTTCTCCCATATCATCATGATTAGATAAATACAACACATTTAACAGATACATAGTTTGATATTTTCTATGCAATTTCGTACTTTAAGGTTCGCAGGGATAAAGAATTCACCCAATTATGTCAACTAAGAAATGATTGCTACATTTACTGACGACAGATTTTATTATGAAAAATGGATTCGATGTTAATCCTTTACGATATGGACCAAACTATTCAGTGTCATAAAATGAATAAAATTAATTTATAAAAGTGCCGAAATTATACATCAGACTTTTCGATTCAAATGCAAAAAGAGTCTATCTAAAACATGGAAGCTTTACATTGGAAACCCTTTCTGTTTGGAATTAAGAACGCTGTTCAGTCGGCGGTGTTTCTTACACTCAAATGGCTATGGATTTCAACGGGAAATGTTTGCGGACGTCCTTCGAGCAATGTGTCGGACACCAGACACTTGCTAATGTCATTAATGGAAATCAGAAGATGACAGTTAACCAATACACTTGGTGAGCTACACCCAAGACACAGACAAATGTATCGTGGAGTTCCGATACACGTTTTGCAGTGTCGACAAATTTGTCGGCAAATTAAGTTATTGTAATATAAAACACTTTGATACAAGTCTGCAAATACCGCAACTAGTCATTACCGAGCAATCATTCTATTGACAGAGTTGAGGGGAATTAACTTGAGACAGTTGTGGACGATTGGTCCATAACAACAATAACAACACTGGACTTAATTGCGGTGAATGCGAGGGTGGAGGAGTGGAATTGCATTCTGTATGTTGGTTTCGCTCAATAATGTGTTAATTTTGTTGGCACATCGTGAAAAGCTTGTACACAAATAGATGGAACCAAAGACTGACCAAGTTTTAATGTATTTATCATCGAAATCGATATCTGTTTTTGTTGACAGACAATACACGTGTACGAAGCATGGAACAAGTTTCTGGAAGGTTAATCAGCTTCATCAGCCGTTACTCGAATGTATAGCTACGTCTATGTTTTATTATCTTTATTAAGTAAGTGTCATCTGTTTTGGAAATGCATGGGATAAATAGTATAATAATACCATAAAGAACAATAGGATACATTGTTCTGTAAATAAAAGTTGTCTGTTTCCTCTTTACACTGGAGCCACGGTGGCTGAGTGGTTAATATGTTCCGACACTTTATCACTAGCCCGTCACCTGTGGGTTGCGAGTTCGAATCCCACGTGAAAAAAACCATGTGGCTGAGTTGCCAGGTACTGACCGTAGGCCGGTGGTTTTTCTCTGGGTACTCCGGCTTTCCTCCACCTCCAAAACCAGGCACGTCCTTAAATGACATTGGCTGTTTTAAAATAGGACGTTAAACAAAACTAAAACTCCTTACTCTCAGGCGCAAACTTATTGTTACGTTTGTGTGAATCCTAAACAAAATACAGACTCAACATTTAATATGGAAACCTCAATCTTAGCTAGTCTTGTTCCAAAAAAAACAATTTCCTCACTTAAAACTCTCTACCAGGAGATCATGGATCCAAGGTTTCTCTATGGGGCCACAAAAGGCCTTTCTGTGTTGCCAAAGTAATATTCGTCCACACTGGTCTGTTTGGTAACGAAAGAAATGCTTCTTTAATTTTCATGTGTCCGAGTGAATCAATAAATAGAGGATATCTAACAGTGTCTTCAGTAATACCAAATATATTTCACGAGTGGGGCTAATATTTTGATATTTTTCACGAGTGCGCAGTGAAAAATATCACTTTTATAGAATGAATAATTTTTGATATTTCACTGGTAAAAATGTAATAAAAATCTTTAAGTTATCAAGTCAGCTTGAGTTATTGATATCCAGTGTAGCAGACTGGTGTTTATAAAATCACGCGTATTAACAACAAAATGTCCCCAAGAGTACAAAAAAAATGCTTAAAATGACAATAACAAAATTGGAGAAAAAAATTCACTCTCATTGTCAGACGAAACAACTCATTTCATATTAGATTAGCGACAAACAAATTGCTTCCATGTTAGAATTTTTAAATCTAGTTATCAGGATAATCGAAATAACATGGTAATCACTTTAAAATATTAAATGGCTATGTTATACGCTTAATTTTCTGAAAGCAGTTGGCTGTTCGTGATAATGTCTATGATGGTAGCCTTATGATGTTACTACCACTGACTGCTGTGTGGTGGCAATCACGTCTAGGAGACACAATGTCCAGTCAGCGGTATTTGGTTTAAAGATAGTCTTACAATCTTGCAGGGACATACAGCGTATAGCTATTTGGCCGAAAATCGATAAAAACTGACCACGAGCTAGCCGGAACTAGGTGTTCGTCATAATTCGACATCCATCTGGTGAAAGACTTTCAGCTTATTGATTCATCGTCAAATTCTACTCTCTGAGTTACCGCAAACACAGGGTCAAACCAATAAGTTGACGTATTGGTAATGTGAAAACAATGTCAACGTAGAGAATCGTGTCCCTTGTTTAGAATAATAATCAAGAATCATGTCTCCGTTAAGAATGATTACTATCATTTATAATCGTAGCTGTTGTTTATAATAATGGTCCATGTTTATGATAAAATCTTTCGATGGTCATCATGACCTACTGTTTATAATAATGTCTTCGTTTATAATCACATATTTCGCTTATTATCATGACCTACTTTTATAATATTGGTCCACGTTTACAATCACATCTTTCGTTAGTCATCATGAGCTACGTTTATGATAATGGTCCTCGTTTATAATCACATATTTCGCATATTATAATAACATACGTTTATAATAATGGTATTCACTTATTATCACATCTTTCGAATGTCATCATGACCTACGTTTATAATAATTTCTTCGTTTATAATCACATCTTTCATTTATAATCATGACCTACGTTTATAATATTGGTCTTCGTTTATAATCACATCTTTCGTTTATTATCATGACCTACCTTGAAAATATTGGTCATCGTTTATAATCATATATGTCGTTTGTTATCATGACCTACGCTTATAATAATGTCTTAATTTATAATCACATCTTTCGTTTATTATCATGACTCACGTTAAGAATCACGACACTCGTTTTTAACCATATATCATGTACATGTATTTGTTTGAATAAACAAAACGTTCTGTTTAAGAATAAATATTTTCAATCCAGCGATAATATAAAATAGTATTAATTAAACCTATTGTTGTTTTCTCCGTAGTTTCTTAATGAGTTTTCAGTTAGGTTTTATTATACTGCGTTCGTATTTAAGCTCTTTTTAATTTGCAATTAAAATCCGAGTGCAGTTAAAACTGATATCACAACAATCTGGAAAGAAAAATCTTACATACAGATAGATTCGTTCTGGAGTTAAAATTAAAGTAATGCATAAATTCTTTAAAACCTGTTTCACATTTGCAACAGAATGGTAATAAAATTTCCCAATGCGTCTGCGTTCTCTGCCCGACGTCGCATCAAAACTAGATAATTTTCTCGCTGAACGAGTGACCATGTTTAGTCTGTGTACAAAGATCGATGGGCTGTAAGACAATTCTGTCGAGATAGCTGTTTGAGGTGGCAAGACTTCACGGAAGTGTCCTCCATCATCGCGAATATTTTCAGTGTAAATGGGTTAGACGAAATCAATGTTTCTCGACATGCCCAAGTGTGATATTGTTTACTAAAGCAGGAATAACAATCGACTATCAAGTTGTGTTTGGCATTGCGGACTTCTACAATATTTCAGACTTTCGCATAATCCTGGTTGCTTATATAATTACTTATCTTTGAAAATCATCGAAAAATAATGTGACTAGCATATTGCAATATTGATGTCGCAGAATATGGTAATGGAGAGAACCCCCGTTAAGAAGTCCGCCATTGAAGAGCATCAGTTATATGTATATTGAGAGAGCCCCCGTTGATGTACTACCCACCATTAAAGTACATCAGTTACAAATGTATATCGAGAGAGCCCCCGTTGATGTTCTGCCCGCCATTGAAATACATCAGTTACAAATGTATATTGAGAGAACCCCCGTTGATGTACTGCCCGCATTGAAGAGCATCAGTTATATGTATATTGAGAGAACCCCCGTTGTTGTACTGCCCGCCATTGAAGAGCATCAGCTATATGTATATTGAGAGAACCCCGTTGATGTACTGCCCGCCATTGAAGAGCATCAGTTATATGTATATTGAGAGAACCCCCGTTGATGTACTGCCCGCCATTGAAGAGCATCAGCTATATGTATATTGAGAGAACCCCCTGTTGATGTACTGCCCGCCTATTGAAGTAGCATCAGCTATATGTATATTGAGAGAACCCCCGTTGATGTACTGCCCGCCATTGAAGAGCATCAGCTGTATGTATATTGAGAGAACCCCCGTTGATGTACTGCCCGCCATTGAAGAGCATCAGCTATATGTATATTGAGAGAACCCCCGTTGGTATACTGCCCACCATTAAAGTACATCAGTAACAATTGTATATTGAGAGAGCCCCCGTTGATGTACTGCCTACCATTACATTACATCAGTTACAAATGTATATCGAGAGACCTATACTCCTTGTCTTTAGACCCTAGTTTTATATATTTAGTTATCTTCAAATTACCACCTTAAACCTTGGTTGGGTTATGTTTAAACACAAATATGAAATTAAGAAATAAAAACCTTTGTGAACTAGAAATTGAATGTTGGTACAAGGTTAAGCTTGTTATTATAAACAATATTTAATAAAAGCATTAAAATTCTGTCCCTCTCAAGCGTTTGAACCACTTAGTCCAGACCTATGTACCATTTGATATACTGCATACCTATATAAGCTTGATAGTTTCACGATCTTCTCTACTTAACCGGTTTCAAGTATGTGGTGCCAATCGGATTTAAATTGACCTCCGTGGACACAATACCCGTCTAAAACTCTGGGCCCTGTTGATATTACTTCTTTGTGTGCTCTGTGATAATCGACAACAGACAAACCACCTTTGATGTTTTATTTATTTATTGATTTTATCATTTATTTGATAAATACTTTACTGTTTATCAATAGTATACACGACTACTTTGTACATAGCTGTTAAACTATGGATAAACTGTGAAATACAAGTAATTTGCTAAAAGATAGAAAATGAAAAGATTTTAAAATTACACGTGATAATAGCTCAAGCCATTTTAGTACGTACTAAGCAGCAATCCTGATTCTGCAGGTCACTCCACGTAAGTCGCCTCAAAAAATTATGACGTCTCTCCTCAGACTCTAACTTACGACTCGGTAAGCACAAGCCTGTCTCCAGAGCTGGGAGTTCGTCAAAGTGAGGAAGGCTATAGGTTTTTATCCTTTGGGGAAAAACTTACTTAAAGGTTTGATAAGGGAGTTGTATGGCGTATCATTTGACCAGAAGAAATTCCAAGATATCATGTTCAGGCTATGATATTTCAGTGAGATAACACTACTTTTAATGGCGTCATTTTCCGTGGACTGTTGTTGCGAGGCACACGACCATGAACAAACACACACACCAGGAATTTAATTACGAGCGTAGGAAATTGATCAAATGGTGTCGTGTGGTGCCCGGGAATAACACAAGACTGTTTGTCAAAGAGAAATATCTTACAAAAATAGATAGAACGCTGGTGAGATATCGTTTATATCTCAAATAGTATCGACCCATCGCCTACAGTCAATCAAAAGTTCGGTTCAAAGGTGATCACGATGTCGTACATAGGATTATTTCAAAGTGTTCTCCAGCAAATAGAGGCACAAAGGTTCCCAACGGATGGCCTTAGACCGACTCAGCGACTATATCAGTTTTTGTAATTTAGTTAACATTTTTCAATTCAATTTTATTCTAAAACTTGTTCTTTACATAATACCTTACGAACACTTAACACAATATACTCGTCTACACTTTATGATAACACAGACGGTTATGCTCTATATTATGTCACAGAAAGCAAAAAAAAAAAATTAGAAATCTAATATCATTTTTTTTTTTTTTTTTTTTTTGTGTGAAATGATTAAAGATATTGTAATAGAATGTTTGATTAGGTAAAAAGACATACAGAGACAAAACAGACTTCAAATTTAAAAACATATTACTCGACCGTTGTAAAGACATTGAAGTCTAGATATCAATTTTTCTTTGACATTTCAATGTGATATCGTATTTGAACGTGAAAGTTATCAAGAAATGTTTGAAATGTACAACAGATGTTACCTTCTAATTTCAATAGAAACAGCAGCAACCAACACAGACTTTAATCAATCAATTAAAAATGCTTGTACATTGCAGCAATTTTGGTAATTTAAAAAGTTGAAATACAAAAATGGCGGCGAAAACGTAAACCATACGTACAGGTCTGGTTGTGCTGTCAACATTTCTCGGGCGTTGCTATGTACCACAACATTTACTGAATGTTTAAAGAGACGTGACAGTAGAAAAATGAGCACTGTGTTTTCAAAAATCAGGTCAAGGAATTGTCACATGAGGTATACCATACAGGTGAAATAAATAAGTACGACTCAAAACCTTGTCGACCAAACACAACCAGAGAGTTCCCCACATAACACTAAATCAAAGCTTTTTGATGACCTAGTTTAACACTCGCAGACAAAGTTTGAAACAAGGGGAATATCATATGTAATGTGGTATACAAGGAAATTAGAATCTCGAGTCATACTAATTTCTTTAAATATTGCATCTGTAATGCCACTATTATATACATGTATTTGTTTACATGTTGTCTTAGCAAAATAGCTATATTGACAATCGTGTAGGGTTTCTTTCCACGGTAGTAAAAGACCTAGATATATTTCAATGAAGTTGTTGAAATACCAGACCTCAAACATTTAATTCAAATGCACAATTAGTTATATTAAGAATGGAACTTTTATGTTACTGTCAAATTAGTCACGGTTATTTTTTCACGTTTGAAATTGATATTCCGTTTATTCAGTACTTGCTAAAAAACACTTAAATACCGCTATGATGTGAATGGAATCGGATAGTTGTGGCCTTTCCGCCAAAATCCAATTCCGAGTGTTGATAAAAAAAACTGGAAATTGTAAAGGTAGTCTCATATTTTCGACTGACTGACATGGACTAAACCCAAATTTGGGAAAAAACTTTTAACCATTTCATGACATTTCTCTGCAATTAACGCACCTTTTGATAGTGTCTTTGTTTGCGAATTAAAAACCTACATAGTATACTTCAACTGCTTTAGAATGGTATTCCAGTAAATTAAATTAAAGTTCCTTACCTACTGAGCATGAATTTTCTTACAAACAGGCTTTCGTAGTTTAACTTATATATACCTCACAAGAACTATATCAACTGCATGCAAAATGGTAAATGATTTTGAAAAGAATTAACGTACATACAACTATCTGTGTTTAGTAAGTTAAATGTCTAGTCCATGTAGATTTGGATGGAGAGTTACGTCTATCAGTATCGACCTTTCCAGATGTGTTCATCGATTCCGATTTCCGATTCCGATTTCCGATTCCGATTTCCCCGAAATTATGGAAGCAGTGCATTGGGATAGTGTTGTTTTGATGCGATAGTTATCGGGAAAATTAAGTTACAAATGCTATCTGTATGTGGGTATTCAAAGGGGCGTGTCACGTTCCTATGACCCAAAATAAAAATTAACCAGCATGGTCCGACCCCTAGATCACTTATTGTTGATAATACAATGTAAGTAGGGGTCGGACCTTGCGAGTTGAATTTTCACTCTACGGGCTTTAGGAATGTGTCAAGCAACGGTGAGGGTTGTGTCATTCGACCAGTCTCAACTAGTCCCAAATAGACAAATTATTGGATAAAATCATTGAGATCGGTGACGTAGTTTTTAGTGTGTATTCCATGTTCTAATTGGCAGGAAACTTCAGTACGATTTATGTAACTCCGATTAAGAAGAGTTCCGTTTTAAGAGTTTAAGAGCATTTTTGGTTGATAACGCCTTAATACAAGTGCTGCATAGGATGCGTACATTACACTGGTGTTGAGATGTTGCGAACTGGACTATAGGTCACTCGCTCAAATATAAAAGCCCTGCTCTCATATGGAGAACGTGGCATTATCTGGATTTGACTAAGTTTACTATGTCGAGTATTGAAAAGTCGCTTACGATTCCGGACTGCATGGTCCTATTTTCCTTGTTATATTCCGACGGTCCTTGTATAGATGTAAAGTGTTTTCATAGTTTGTGCTCGCTTTGCCGATTTTCAGTTGGAATTAGTTTCGTTTCATACGCTGATATCATCTAATCTAAAAGTACTATTGGCGATAAATAAAAAAATGAATAAATAAATAAATAAATAAATAAAAATTCCAGATGGAAGATGTTTACACATGAAAAGTAAAGTTATTGTGGAATTACCGTGTGTAATATTAATGTGGATTTATAATATATTTTTAATATATTCGGTTTGTTTTCAAACTGCATTTTCTTTAATCGTTTCTTTTTAAAAGCTACAGAATAATAATGACTGATGCATGTATTATAACATTGACGTCCCCGTCACAGCTTACCGTTATACCCGACAGGGTACATATATTTACATATTCCTGTACATATCCCGTGTATAATACTCTACGTTAGCGCCTTCCTCGTCTATTTACCATTAGTCTAGCATAATCAGGTGGGAAATGATTTAAACATGAACGCATAATGAACTTATAGGGCTTTCGGTACATCTATATAAATGTAACCGCAGGAGAGATTTATTTGTTAACAAAACAGATTTCGGGTGGTATATGTCTGACTTTTCTCGGTAAAGCGCTGGGCCCATTGTATAGTTATAGATTATATTATACACTTACACTGATATCCAGGTGCGAGATACTTTAAACATTTATTACTACACTAGTTACGGTCGCAATATACAAGATTCCTTTCGTTTAAACAATTAGATTAGATATAAACAAGACAAGTAATTCATAAATACATAATTACTATATACATGTATATACAATCAAGAACTTCAGATGAGGTCCACCTAGGATTAGGAACCTGGTCACGTGAGCAAGATAACCGAAACACGTGTCGTCAAAGAGTGGAAAAATCACCTAGATTTTTTCCCCCACAAAACCATGTTATATCAATTGTAGTTTTTCTGAACCTGAAACTTTTTATTTTACTTATGTTTATTAGCGGAATAATAGTCCAATGCCACTAAATATATACTTGAAAAGTAGTCAATGAATCGTTGCCATGGGAACTCATCTCAACTAAAATGTTACAGCATCTTACTTTCCAGTTAAATGTATTAATTTGAAAGACAGTTCCCTGTCAATACTCTTATATATGTGTTCATGAAAATATAATGCACTTTGGATTGATTCCGATCTTAAGCAACCAAAAAAAACGAAGACGTCTTTCTATCGACTAAAAGTGACACTCGTAATACTTTGGAAGGATGCCGATGTGGCATGGGATTTTGAAGCATGGTTAAATGAACCGGCCATAGTAAAGTGAAGCGCCCCGCCCCACCCTAAATTAGACCCCGGACTTTTTTGTATGTAATTATGTTCAGAGGAATGGAACGAGGTAATCTAAAAAGGATTTGGTGAGAAAAAAAGTGAATAAGTAAGAAAATAGTGAAATACTCCACTTTACCAGAAAAAGATATAGACATACACTTGGTGTCTACAATGGACGGGGATGCTTCAAAGGGATCCAAGATACCCCCCCCCCCCCCCCCCACACACACACACACACACACACATAGACACTATATGAATAAGCTGAAGGTCACATTTATAATTATATAACTGCATATTAATTTTATCGCCTAATGTCTCTTATGCTTCATTCATGCATGAATTACACAAAAGTTTCGAATAAGATATAAAGAATTTAGTCAAACAGGCAACAATGGGTGTATATGTGTGGAATTTTTAAAACAGTATACATATTCATTAAAGATAGCACCTTGTCCACTTAAAATGTTTTGCTCGTCTGTTTTTGTTTATTTATGCTCGGCTTTTGTCCTATATGAAACGTAATTTAAGAACGGTAGCAGCCCCGCGTGAATGTATAGAATATTGTGACGTAACCTCGCGATCGGGTGTTAAGGAAGTCTTTAGCTCTTCAAAGTCGGAGGATTCTTAACATTTTTTTTCTTACGAAATATCTATATCAGACAATCTCGCGTGATACATTAGAATTTACGCACGCGTTGGAGTAGATCAAAGTAAAACCACACGATACTTTATTTAGAATTGAGGTTAATATCATTTCTTATTTATAAATTTCGAGTTCACTGAATTGTGTGGCTCTAGATTTTTTCTAGAAATATCTGTATTAGATTTTTTCTGGTAAATATCTGTTCTAGATTTTTTCTGGTAAATATCTGTTCTAGATTTTTTCTAGAAATATCTGTTCTAGATTTTTTTCTGGTAAATATCTGTTCTAGATTTTTTTCTGGTAAATATCTGTTCTAGATTTTTTCTAGAAATATCTGTTCTAGATTTTTTCTGGTAAATATCTGCTGGTGGGACTTGCCAGGAATACCTCCACGTAGGACATTTAACCGATTTATACCAGACTGTATTGTAAACATATCGTACACGTAAATTTCATAGTGAATTTTATGAAATTTGTTGTAATATAAACATTATTAGACATTTTACATTTTCGATAATTTTGGATTTCTTCGTCGTCTAATTTCTCTTTGTAAAAATGTTACACTTACAAATTATTTAATTTCATCTCAACCAGCTGTCTGTCTTTTGAAAGTGATATGTATAATTCCCCTTTTCTCATTGTTATCGGATTAAACCGCGCAATATGTATGTACATTTAATTACCTTTTGATGTTAATTGAGTTAATTAACTGGTCTGGCCAGGTATGACACCTAGCCTGGGACAAAGGTCAATTAAGCTTATTATCTCACCTGTCTGAAATGTGACCATCTGAGTACTAAAATACCACCTGTCAATCATTTGTATTAACTCTAGCTTAAATACTATGTGTAAGGTTTTGTAAAATGAATTAGAACCTAGAGTTCGGACTGTACGGGTCGATTTTCGGATATTCCGTAAATCGCCTGCCGACTCCTAGAAAGTTTAGTGTAATAAATCCTATATCTTGGACCGTATTTTAACATCTTTGGATTTTATATATATTCTACAAAAATATTACAACGACGGGAAAAATCGTTGTGATAAATTGGTGCGAGAAACCGGAGTAACTTGCCACATTAATTTGTATAAGTCAAGTTACGTACAAGATTCCTGGAACCTCAACTGCCAAGCGATATTCCCACAAACAAGAGAAGAAACCGATCATCGGAATCACACGGAACTGGAACTACACCAAGACTGTGTTCGTCATATTTTGGAACTTTCCAGAATAACGTTATAACAGTAAGTCAGGATGACATCGTGTTATAGGTGTGGTAGAAACTTTAACTCTAACCACCTGATGCACTGTCCTGCAAAAGGATGTTACTGTTTTCTTTGTGGAAATGTTGGACATTTTTCAAGAATGTGTTTTGCACGGAGCAGACAATACAGCACAAATTGTGTTACAGGATCGTTTTCTTGGACCAGGCAGCGTCCGCAAACGTATCGACGTCCTGTTCCTGTCCGCATATCTTCGGACAGCGAGTCTGTGGTGCAGGTAACGCATCAGAAAAGGAACAAATCTTCCTCTAAACGGCGACGAGATTCCGAAAGGCTCAGGAAATTCCGAGACACGAAACAAGTACTTTCTGTTTTACCATTTTATTATATTTCTACCGATGAATTTGACAACGAATTTCCGAAAGAATCTTCCATCACACATCAGATTACCAATCTCCAATCAAAACTTGTACGTGCAAAGTCAACAATTTCGACTATTTCTGTAAAGTGCGCGAAGCTTGAAGAAACAAACAGAATTCTAGAAGAGGAATGTACGCGTTTAAAAAGTGTCACCATCAACAATTACGCGTCCCAAATAAAAGAACTTGAAAAAGCTTTGGATAATAGAAAGAAAATAATGAAGAGCAAGGACGAGACAATAAACAGCCTTCACATAACAGCCAAAGAAAAAGAACAAACAAGTAGACAGATATCAAATTTAAAATCGAGGATTTCGGAGAAGGACGAGCAAGTCAAACAGAAACAACGGGTGATTTTGAGCCTACAAAATCAGCTTAGTGGATATCATGGTCAAACACAAAATAACAATTCACGACAGCAACGATCGTGCATATCTTTGGAGCAACGAACAGTTAACTTCCGGCCGAACTTTAGACATACGGTAGTGGACAGCTAAGATAGATTTTAAACAAGTCGCGGGACGCAACTTTACAGGAGCCGGAGGGATATTTCATAGTGAATTTTATGAAATTTGTTGTAATATAAACATTATTAGACATTTTACATTTTCGATAATTTTGGATTTCTTCGTCGTCTAATTTCTCTTTGTAAAAATGTTACACTTACAAATTATTTAATTTCATCTCAACCAGCTGTCTGTCTTTTGAAAGTGATATGTATAATTCCCCTTTTCTCATTGTTATCGGATTAAACCGCGCAATATGTATGTACATTTAATTACCTTTTGATGTTAATTGAGTTAAGTAACTGGTCTGGCCAGGTATGACACCTAGCCTGGGACAAAGGTCAATTAAGCTTATTATCTCACCTGTCTGAAATGTGACCATCTGAGTACTAAAATACCACCTGTCAATCATTTGTATTAACTCTAGCTTAAATACTATGTGTAAGGTTTTGTATAATGAATTAGAACCTAGAGTTCGGACTGTACGGGTCGATTTTCGGATATTCCGTAAATCGCCTGCCGACTCCTAGAAAGTTTAGTGTAATAAATCCTATATCTTGGACCGTATTTTAACATCTTTGGATTTTATATATATTCTACAAAAATATTACAACGACGGGAAAAATCGTTGTGATATAAACATAATGCATGAACGATCACATCCAAATGTATATATGTTATATATATAAACACACTACCGGTATTAGATTAGTGGTGTGGTGAAACAGTCTCAGTTTTAAATATTTATCAGTATACGGTATTCAGTGGCACCCTAGGGGGCTATACGTGAATTCTTTCGACAAGAAGTGGTTCTTGAGAGTAGAGTGAGAATGGACCAAATATAGGGCTATCACATATATTAGTGGTTCGTGTGTTTGGTGGGTTTATCGTCCCATGAACAGCTAGGGTCGTGTTGAGGCGGGGTCTCATTGTAGTAGTTGGTGACTACCTAACTCAACAACAAAACGGGAGGCCCGTCGTATGCCATCCAGAGTAGTTAGAGTAAAATGTCTTACTCAAGGACACAACCACGTTGACATGACAGTACAGACCGGTCTGTTTGTTTTTCGTCTGGGCATGTTATATCACAGGCGCTTGCATAGAAAATATCACTTTCGATTTTTTTGATATGACAGCGGTATGTGTAATGTGTAAGAGGGCCTCTTACACATTACACATACCGCTGTCATATCAAAAAAAAATCGAAAGTGATATTTTCTATGCAAGCTCCTGTGGTTATATTATACGGTTATTGTTGATATTGTCGGATGTTCATTCATACGTTAACATAACTTATTTAGTAGAGAAATTTCGTGTAACAAATACTGGTCTTTTCACTAGAAATGAAAAGTTGTATGTTAGGCCTAATGCAAAACAATGACTGAAACTTTACCAACATGACATCAATATCGATACTTGTATGAAATTTAAACATTTCACCAAAGACACAACCACGACAGCACAGACCGGCCTGTACTCATCTTACTGAGTTCAACCGCGAAGGGTGTAGAGCGTCGAATCAACCACCTCACAATATATAGTCAAGATCTGAAAATATCATATGTAAAAATATAACGTTATCTTGTGCGAGGGAAGGTGTTACCATGTGTACTCAAACAGGATACAGATCTAACGTAATTTTCTAACACAGTTTATTTTGAGTTGAATATTTAAAAAGGACATTTTAATGTGTCAGTTTCGTCAGGGACGTCTAGACCATGTTATATATATACACGTAACCAGAGACGTATATACCTGATATACAAGTCTCTGACGTAACGTTACATGTACGTCTCTGGTTTTGTCTAGAGACAAACTGTTTTGTCAACAGTGATATTTACCAGCAGCCTATATCCTGCCAGACTTCTATATTAGACTATATTGTATCTATTTAATTTAAACAAGATTTTATTTAATGACCAATGAACATGTTTATAAAGTTATAAGCTCGTGTCATGACGTATGATCAAATTCGAATACTCCCCCGAGATAAGTGTTCGGCTGCAGCGTCTGGCAAGCGTCTACGTGATACCGATTTACAAAAATTCGCGGGAAGACCTGGGAGCTGAACTGAGCCTTACCTTAAGGATTCGATCCCTTAGGATGAAAACACTTCTGTTGTGTTCAGGTTCCAATGTACAATCTGGTAAAACACTTGCGCACGCTGATAATTAGTGATAATACTCGAGAGGCTTATTTATTTGGTCAGTTCAGAACTTCATATCGCGATATAGCGAATCCATTATGTTTTGGCACGAGCTTACAGATTGCAATCCAAGTCCGTGTTTTTTCGGTCTACATTTCTTGGCAAACTACGTCTACGGAAGTATGATAACAATTAAATATACATCGTATATGCATTATATAGTTATATTCAAATGATAAGTCAGTGGTGCTGTTTACAAAATCATTGTTGGGTCTAGTATAAAACGAAATCTTCGATTGAATTGAAATTTGAACATCGCTTAGTCCCGAGTTTCATGTACCAGACATGGTGTCAGAGTTAGAGGAAACTCGGGCTATGGGCTGTGATGCCGTTATGGAAGCCTGTGGTAAAATAATAGGTTGACGTATACGGTGTTATTAAAAGTCTATAGTCTAGTAGTTAAACATCTCTGCTTAATGCACTGATTGATGGAATGCAGTTGATTCTAATCAGCAAAATGAATACATACCAAGACTACCAGTGCACATATATAACAATAATATTTATATATGTGTTTCTGACATCTTGTGTACTTTAAAATTCTGGTGTCAGACAAATTCAAAATAGGCTGTGAAGTCGATATATCGTTCAGAACTTTGCAATTTGATAAGTAGATTTACATGCAGATTGCTAGTTGAGTTCATCAAATGAATTATTTGAAAATGCATATTGCCAGTTTTCAAATTCCTGCAATATACTTATTCTATAACACAGATATTTATAATGTTCACAAGATCAAGAGGTGAATTCTATATACAAATGTATATATCAACACAAAAACCGATCATTCAATTATTGAACTGTTATAGCTATATATTGCACACCCGGGACATATTCATATTACAGGGCTTTTCCTACAATAGAAACGGTCCATTAAAAGAACCCATTCCTCTAAAAAAATCTTGTGAAAATTCCCAATTTGCCACTAAAAAATTCCCAACTTTGAAGTAAGTTTTGAAAGATAAAGCTTGTTATATATATAAAGACCTATATTAAGACAATTTTGAAAAATAAAAAAACCAGCTACAGGTAACAAAATGAATTCAAAAATAATATAAAAGCAGTATTCATCAAAGAAAAACTGAAACTTGTATGAATTCCACTATTTTTTGTTTTTCCTAATGTCACATTTTGTCGCTTAGAAATTCCCAATTCAATGTACCCTGGACCCAGTTGAAAAAATTGTAGGAAAATCCCTGTATTAAATGTACATGTCCCTGGTGCATCCGATCGTTATATGGTATTTAGGTATCATTTAATTTCATCATCAATACCGTACATGTATGTTAATTAATGTGTTACCACAGACTTCGTTGTCGAAGTCCATGGCATAACCATGGCCAGTCAGCTGTAAAATATCTGTTTTATCAGAGACGTATGATACAAGTCTGTGGTTTTATAGTTTATTGACTAATTTGAACTTTGCGTTTCATTTATTGATTAATTTTTAATTACCTTTTATCATCAGCCCATCAGTACTTATCACGATTATGAATATGAAACCAGTTTCCATGACTAGGACTAGGACATCCTGTAATAAATCCCTAACAATCATTTATATATTATAGATGCATTTACGTTTGAAGTAAGACATTAAAACCCATGTTTTTACTTACAGCTCGGTACATAACCAGCTGGCTGTTGGCAGTAAGCAGGACCGTGTGAGGCCAGACATACAAGACCAACATGGTGAGAATCCTAGTAGTAGAACCAATAGTACTGTTCCACCACTGACTTAAAAATTCTAATATGTTAAAGAAAGTCGTACATAATAAAATATTAATGATACATGTATTCCTGAGGATTTCAGTCATGACATTGATTCATAAATTGATATGTCTGAGATTCAGATCATTTTCTTACAATTTCTGTTCAATTAATTAATAACTTGTCTGTGGTTGGAAAAAATTATATACACTGTACTTATTTTTTTTATTTTGATTTATAAATAAAAAAGGGTTTTTTCCAACCACAGACAAGTGATTTTTGTAATTTTGATTATTAATATTTGATCTATATAATATAGATCAAATATTAATAATCAAACCTATTTAGATTTGATAGGTTTAAACTGGGAGCATGGATCTTTATGCCCAAACATATTCTGCAGTTATATGTTATGCCTAGGCCTGCTGTCCAGCATATTGTTGAAACAGTTTTGTGAATTATAAATTAGGATGGAGTATTTGCCTTAAAATTGCAATATCAAAAATTATTTTAAAATCAATAAATTTACATGTATTTTTATCCATTCAATATTTTTTTTGTATTTCAGTCATATCATTTGAAATATGTGTAGCAAACCGCTACAAACTAAACAAGAAATACAGAAAGTTGTGCAGTAAATTAAATGAAGACCCAGAAAACCTTTCCCTGCGGACAAATACAACGCAAGCACAGGTATTGATCAAAAATATTTCTTATTACTGGGGGTGAGGGAGTTGGGACCCTGTATTAACAAAGTATTAGGAAAATACTGCCCATTTTGAATTGGTGAATTTCAGAATGGATGGCCTCTGTTATAGTCTTTTTTTTTTTTTTTTTGGCTGAGTGTCGCAGGCAAAAGCCATTGTCAAGGAGAGGGCACAGACGTCGTTTATGCGTATAGGGCTTTTGGGTGCTGTTAATGGGTCCCATTCCAAATTGTATTTCATATTTAAGCCATCTATCTAAAATTTGCAGTTTACTCATAAAAAAAATCTTTCCCAATACACCAATTTTCTTCCCAAAATGAGTCAAAAAGGCTTCCTCCCAAACCAGTAAGAAAAAGCCCTGACGTTGTAGAAAATTAAATTAAGTTCATACACTCCAGTTGATATTAATTCAAAATGATTCCAAAAACAAGACTTCAAAATACTGTGACTTTTATTTGTTATGTTTGCAGGAAATACATAATAAAGGAACTTTTACATTGAATTTGATTTTACTTTTATTTGTAGCTTGCAGCACAAGCAGAAAACGATGACAACAATCTTGAACAGAAAAGACAACAGGGGAAGAAGGTGGTCTATGGACAAGTGGTGCAGGTGAATTGTAGAGTCACATATGTGACATCAGACTTTTAATTTACATTTAAAATCTGTATACTTTTAGATTATATATAGCAGTAATGATCTCTTCTATTCTTTGGCCTACAAAAGAAATAATTATTGCATTGAGTATTTGTTATTTATAGGTCTATATAAACTAACATGGTTGAGGGCATTTAAATATTAATGACGCAACAAACAAACATTTTTTGCAATTTTTGGAAGCTATGAAAACAAAAATCATGTAGTTTACAGCTTAAGCTTATTAGCACATGTCAACTTACGGCAGGTTTACAAGATTTCTTTAAAGGGTTTCATTAAAAATTCTTGTACCCACTTTAATATTCAAGTCAGTATACAATAAAAATACATACAAATATATCAGATATACTCTACTTGTCACAAACTTCATACTTGGGGCATTGGTTCACCTTGGTGATCATTGTACATCATGTGTCATGTATCAAATCTAGGTCACTTTGACCTATATTTTTATCTTTCACCCACAAATTCCTCATCTGTGCTTTCTTGGTATATCTGAAAACTGAAATTTGTATGAATTTCACTATTTATTGTTTTTTTCCAATGTCACATTAAAGTAGAATGACGAGGCAATATTCAAAAGCAGTCTGTTTTGGTGACTTGTCACTGAATAAACTTTGGCCTGAAGATAATAACTGTTGGAAAAGGGTTTTCCTTCGATAAAACCCTGTTAACACACGTTAAACTGTCATTTAAAAGATCTTATTGAATATAACAAACAATTCATGAAATCATGTCCTGTATCGCCTTAGAAATAGACGAGATATACACATATACAAACAGTGACGTGAAAGGTCTTATTGAATCTAACGTCAGTATGTAATAATACTCTATCATATTGGAAATACGTAGTCAGTTCAACTAAAATAAACACAGACACCACACAGAATTGTTTAATTGATGGGGCCTGGAGTTTGTCGTGGACTTGTTATCAATCTGTACAACATTCAGGAACCAGGTAGTCCATAGTTTTGGTGTAGACTTTTCAAGGTTACCTGTGTAGATTGCCCTTTATGCTGAAAATGTATAGCTGTAGTATTTGTTTCATCATCTGTAAACTATGTGTGACTGGCTTTAGTATGTTTGAAGCTTCAATAGGACAATGGGATATTTACTGTTAAAGAAAAAATCTTGTAGTGCTTAATAGGCATGTGTTACGATACTACACTAGATCTCTTTCATAGTCGTATACAGAAAGCTACACAATGTTCATGTCATATACCGGTAGTAGTTAAACAAAATCTTTATACAGTTTAATAACTGTTTATTTGTATAAATCTGTTGTAGGATCAAATATTACCGATAAACACAATGATTGAATTGAATTGAATATTTTTTTTTTTTTCATTTTTTGAAAACGATTAAAAATTGGGATTTAAGTTGAGTGGGAGTTAAACTTGTATTCATAGTTAACAAAATTTTATAGACTAATTTCATAGTTGTTTGTGTGCATGCACTGGCACATGTAATTGAAATTTGTCAAATGTAAATAGGTATTGGCTTATATTTTGAGTTTTTTTTTTTATAAATCTACATTTATAACATCAGGGCTTTTTCTCACTGGTTTGGGAAAGGGCCTTTTGTCTCATTTTGGGAAGAAAATTGATGAATTGGGAAAGAATTTTTCAGGAGTTAACTGCAAATTTTAGGAATTTAGCTCAAATATGAAATAATTTCAATTGGGAATGGGGCCCATTAACGGCCCCCAAAACCCCTCAGAAAAAGCACTGAACAAAACAAATACTAGGGATTCAAATCTAAGATTTAGTACCCATCCAAGAACATCAATCATGAAATGGTACTTATGACACCCCGGTGTGAGACACTAGCAAAAAAAATGTTAGTTACAGAATTAATATAATATATGTATCATAATTTTATACACTTCATGTTTGTACTGTACAACATATAGCATTTAGTCATTGATCACCAGGCCCCGAAAATTGAAGAAAGATCATTGACTAAGATTTTCCCCATTCATCCAATAACGCTTTCCTATGGAAGATTTTTTAAGTTCAGGAATGTTGTGCCAGACAGTTATATAATTTGTCTTATGAATTTAAACTTATAACTGGTCACCAAGCTAATTTGAGTATATTAGGTTGCATTTGAATTGTTATTTGAACTTTAAAAAAAATATCAGTAGAGTATCCAAAGTTTATGTTGACTTTAAAATCATATCTGACCTTAGCTTTGTAAAACAGTATATGAACCATGAAGTAGGTAGATGATCAGTGAACAATTTTGTCACTGCCCCAGAATAACAATGGCTTTAGGTAATTCCAGGTGTTTGTTTGTTAATGGCTAGGTAATGGTGTATTGTTACGAGTTATCAGACTATATCAGCCGTGTATTGACACAATGGTTTATTGGTTTCACAGTGAAAGCAGGGTCAATACACAACGTATAGATATAGGAGATCATACTAAGTACTAGCTTATAGCTTGGTATAAACAAGTTAACGGACAGACGTTAATTCTTCTGGCTATGGTGTATATACATATATATATGTTCAAATACTATGTACAGTTAGTTAAATAACTTTGCAGGTGCTTATTTAAGACAAATTAAATGGTTGTAAAACTTTTCAAAATTCTCCCTAAAAATTCTAAAGGGTTAAGGAAATCCCAGACCATAAAATAGAATTCATAAAACAAAAACGAGGGTAAATATGTAGAAATATAGATTCACATAGAGACCCTTTAAAAATCTGCTAGAATAATAAGACCAGGTGTTTCAGAAGAGTAAGCTTCTGCTTCATTGTTCATGATGACTCCTGTCATTCAAATCTAGGTCAAATCCAGGTGATGCAACGTCCTCAAAATAGGAATTGGGGCAGTAAAAACATAACCCTCATATAACGAAGCATCTATCACACAAATTTTTATATTGTCAAAGGAAATGGAATATTTGCTTTACAGGTTCAGGAATATAAATTATAGACTTATGTCAATTTTTTTTCCTTTTTCAGTTAAAAAATAGTTTCTCCCAGAAATACATCCATGTCAGCACAACGAAAACATCGGAAACGGAAAGTAACAACATGGCGGTATGTAGATACGTAGCCGATAGCAAATCGTGGCAGGGTTCTATCCAAAAAAAGGAATGGTTACAAAAATGATGGCTTATGATATGTTGACAAAACTAATATCGGTTAACAAAATTTACCTTTTAAAACTCAGTGTGAATGTCTTAAATTTTCAAAATCTAGCTATTTGTACAATTTAGAGAGTAATTCATTTATAAGTTTCAAAATGTATGAAATGATACCGCTAATGTTTTGACGATTTTCAGTTTTGATGAGATTTTCCTGAGGCGTAACTGAAGATAATGTACCAGTTATTTTTTTTTCATTTATATGATCTCTACCATGATTCACTGTTTTATTTTACCAAACCTTTTATCTTTCCCAGGTGGAGTTACTTGATCATAATGCCAAGCATTCCCAGTTTAAGATCATGCCACGTTACAAGGTCAAGGCCGAAGGAGATGTGGTATGTATCCATGGAAATATGTATGGTATAGGACTACACTGGGCCATAATTTCACAAAATTGCAAAATCTATTTGACAACAGAATTTTCTACCTTACTTACTGAAGATCTGTTCATTTCAGAAAGAAAATGTAATTAATTTGGCAAATCATATTTTTATTAATATTCTTTTGTAAAACTTGATATTTAATTAATATCAAATAAAGGTTTATGATAGTTATCTAAATAGAAAAAAATGGGGACAGTTTTAATATCTATTTAATTATTACCTTTTTATTCCACTGCATATTTTTTTTATCTTGCATCTGATTTGAATTTTCATTGTACAAAAGCTTTATTTATTTTTCATTAATTATTCTCAAATGAATTCTGAGAAAAAGAATTTAGTTCTTTTTCTTAAAAAACACATTATTTATTTAAGCCGTTCAGCTCACCAGTATTTCACGATTATACAAACTAGTTTGTGTGTAAGAGATATGACTGTTGTCTATATATAGCTCTGCCCCAGATCGGCCATCTCCACCCCCAATATTGGGTGACATTACGGATTACTAAGATAACTTTTTATCAAGTGTCTCTCTGGGTTTGGCTATCAGTATGGATTAATGTAGAGAATTAATTTCTCATGTCCCCTGAGGTTGATATTCCACATGCTTTACAGTCTGTTTATAACTAATGTCACGTGTCCCTGGGGACGAAGTATCATTAAAATATTGGTTTTCTGCAGTGTTCCACATGTTTTACTCTAGATAACTGATATCTGTTGTCCCAGGGGATTGATTTCTGAATTAATTATTTTTAAATACCAATAAATGTTTTATGATTATTCCAGGTGCAAGTTGATGATCAGATAGTGATGGAGAGTGTCAAATCCCCGAGTTCCTACCTCCATGTCAGCAAGGGTACTGTTGGTATCAACTCTGTCTACGCTAAGTGGTGAGTGACATATCAGGGAATGCTTATCAATTAGCAACTAGACTCGTGACTTATGACCTATACATATACCGTTTTATAAAAATTAGAAATTCACAAGTCCGATCCTGTTAATTTTAGGTATAAGTCAGGGAGGTGGTTCCTCTCCATTCCTGCCCTGCAGGTAGGGCGTAAGAATTGTACCAACTGCCCCCATTCCATGATCGTAAGAGGCGACTAAATTTGGGATCTTATCTTTTCTCTTCTTTCTGAAAAACTTTCTTCTTCCTAATGTCTCCCTTGGCAATGCCTCAATTTTTGGCCTTTAGTTGAGCGTTCGCCGCTTTGAGGAAGACTTTGGGTTCTGTCCCCTAGCCGAGACATACCAGAGTCTTTAAAAATGGTAGTTGCTGCTCCTGCTTTGCGCTCAGCATAGTAGGAGTGGGACGACTGGTTCGTCCGTTGTCATTATAATGTGACTGGGTGGGGTGTGCTGCTGGTTGTCTTCGGCAGTATGCTTCAGTGAGGTAGCACTATAAATCGGCAAAAATTCCAGCCTATCACAAGGAGACTTAACACGAACATACCGCAGCCTCCCAAAGCACACATACGCACTCACCACACACATGCATGTCGCACGCACGGGAGGCCATCCTTAAATGACCTATAGCTGTTAATAGGGCGTTAATTAAAATAAACCAAACCAAATCCTCTCCATTCATTATGTACATATGTAACACCAATGTTTAAAGCACTGTAGTAGCTTCATTTCTTGAATGATTTTGATCAAACTTCTCAAAAAATATAAACGACCATAATATCTTGGGAGAAGTGCGAGTTTCAGGGTTGTTTGGTCAATTTCAAGGTCACCTTTCCAATTCAGAAATATCCATGTTGGAGCTCTAGCAACTTTATTTCTTGAATGATTTTGATAAAACTCACAAAAAAATATAAAGGACCATAATATCATGGACATGTGCAAGATTTACGGTTGTCGAGTCAAGTTCAAGGTTGCAATTACTATTTTTAGAAATTCCCTGTTTTCCTAACCTCTCTGTTGATCTGTGGGGATTTATTGTACCCGATTTGAAGCTCTGGGTGGAATAGGGGTCGGTTAGAACAGCTTGTTCTATTCATATCCAATGCACTATTGAACTATTCATGTTTTTTTTTTCTGTTTCCAGCCATGAACTTAATCTGTCAGTACAGCAGAGTGGCTTCACTATATACCGCAAACACAAACCTGGTTCTGATGACGAAAATAAAGTCAAGGTAAGGTTGTCAATTTCACTGCAACACAGCCTGTTCTTAAGGTTTTACTACTCTCTAAAACATAAAAAAGTTTGATCTGTTTTGAGCTCCTATTAAAATGAAGAAATGCTTAAGTTTAAACTCAATTTGAAATTATTTTTTTTGTTTTTTGCAATGAATTTTGGGGTGTCTACTTGTGGAACCTATGGATAGTTTCTCATTTAACGAGGGGCTGCGGTGGCCGAGTGGTTAAGGTGTCCCGACACTTTAACGCTAGCCTTCCACCTCTGGGTTGCGAGTTCGAAACCTACGTGGGGCAGTTGCCAGGTACTGACTGTTGGTTGGTGGTTTTTCTCCGGGTACTCCGGTTTTCCTCCACCTCCAAACCTGGCACGTCCTTAAATGACCCTGGCTGTTAATAGGACGTTAAACAAAAACAAACAAACAATTCTCATTTAACAACTAAGATGAATATTATTAAAATTTGACAAAAGTAACAAATGCTTTCTTTCTTTTGGTTATAAAAATTAAATAATCCAAAAATTTGAATAATCTAGGTAGTGGCTATTTACAGATTTACCTTTTATTAAGTTTGGTTTATTTGATCATGAATGGAACACAAGGAAATTTTGCATAAACAATGTCAAGACTAAAATCGCTTTACACTTCATAAAATTTGATATGAAATGTTTATAATGTACATGTATATATGTTACATTTTGTATAGCTAATCTCAGCGTTTATCCTTGAGAAATCAAATCAGTTAAGGTAATTCACTGTTTTATAGGTGGGAGATGTTATCAGATTTTATCACAAAGAAATGGAGGCATACCTGGTGGCCGAAGGCTTATTTGACCAGCCACTACTGGAAGATGGTGGGTATTTATTAAATAATTTTAAAGGTTATGAGCTTTACATTGATTAGCCAGACATTCATTGTTTTTGGCATAACAAGGAAGTATTTCCTAAATTCCTTAATACACCAGTTTAATTAAGTTTTTGATAAAAATGAGGAAATATGTTTTGTCCAAACTGAAAATGATAAGAAAATAAAATGACTTGGGGGGGGGGGGGGGGGGGGGGGGGGGGGGGGGGGGGGGGGGGGGGGGGGGGGGGAAGAAGACACTGACACCTGTTTTTATTGCTAATAATAATTTGGGAAAATTAAACCTGAACTTCGATTCTGTTTCTTTGAATATCCATGTCACATTAGACAACATGGAGACAACCCATTGGCACCACTAGGGAGTAATGTCCAAGGCTAATTGTTGCATCTTTAGTAGGTCATTTTATTAAAGTGATATGAAGCGTATGTTTCTGTTGGTAAAACAATGAACTGTCCAGTAGTTGTTTCTTGCTAGTTTGGAGTGACTATGTATCTTTCAGTTCATTTACGAATGCGTCCCATGGATCAGACAAACCCGAAGACGTTGTTTCCGAGTACGTCAGCCGTTACTTACTGGCAGATCGAGTTACAAGATGGCCCTATCAGTGGTGAGTGAAAAAAAAAATCAGAAAATTTTGAAAAGAAAATGTCAAATTTCACTTTCTAAATCTTCTAACTGTAAGAGTATTAGTATATGTCAGTTACATTTATGTGTGTGTCCTAGCTTTGATTATGTAAATAAATGTAAACAACAAGTTCGAAAACAAGTTATATCAAGTTATATCAATTCATATTGATCATTCTTGTTGGCCTTGATGAAAGGGCACTAGGGGTCTTTCTGTGGGAGGAAACCGGAGTACCCGGGGAAAACCCATGTGGTCGGGCAGATGACCCCATACCTTTTCACTTCCGATCAGGGAATCAAACCCTAGCCACCTAGGTGAAAGGCAAGCATGTTACCACTGTGCCACCTGCCCACTCCTATATTAATATATATAAACATGTAAAAATGGAATTATAAAATGGAACAACATAGTGCTATTTTGAGGGCATGCCTTAGCTGTTATATCTCAATTCTCGGTTTCATTTCGCGGGGGGGGGGGGGGGGGTGTTCTAACTTTGATTGACACATGTAAGTGGAATCTTAGATTGGGAACCAGTGTTTAATTTTTTGGGGGAGTGTCCTAACTTTTGCATTTTGGGGGAGTGTCCTAACTTGGATTGATGGGTGTAAGTGGAATCTTAAAAGGGGGACCAGTGTTTTTTTGTTGTTTTTGTTTTGGGCATGTCCTAGCATTTACATTTGGTGGCGGGTCCTAATTTCTACATTTGGGGGTGTTTCCTAAATTTCACATTTGGTGGTGTCTTCTAACTTTTACATTTGGGGGCATGTCCTAGCTAACTTCTACATTTGGGTGCATGTGTGTGCCCTAACTTTCACATTTATACATAATTTGTCAGTTTTCTGTGTATCTAATTTTACATTTCGGGTGTGTCCTAAATTTGATTGACATTTGTAGGTGGAATCTTGAAATGGGAACAACAATGTAAGATTATCCACATGTGTTCACGGAAATACCTCACATATACAAACGAAAAGAAGGTGACCTTGACCTCTGATCATGAAGATCCACGAACTGTGTTCCGACTACATCCAGTCATTAGGGTAAGCTGCTTCACTCAGACAGATGGATCGTGATCTGTGTGACCATTATTGTCTGCTCTGCTGGGATTTTACAATCTCTTGTATATTTGATTCACTTGCTACTTGTAGGCGTCACACTTTTCAGACGGAAAGTCTGTGTGTGTGGTTTGATTTGTCTATACTGTTGTAGAATTTAAAAATCTATGTAGATTTTGATCACGTGTTTATTTTGGTATAGGTCTACACTAATTGTAGTACTTATACACCACATACAGTAGATATTGACTCACAACTCTTTGTTTCTTAAGAGAGAATGGGAAATTATTGTATTGTACTAGTAAAGATTACCAGAACCAGAAGTCTTGGCTGAAATCAAATCTTTAATCCCAACAAAAGAATTGATTTAGAAAACTCATAACTTAAAACTACTTAATCGAAACTGCTTGTCGACTAATTGAATTTTTAACGTTACAAACAAACAAGTTTAATTGATAATTCATATACATGTAAATTCTAAAGTCTAAGATGGCTTAAAATGGTAAAAGGGTTGGCAAGTTTTCATTTCAAGATAATAAAGAACCCTAAATGTTTTATTTTGCACTAGGATATGAAAATAATGTTACTGGAATGGATTTCAAGCAATATTATGAAAGTTCAAATATACAACTCACAAAAGTGTCAAGTTGTTATATTTTTTTTTTCATATTTGTCTGCAAATAAGCCCCTGCCCACAAATAAGCCCCTGCCCACAAATAAGCCTCTGCACACAAATAAGCTCTCCCCATTTTCTTTTTTGCAGAAACATCAATTTTAAACTAGTATGCTAGAGCAGTTCTCAAATAACCCTTCCTCAAACTTAAATACTATAATTTTACACTAGGGACTATAAAAGTTAATATGGTATATAAAAATGAAAAACTCTTGGGAACAAAAGCATGAATAAAACTCCATAGTTACTAAGTAGAGCAATGACATTGTGTTAATGACATATATATCCAGTATGGTTTTAGATACAGAAGATAACAATGTCTCTATAGATATAATATACAGTAATTGTTTGAGGATAATCCTTACATCTATGAGGTATATCTATTTTATTGATCTCTGTTGTGATGGAGATCTGGTTTTATTTACATAGCGCTATCGCCTTGTCACCGTTTTATCCTGAAGTACGGGGCATTACAATGTACTTTTTAAATGAAATATTCATACAGATACTGAGTTGTCTGGTACAGTTAGCAAGTCACATCAGACAAACTAGGTTTTGAGAATCAATATCATTGTTTTATCTCATGTCATTCCAAAGCTTCAATTTCAATATTGATTTAGTGATTTCATTGTTATTAAATATTAAAGACTAAAATGAATAGGTATGATAATAGGGTATGCTTGCCATCAATTCCCTATATTGGTATTTGTCTGATATTTTCTGTCATTTTCGTTAAAGAGTTACGACATGTCTATCAATATATTACACAGGGAAAATCCTAGGTCATAAATATTATTGGAATTTCATGGTTTTGAAGAAAGTTGGTATAATTTAGTACATTCTGAAAGTTTCAATACAATTTTCAGCAAAATATTTGTACAAAATCCCAAATCTTATTCTTAAGATATCCCTGATTAGTGCTATGAATTTCAAAGTGTCAAAATTTGATTGAATTTACAGTTCATGATGTTGGTTTCTAGAATAAACACACAATGCTAAGATATTATTGATTTCAAATTGAGCAATGATATGAAGAAAAATAATTGCTCTTAAAAATCTATTAACTGAATGCAATCTCGTTTTGAAGAGATATTTCACTTGATCACACAAGAATGTAAAATTAAAAAAAAAAATGTCCATTATGCAATATCAATTTATGGTAGTAAAATATCGCATGTCAGAATGAAAAGGAATTGACTCTGTCAATCATTGTCTCTAAAGTCAAGTGTAAGGTTAAATTTTATGAAAAAAAATCTTGGAAGAAGGTTTATAATAAATTTAAAGCAGATATGCCATTAATAGGTATAAATATAAATATATAGAGATGTTGCTATTTCAGTAACAGTTTATAGGAGTACATTTACATACAGAATTTTCTGACTTCTTTGTACATGTATATATGAAATTGAAATGCAGATGATTTGTGTTTACATTAGAGAATTAGGCCGATCATGCTTGTACCTCTGTAATAATTATTTTAATGCATATACTCAATTCAATTTTATTTTCCTCTAGAAATAAAATATGATTATTTGACAACACTTCTTGGAAGCATTTCAGATTTCTTTGTGACAATTCACAAATAATATAAATCCATTTTCAAGAAAAAGGATGTTTCTCAGATGATAGGTATTAATAAATTCTCCCTTCTGAATAGCCAATGAAACTGTTAAAATCTGTTAAACAATCTGTTCATATACTGCATGTTATTCTCTTATTAAAGATAAATTATAATCAGTGAATTTTCCCCAAATTATAATATACTGTAAAAGTGGATATTTTCGTGTGTGGAAATTTTCGCTTAGCCAGCTTCCAAAGTGTTCGCGGTGTGGATATTTTCGCGCCGTCAAGATATTTTTGCGCTTACTTGTATCTTTTATATTTAGTATTTTTATGTGTTAATATATTTGCATGTGGAAATTTTTGCGGAGATTTACTGATAGTGAAATAAGCGGAAATTTCCACACCGCGAATATTTCCACTTTTACAGTATCTTGTTTAAAAACCACCTTCCTATCACCAACTGATTTAGTTCACACATTGAATACTGGAGCTATCTTTCCCATGTAATTTACTGATCAATGAACTATCACAGATTGCCATGATGGTAAGTATTATCCAGTTATTGAGCATTGGAGAAGAAAGTATTTTTTAAGTAAATATTGAAATGGAGCATGGTATATACATGTTTTATAGTTCTATATTTTTTGAGTTCCAGGAATGATGCAATGTTTTTATACATGTTCATATTGTATGTAAAGTAAGCATGAGTTATTATAACAGATATTCAGGAATGTTACCTTCTGTATTACAGTAAATTAAAGTAAAATAATTTCAATGATAATTTAAAATACAAACCTCCAATCTCTGTTATTAAGTGGTTTGGAAGAATTTAATCCATTTATAATGCAGGTATAAAGGTAGAAGTTAAAATTGTAAATATCTTCAAATTACAGTTTCATCCTGCACCCGTGATAAACTACATCTATCACTAGTATTTTAAAAACAAAGTGCATAGTCTCAATGTACGATATATGATAGAGTTATCTCCCTTAGAAATAAAATACCATTCAAAATCTACCTTAATTTGCTACTGTAATCTAGCTAAGTATAAGTATATATAAGCATGTAATCTCTAAAATTAATGAAATTCTTTAATAAATTGCATATAACATATAGACATAGCCACTTATGTAATACCCTCTACATTTCGTTAAATATCAAGAAATATTTTGAACTATTATTTAGTAAAATGACTATATCAACCAGTACAAACTGTTGCTACTTTTTCTCTGTATATTAAATTATTGGTATTGCACCACTTTACCCCAATACTGACTATGTATCCTTGACTGAATTTCCAAGGCCGCACGGGTTCAACTAATTATATATTTGTCATACGTTACTAGAGCAGTCATGGTTTAATTTAACTTTTTTAATTAATTTGAATGTTTAATTGCTCTTGATCAATTTTATTATCAACAGCAAACAACAAGTGTCATAAAACACATTTTACTATCCAGGCCTATGTGTTGTCTGTATATATTGGGTACTAAAAACAAATGGCATGATTTGATTCATCTTTTTCATTAAGTTGTAGATATACATATACACTAGCTTGTGTTTATACAAGTAGAAACTTGCATGTTTGACTTTTTAGAGCTTTATATATATGAGTAATATTTCTGTACTATGTCAGTTTGCATAGTTGAAATAAAAAACGAAGATGCTTTAAATCAAGTTGAAAATTTTAGTTTTAAGAGAAAAAATACATGTGAAGAGAATTTGTGTTTGGTTATATATGCTACTTTAAGCTTCCTTCATGTAAATTTTACTACACGTACGTATACTATATCAAAAATACTTCAATAAAATGTTTTATTTAAAAAAAAAAATCTCTCTTTGATAATGACGAAACAAGTCACAGACCACCTGCAGCTGGTTGAAATTGCTTGTCCTAATAGAGTGAACTTAGAAAAAAATATAAAGGTTTTCCCAAAGCCATGTTGATTATATTAAGATACATGTAATTGTATAAAATTTGTCTTTAGAGTTAGTAATTTTACAAAATGTCTATGTTTTGTAAAGGAAGTCAAAGTTATGATATAATGTAGCAACTAATCTATTTCAATAGTTTAAACTGAGCAATGTGTGAGTTTAGCATGGCGGAACAAAATATAAAACAAATAAAGATGAATAATAAAAACATGAATAATAGATTATTTTTTAAAACAAACCATCTGATTTTCATCCATGTATTTTCAGAGCATAATTTGATATTTGCATTTATAGAAAATTCATTAACTGACAGACACAATAGCTGGGAAATTGCCCAAGTCGCTTGAGAATTTTCTTGAATTCAATTTAGGCATGTGCATGTTCGAAGATCATATCAGATGTTGTTGCATTCTGTAACAATAGAAATGGCTACATTCATGGAATATTTATTGATTTTAATGAGACCTTTGCATGACTTGACGTCTAAAATTCAATATCAAAGTCTGTCCTGACTAATTGCTACTATGAATTGTTTGTATGTCGGCTTTATCGTGTCATTGTAGTCTCGGAACTACCTCTTGATAATGTTTTCTGATAACCATTGCATAAATGATTGTCCAAAATTTTAGAAGCATTAACAAATTGCTAATGTTAACATTTTAGATGTAACTTATAAAATCTTGTCTCAAATTTCAGTAAGTTAGAGTAGATTTTTAAAGCTTTCATCATGACTACCAGCATCGGTGATCGCATTTAGATCTGTATTTTGATTTTTTTAATAAAATGCATGAAGTATGTCGCCATCATAATATATTTTGCCTCATTAATTAGGACACAAACTGTGAATTTAAGATTAATGCAAATCACTATGAAGAATTCCAAGAGGCAGAAATTGATAGGAACACTATAAAATTGTCCTTCATTTGGAGTTTGGCCTCCAGTATATTATTCAATAGTTTATTTCAATTTATTATAGGCTGCTGTTAGATTATCAGAAATATGAAAATATTTTTTCTATCTTTATCAGGAGAATGATGACATCCCAGTTGACAGTTATTGCCGGATAGAACATGTGGTCAGTGGGTACTGGCTTCATGCCGTTATGGGTGAGTTATTATATCTTGATTGTGGTCATGATCAGTAGCTAGAGAATTGGTCATTGACTGCAGTATTGGTCAGTGGCTGGAGTATTGGTCAATTTGGCTAGAGTACAGTATTGGTCAGTGGCTAGAGTACAGTATTGGTCAGTGACTAGAGTACAGAATTGGTCAGTGGCTAGAGTACAGTATTGGTCAGTGGCCAGAGTACAGTATTGGTCAGTGGCTAAAATACAGTATTGGTCAGTGATTAGAGTTCAGTATTGGTCAGTGGCTAAAATACAGTATTGGTCATTGGCTAGAGTTCAGTATTGGTTAGTGGCTAGAGTACAGTATTGGTCAGTGGCCAGAGTACAGCATTGGTCAGTGGCTAGAGTACATTAGTGGTCATTGGCTAGAGTACAGTAGTGGTCATTGACTAGAGTACAGCATTGGTCAGTGGCTAGAGTACAGCATTGGTCAGTGGCTAGAGTACAGCATTGGTCAGTGGCTAGAGTAAAGTATTGGTCAGTGGCTAGAGTACAGCATTGGTCAGTGGCTAGAGTACAGCATTGGTCAGTGGCTAGAGTACAGTAGTGGTCATTGGCTAGAGTACAGTATTGGTCAGTGGCTAGAGTACAGCATTGGTCATTGACTAGAGTACAGCATTGGTCAGTCGCTAGAGTAAAGTATTGGTCAGTGGCTAGAGTACATGCAGTATTGGTCAGTGGCTAGAGTACAGTATTGGTCAGTGGCCAGAGTACAGTATTGGTCAGTGGCTAGAATACAGTATTGGTCAGTGGCTAGAGTTCAGTATGGTCAGTGGCTAGAGTACAGTATTAGTCATTTGCTAGAGTGAGTTGTCATATTTTACATGTAAACAAGGAAAAAATATATAGACTTGGAGAAGCAAATTAAAAAAAAAGAGATACAAGATTATATTGAAGGAAAACATTTTCAATTTAGCTGTAGTCTTATTTGATGTGAAAAAAGTTTAAACAAGATTTGTCACATTTTCAGCTGAATACAAAAGAAAGCAAGAAACGACTTCCACAGACACAAAAGCCATGGGGTCTCTCAAATGGAGCTCAGCTCAGCTCAAACAGGTATGCATGAGGATATTGTTGTATGTTAAATACAGTTCTGCTATATAATAGTACGCTGGAAATCATCTCAATGTGCAGTTTGATGATATTTTATAACGATTTACACTGAAGCTCACACAGAAGTTCTTTTTCAGAAGAAAATATGTATAGAGTTTTAAGGTATAATTGTCCCCGGTAAAAATATGAATTTCTGATAAACTCTCACTGCCCTCTCCATAAAGGAAAAACAAAAACAAAAAAACCCCACATACATGACCAAACTAACAACGTACCGTCGGTTATAAAAAGAGTCTGAATGTGTACAGTCACCTAGCTATCATGCAATTCTAGTTTTTAATGCTGTATTGCAGCAAATAATAACACCAAAAAAAATGCTCTTCCCGTCTTTCAGTTCTTTATGTGTATATTAAGTCTATAGTTTAGACTGGGAACTCCTAACAATGTAACTGTTGGCTTGGGATCTCCTTATAAATTTTCTTAACAATAACTGTATTAGACAATGAATATTCATGTCTTAATTACATTCCTTCCCCGTAACTGTTCCAACTGGTAACTGTCAGTTTTGCTATTCTTAGATAAAATAATGGTGGCGTCTGATATATTATCACAGTTATGAGTCTCCAGGCTTATATATATTCTATAGTCTCATCGTCAGACGTAGTTAATTCTCCAAAAATGTTCAGGGCTTTTTCTGGGGGCTTTTAGGGGCCATTAATGGCCCAATTCCCAATTGAAATTATTTCATATTTAAGCCAAATTCCCGAAATTTGCTATTTACTCCTGAAAAAATCTTTCCCAATTCCCAATTTTGTTTCCCAAAATGAGACAAAAAGGCCCTTTCCCAAACCAGTGAGAAAAAGCCCTGGTGTTTATGATTGACTATTGATAAGCACAATGTTGCCAACCCGAGATGACTGATCAGAGTCCATTCTATTCTAGGTTGATTTAAAAAAAAATTTGAAAAGGGCACAGAAGATTATGACTTAATTATCTCATGTGACTATTGATAACATGCATGTTTGATCACTTTCATTGTTTCTTAGCCCTAAATGACCTAGTTGTTGATTGGCCGTAACCAAACAAACATCTATTGTTTAACTATTGTGATCTTTATTAAATCATTATTAACATGAAATAATTGTTTTAAATAGTATAGAATTAATGTTTATCGTTTATTTTATTGGTTGTATAGCTTGGTTTTGTATAATAATACCATCTATAATAGCAAGTACAAATTATGTGTTTTGAGTTCAATGTTGTTAGGCAAAACCTTGTTATACTGCCACATTTGATTAGAAAGTAACTATTAAGCTTTGTTATATTGACAAAACCTATCATTAAAACTTATGAAAATACCAGTCTGTCAGTAAAACCTTGTTATACTGTCATTAATTGTCAGTAAAGCCTTTGTAAATACCATAATTCAAAAGTAAAACCTTGATATACTGCCAATATTTGTCCGTAAAACCTTGATACACTGCCACTCTCAATAAAACCTTAAAAACTTCAGCTGTCACTTAATAAAGTTTGTGAGCGTTATAAGGACAAACGGCAAAATTTGTGCCATAAAGATGATAAAAATATTCAGGGAAAATGAATATGATGAATTTTGAAGAAAAAATTTAAATGTGGAGCATTAATAGTAAAACAGAAAGTTAACGTTTTAAATGAGATTAAAGACGATAATGAGGTTTTACTGTATAGAACACCAATGGTTTAACATGTATAACACAGGCTAATGTTGCCTGTTCCATTTTAATTTTGTCGTCATTCATTAACGTATTAACTGACACCAGTATAGAATATTCCTACTGGTTTTCATCTCATAGAAAATGTATAATGATTCTTTACTTGATCTGCATGAGTGTAATTGGTAAGAACATTTCTCAATGTCCAGGAAAAAGCGCAATTACTACAAGTAAGCATGATTTTGAGAAATACTTTTTCTCTGTTTTCTTGTTTCACTCTTGCCTGGTTCTTTAACAAATCCCTATAATCTTCACTAGTCTGCTGTATCTTGGTGGATTTCAAAATAAAACATCCCTCCATTTGGAATCAATTCCCTGTGCGTGCTTCCAGAGGAGACATTCAATGTCCATCTACTCAAGTGCTTACAGAGACTAGGCCTAGCTTAATTGTGTTTGCCTACTTTCATATGGGTGCAGTTTGGTAAATAAATCAATGACATTGGGTCCTCTGTCAAGGCCTTGGATTTGCCTTGCAATACTTAGCTACATTGGTATATTTTATACATAAATGATTGTCTATACCTTTCATATTCATAGATAAGAAATGAGAAAAATTATCAAATCCTGTATATTAGATGCATCTACTTTCATTTACCTTTATTTAACCATACTTGATAAGTAAGAGGTATTTTGTTTGTCAAATAATTCACAATATATATGCATTCTGAAGTTAAATAGTAAGGGGATTTAAATTTCATGCACATCTTTTATGAGGATCGAGGGAATTAATCATTTGTTAGTTTGAAATCTTGTGCTAATGTCTTTCACATCTAAAACACATTTTAATAAAAATATTTTTTTTTTTTTTTTTTTTTTTTTAATTTTAACTACCAGGTATATGCAATATGGTCACTTCTGGCATTCTTAATTAATTGGAAAATAAGTTAGTTATAATAGAAATCGAGTTTTGTAGGTCTGAACGCTTGTAAATTACCTGGTTTGTAGATTGTTTGTAAATTTAAATGACCAGGAAAGTCTATATGCTTGGTTTATGGGGACTAATTCATATACCGTATACATTTTAACATGGTGGTGTACATGTGTGATATTATCACTTCCAGAAATTAAAACTCACGCCAATAAGAGTGGGAAAAAAAATGTATATTGCACAGTCACAAAAGTGGTTTTTGTTCTCCAAATTGAGGTGGATTGCCATAATTTTAATACAACTAACATTAACACCATTGATGATAGATCTACGGATCTCCTTGCCGAATGCCATTAAAAAATCTCCGCCTGAATGATATATACTATTTTCATATCTGCTTTATGCTGTCTTAAATCAGATTAGATGAAATATTTATTTGTACAGTCTACAGAGAGTGAGAAATATCTTTATCTGTGTAGCTGTATTTGTAACAAATTCCAATTACCCGCTCGGTAATAGATCTTTAGATATATACAAAAATGCTTGGTTAAAATTCAACACGTGTCAACTTATACTTTCGGGTTGACACTGAAATGTTTTGTAAGAGAAGCCACATGTGGTGAAGGAAGTGGTTACCTTATTGAGGACCTGGTTTGAACTAACTTGTAATGTAAAATCATGTTTGATATATAACCCTGTCTGATGGTGTCTTCTTAGATATTTGTTCTCATATAACCCTGTCTGATAGTGTCTTCCTAGACACCTGTCCTCATATAACCCTGTCTGATGGTGTCTTCCTAGACACCTGTCCTCATATAACCCTGTCTGATGGTGTCTTCCTAGACACCTGTCCTCATATAACCCTGTCTGATAGTGTCTTCCTAGACACCTGTCCTCATATAACCCTGTCTGATGGTGTCTTCTTAGATATTTGTCCTCATATAACCCTGTCTGATGGTGTCTTCCTAGACATCTGTCCTCATATAACTCTGTCTGATAGTGTCTTCCTAGACACCTGTCCTCATATAACCCTGTCTGATGGTGTCTTCCTAGACACCTGTCCTCATATAACCCTGTCTGATGGTGTCTTCCTAGACACCTGTCCTCATATAACCCTGTCTGATGGTGTCTTCCTAGACACCTGTCCTCATATAACCCTGTCTGATGGTGTCTTCCTAGACACCTGTCCTCATATAACCCTGTCTGATGGTGTCTTCCTAGACACCTGTCCTCATATAACCCTGTCTGATGTTGTCTTCCTAGACACCTGTCCTCATATAACCCTGTCTGATGGTGTCTTCCTAGACACCTGTCCTCATATAACCCTGGCTGTTGGTGTCTTCCTAGACACCTGTCTGATGGTGTCTTCCTAGACACCTGTCCTTATATAACCCTGTCTGATGGTGTCTTCCTAGACACTTGTCCTCATATAACCCTGTCTGATGGTGTCTTCCTAGACACCTGTCCTCATATAACCCTGTCTGATGGTGTCTTCCTAGACACCTGTCCTCATATAACCCTGTCTGATGGTGTCTTCCTAGACACCTGTCCTCATATAACCCTGTCTGATGGTGTCTTCCTAGACACCTGTCCTCATATAACCCTGTCTGATGGTGTCTTCCTAGACACCTGTCCTTATATAACCCTGTCTGATGGTGTCTTCCTAGACACTTTCTCTCATATCACCCTGTCTGATGGTGTCTTCCTAGACACCTGTCCTTATATAACCCTGTCTGATGGTGTCTTCCTAGACACCTGTCTGATGTTGTCTTCCTAGACACCTGTCCTCATATAACCCTGGCTGTTGGTGTCTTCCTAGACACCTGTTCTCATAAGACACTGGCAGTTCATGTCTTCCTAGACACAAGTCCACATATGACTCTGGCTGTGCAAGAATATTTAATCTTTAAAAAACCAAGGAAGCAAAAAAAAAAACACTCCAGGATGAAGTATATATAAATAATGAATGAACTGCATTTCTGTAGAGACAGACTACATTCTAAATAAAGATATTTGCTGTTTATAGAAAATCTCATTAGTTCTCTCACAAATATTGATTTAGTTCAAACATCAAAACTGTTTGTTTACCATGTCATTCCGAGTGTAGTGATCTACAGCGTATTTGTAATGGTGGATCTATCAGATGTGAACGATCACAGCTAGAGTAAATAAAGACCTATTGGATGTGGGATGTGTCAATATATATATAATACAAATGGTTTACACTGATCATGTTATCAGACCTATTAATTGTCCTGTATAATTAGCGTCCTACATACCGAAACACTACAGGGTCGTTAAAGTATTAAAACAGATTACTGCATATTATAGAAACCACAATTTATAAAAACAAAATTTGTTTTATTGTTTACTGATAACAATGTTTTGTTACAAGAAACAAAATATATTGAGAAAGTTGGGGGCTGCGATAGCTCACTTGGTTAGAGCACCAGCCACGTAATCTCGGGCTAAGATCTGAGCTACGTGCTTCCACGCTCCCGGCCTGTGTCCGACTAGCTAGTCTGTGATGTCGTGGTTGTGTCTTTAGGTAAGACACTTTACTCTAATTGCTCAGGATGGCATGCAACAGGCCTCCTGTATGTTGTTGAGTGAGGTAGTCACCAACTACTACAAGGAGACCCAGCCTCGAAATGACCATGGCAGTTTACAGGGTGATAAACCCAGCAAACAAACAAACAAAAAATCAAACAAAAGTGTTGGGAAAGTTTATTCTTATCATTGTATGAGACAACAAGTTTGATGAATATAGGCCAATAAGTAGTGTCAGAAACCCTTAAACAAAAAAGAGAAAAAAAAGAAGAGAATTCTGACCCATAAACAAAATCCAAGATCCAAAACTAGGTCAAGCAAAGACAAAATATGAACAGCTGACGGGTGAACAAAAAAAACAACAGCATTGCCATCCAGTTGGAGCAGGCTTGCATATTCATCAAATGTAGTGAAATTTTGGAAAACATTTAAGATGTATGTTCCAAATAAATCTGAGTCTCAGTTTAAGATTCTGAATTGCATGTTGGTATACCAATCTGGCAAGGTGAAAATGATGAAGTTTGCCATGTACAATTATTATTGGCGTGGATTTAGGTGAGGCTGAGATGATGGATGATATATATTAATGTCTCTAGATCTACATCAATCATATTCCTGTTATCTGTATACATCTAATTGTGTCTGTTTGTAACCTTCATGCTAGTCGGGAAAGAAGAAGAAAGGCAAAGTAAGTCTATAGCTTCATCGTTGTACGTATGTTGTATTGTTTGGACATTTTGTTTTGTTCCGTTTTTCATATGTTATTGATGTTTTTAGAAGAAATTTCAGTTTTGTTTATTTGTTTTAATTACATTCTGTTGGTTTTCCTTGTGATATAAAGAAATTGACAACTTATAGGTTTATTGTTTTACTTGTGTATTTGAGATTTATTGACTTATTCATGAGATTTGATTTTAAAAGAACAAAAATCTTGTGGGATTTTGATTTTCTTTACTCAAATGCTTATCTATAACTTAAATTGATTAGTTCTATACAAACATCCATTTGTGGAACTTTTGGCTAATTTCCATTCATATGTACTGAAAAAAATCCTCTCCTTTCGATTTTGGTTGCCATGTCAACTAGACAATAGGTTTTTGTAAGTTGGTTTTACTGCAGAGCATGTACCTATAGGTATACGTTCAGCCAGTAATCACATTTAATAATAGAAATATTTGCATCATAAAATTCAGTTTTTAAAACTGTATTCGAGCATCCCAGTCTAAATCATCAAAATGTTTGAAAGAAACATTATATAGTTTATGTATGTTATGTATAAGTATGACATTGATGAGCATCAAAATTATGCTTTGTCATTTTGAACAATCTCCATGGTGATTGTTTTAGTAGATTTAAACTGTGTTAATACAGATTGAAGCCTGAAATGTAAATTCATGTGTTCAGATTTTAAGTTACTTTTTCAAATCATTTAAGATTTTTTAAGTAATATTTTTCGTAAGTTATTATTTCAAATTGTTTGAGATTCATTAAGTTTATATTTCACAATTTCTGTTTTGTGATATTTTTTGTTTTAATATGTTTGAAAATCAAATTATGCCTATAATGTACATTATAGAATAAAATGAACTGTCAGTTATACTTTGATCAACATTTCAATGGCCAATTTTTTTATAGAAATTATTAAAAAGTAAAACAAGATTCTTAATATTCTAAAATATCAGCTCGCTGTTATATAGTTCGTAATTGTTGATCAAAGTTCAACTGCAAAATTAATTATTTTCCAAATATATGTGTTTTATTGCTTAATTTTATTTCAGGAAAAAAATAAATTATATGATGAATCCAGTCAGATCTGACACCCTGTGGTCCAATAATTGGTCATAATAAAATTTTTATTAGATTAGTAAACACAGTATTGTTGGATTCGATAGGACATTTCTAGTAATCGACTCTCTAGTTTGTTGTGAGCACTTCAAGAAACTTGAAGATAGAATATCTACAATAAATTGAATATTCCTGCTCTGGTTAGAAGCTTAATTGTAGAACTTATTGGTGTTAAGCTAGGCCAGAAAAGGCATGTAATATATACTCAGGCATATTGTATACATGTATGTTTTTATGCTTAAATTTTGATTTCCTCGCCTAGACTGTTGATTTAGTCATTTGTTCATAGATTGTTGTTTAGATTAATTTATTTTGAAATATCGTCATATCTGGCAAGATGCAATATTGGTAAAAAATTCTTGAACAATAGTGTAGTATTCAGAAGTATCAACAATGCTGGCCCAAATCAATGTATCTGAATTCAATTTTTGAACTTCGGATCTGAAATTGAATATCCATGGCCATTCACCTTTCATTGAATTGGGCTTTTGTGCAATGATAGGTCATAAATAACATTTTGATTTTCATGAAACTTCAATAAAAACTCTTAATGCAGTATCAATTTTCTGTTCTTGAGCAGAGGTCACACATAAGGGGACATCATTTAATTTTAAACTTAAAGTGCATGCATACAACAAGAAGATTACCATACAAAGTCATATTTGACCCAGAATTATTTAATGTATAGAATTAGATCCTGATCTGTATAATTTGCTATCTACTCCTTGATCCTTCTGAGTTGTGTAATGTTATATGATATTTAAATGTCTACAATGATTCTCTCATTGCTATCAGAAAATGAAAGGCATTCGATTATATGTAAGTTATATGAACAAGATTTTTATATAAAAATGCATGTTATTGTTTTTCAAAATAATTTTTAATCATATTAAATTTGTAGCCATTTTTTTTCTCAATATTTTTCTTAAGATTTTTTTATCCTGTTATCCTTAATGAAAAAAAGTAAAAAATGTTTATGGTATATTTTCTTTAAGCACATAAGCTTTGTCTAAATGTTAAATCCAAATAATTGTTTGCACATGTCATCATAAGGACATTAAAGTTGCACACTTAAATATTTGTTTTTTTCCCTAATGACATTAAAGTTGCACATTTAAATATTTTTTTTCTTCAGAATTTTTCTTTTCATGTTACACATTGTGCAGGATCACTATAATGGTCTCTTGTCTTTCCACCAGACTTGCTCTTAAGCCTGTTATTAAAACCATTGTACTATCTAGAAATTTATGTTACATGAATATAAAGTAATTATAATGCATTTGTCTCTTTTGTTACGATGTTAAAGGATCCCAAAATTCAGGTATAGTGGCGTGATGCTGTGGCCCTGGCGTTTATGTTAGATCATCACCCCGCATATTCAGTTCCAAGTTTTCCTGGTCTTTATGTTTTATGTTGTTACTTTTACACCGTTTTTGTCCAGCAAGCTTTAAAATATGTTGACGATCGAAGGAAACTTTTCTTTATGTGCACCATCTACTTTTTACGAGAACAATAGCACCAGTATAGAAATTTTGATATCTACATCAATATTTTGTATTAGAATACTTAAATTTAAAGATGTATGTAAAGTGGATATGCTGCTTCTTACACAAATCCATAAAATGGCGCTCTGGGTCCTTAATTAAACTAGTCTAATTAATGCCTAACAAATGAAAAACTCCTACGTATGAGTCTGCAAGTTATATGCTGAATATAGAAGCAAAGATGATAAAATTTTATCAGCACCTTTAAAAGAACATAACTGTTGTCATAGTAACAACGACAAAATCACTCCCTGAAAAATTAGCAGCAATTTGAGTAAGAATAATAATCTTGCCTTCCGTGTTTTGGTTGTAAATTTGAAAATTTTTAGAGATGTTTTGATGCAACAGTGAATTTTAACTGTAACACTTACAAGATTGTAAATAATGTATTTATAGGTCACTGTGATCTTCTTTTCTTACTATATAGGTCAAACATCAAATTGTAAATTCTTATATGTTCCATGCCTGGGCTGGTTAATGGAAGACTGTTTCTATTTATAAAGTATTCAATCTCTAGTTGTAAGGAATCCAGATGAAATGGCAACAATTTAAAAAAGTCCAATGTTTGGATGTTTATAAATAAATAATGATAAAGTTAATTGATTTGATTCAAACGTCAGATGCTGGTTTTCCAATCTTCTTTCACTATCACAATCACAATGTCTTTTAGATTTTCCAAGTTATTTGTAGATGTGTTGCTATTAGATTTCTGATGTTGTAAGCAAAAAGATCATTATTTTTGGTATTGAAGATTAATATCTTACAGAGAACCGGTAAAACTTACTAATCCTCCTCATTGTATATAGGTTTCTTCAAAAGTGAACCATTGATTTCTATGAAATCGTATGAAAAATCACATTAATGTATTCAGTGTTAATACATGTGTATAAATGAAACCATCTTTCTTCAAATGTTAAATGTAACTGAGATTTTCCTAATCTTGGTAACATCTTTAATGTAAAATACTACCCCTGGTATGTATGTAATCATAGCGATTAGTTACATAATTTGATCATTTATATAATGTATAATTAATATTTTAACAAACTTAAGATATTTCTTTTGTATGTGTTTATAATTTCAACATATTTGACTACAGTTTTGACAGCCTATGAACAGTCACTTATAATAGATCTACGTTATGCTCTATAATATATTTGATTTCATAATTCTGTGATATAAATGTCGCTAAATTAAAACGTAGGAAACAAATTCCAATATTAAGTTTGGCTTAATTACCATAAATCTCAGAACAACTAGTGTTTAGATAATAAAGACTTGCATGGAATCTGTATGCTGCATACTTGAACTGTCTTGTGAAACTTACTGAGAAAAATGAGTATATGTGTATATGGTTGTTCAGTTGTGATTGGGCATGATACAATATTCTGATCGTTCTTATATCAATACTCTGTATGATGTATACATATATACAGTGAAACCTGACGTTACTGACACACTGTGTGAATGCGTTGGATATGACAGTGTGTCGGTAAAGTCAGTGTCAGCAATAACACTGGAGCAATTCGGCATTCCGATTTATATGGTCGGATGTTACAGGATGTCGGTAAAGTCAGGTTTCACTTTACATGTAACTGTGTTACAACTGTATTATCTAAGTAGTGAATTGCATGACATAACATATGTTCAGGAATATGCATGTGCGTTATGACTTGACTGCTAATTAAGGCAATGTTCAGTGTCTTATGGACCCATGGTGGAATGCTATTTATTTTCCATTGCACACATTTTATTTCCCATGAATTTATCATGTTACTCTTGGTTTTTGAAGTGGCCTTTTTCATTTGAAAGTATATGTAGGCTGCTTGTCTGAAAGTATCATATTGTCTACTTGATCCTTCATTATCGAGAATTATTCCACATATTGATAACTTGGAGGAAGTGTCTCATGCCTCATCATTATTGAGACACTGCAGTTTGATATCTAGGAGGAAGTGTCTCAAGCTTAAATGCATTGGTCTCTTGTCTAATCATGAGACATTTAACTGGATATTCCAGAAAATGCCTGTCTAAAATATGTTTTAATACTAGTACTGTACATCTATCTCCTGTACGTGTCCGATCGTGAGACACTCCAGCTTGATATCTAGAAGGGAGTGTCTCATCGTTCAATACATCTGTCTCCTGCCTAATCATGAGACATTTAATCTGGTACTTCAGAAAGTACATGTCTTGTGCATTAATACTGTACAGCTATCTCCTGTACGTGTCCGATCGTGAGACATTCCAGCTTGATATCTAGAAGGAAATGTCTCATCGTTCAATACATCCGTCTCCTGCCTAATCATGAGACATATCATCTGATATCTCAAATTAGAATGTGTCTCATGCTTTTAAAAAAAAATTACATGTCTGCCTGATCATGAGACACTCCAGCTTGATATCTAGAAGGGAGTGTCTCATCCTTTAATACATCTGTCTCCTGCCTAATCAGGAGACATATCATCTGATATCTCAAATTAGAATGTATCTCATCCTTCAATACATCTGTCTCCTGCCTAATCGTGACACACTCCAGTTTGATATCTAGAGGGAAGTGTCTCGAATCTTTCAATACAGCCATCTCCTGCCTAATCATGAGACATTTCATTTGTGTCTCAAGCATGTTTCCATACATGCTTCTCCTGTGTGATTATGAGATACTCAGAGTTGGTATCAACTAGAAAATTTCGGAGGCTTTATTTCTACTGCTGTCTGCCAGATGTATCCTGATAAAGATTTTTAAAAACCTGATGAATGCAAATTTCCCTGATTTTATCAAGATCACTGTTTTGGAAATGGCAAGGTTATGTATTCTTGTAACACTGACTAATAATTCTAACATTTTAATTTTTCCAGGAAATGTGACTATCTGATTATTTCTTTATTCGTCTAGTTGAATTAATTTGCTTGGTTTATTATTGTACATGTTGATAAGTCTTGAATGTTCTTGACAAAACAATTTTGAAGAAAAAATTCATCTGATTACATGTCATTTATCCAATTAATCTTAATGCATGTTGATATTTATTGAATATTTGTTAATATTAGTATTTTGTTCAACAGCCTTGAAACATTTATATCATTATTTAAGTAAAATATCAGTTTAAAGCATGTACATGTACTATAAAGTAGATATGTTGCATTACAGTGTGTGATTTTCCTTTGTTCAAGATGAAATCATAAAATGGATGGTTTAATTGGAATTTAATTATCTTTATATCATTATTGAATAGAAAAAACATTAATGTATTGCATAAGTAAGTTGATGGAATGTACTTATCAAGGGAATCGAATATACTTACTGAGGGAGAAAATATTCTAAGACTAAAGATTGTGTATGGTTACAGGTAGGGGCCATACCTGAGAAACAGTATGATGACGCCTTCACCATACAGTCAGTGGAACCAGAGTTGGTGGAGATATTTAACTACATGGCTGGCATGGTACCCTTTATACAGAAACTTGTCAAGGACGTAAGTACATGTATACTCTAAGTGTATATGTAAATAACACAAGGACATTCAAACTCATTTACATATCTAGGGTACCAAATGCTAAAACTTAATCTTTGCAATTTTGACATTTGATAAAAAGGTACAATTTTGATTTACTGTTTATATTTAATGCATGTATATAAGTACACAAATCTAACGTCTCTATATCAAGAATGCAATTTGATGTTTCTATGTCAAATATACAAATTTGGCCTCTATATATATATATATATACATTGTATATATATGCCAAGGACACAAATATGTACTAAATATTGATTCACAGATTTGACCTTTCTATGTCAAAGACACAAATTTGACCTCTATGTCAATTCACAGATTTGATCTTTCTGTGTCAAAAGACAAAAATGTTACCTATCTATGTCAAGGACAAAAAATTGACCTTCCTGAGTCAAGGACACTAATGTGACCTCTATGTCAAGGACACAAATTTTATCTCTTTACTAAGAACCTGACCTACTTTTGTCAAAAGTCATGTGTTAGGTATGGTACATGTAAACTTTACTCAGCTAGGTCTGATCAGGTCTAGACCTAGCTGTATGATAACTCCGATCCTGTCAGCAGGTCTAGTTTATGAGACTGTATACAAATTGATGAATTCACTACAGTCAGCCATGATAGTATCAATTATCGTTCATGTAGTTGTTGGGTGTCAACAATTTTTTCATTGAAATTTGTACATCATATTATATGTGAATATACTGTCTGACTGTCGGAGCATTAACAGGGAAGCAGGGACACATTAATATTTAAAGAAAAGTAAAAAGCCAACTCCAATACCTGTCATGCTGTTGTTAGGATGTTGAATATTTTATTGTGCTGGTATTATTGTACATAGTTAATATGGTATACATCGTTATTCGGAGGACCGGAAATATTATTCATTCTGCTGACTCTTGTTCTTTACCTGGTGCCTATATGGGGCATGATCAGCCTGTCACGGTTGGTCAAGTAAATGAACGCAGGTGGTCCCAGGGGTACAGATATTGTCACTACTGTGGTATACAGTACCTGTCAATTAGACTTTCCGTCGATATCAATAAAAACCATTATTTCTATATATTGATAGGTCGTCCTAGCAATATATCAGACATTGTTTGAAGACAAGGTTTATATTGGCCTCCTGATGTCTTTTCTCCATCTATATCTGTGAAATACCAGCAGTGTAGGGCAGAAGATAATGTTCATGTTACATTTATAAATTTGATTTGGCAAGATTTTAAAATTGCAGAAATGTTTTGAAATAATAAAAGAATAACAAAGAAAAATAAAAAAAAAAAGCTTAAAGCTTCCATGGCTCAAAAAATCACAAGCACTGCTGAACATTCCTAGAAGAAGTTTCCACAAGTGTTATATAGAGCATAAATATCTTTCATCAATTTTATACATCAAACAATATCCAGAATATTTTATCTCAGTTGGATTTAACTGTCAAAATTTTTATGTGAAGGGAAGGGAGATAACTCATGGTTATACCATTGATATGAAAATGGTTCCACTAGCATGGCTTATGTGAAATTACAGTGCATTTTCTGGTACTTAAGCATAGCATAGTGATAGAGGGTAAGGTCTGGAGAGGTGATTGATAAAAGAAAATCTGTTGTTTGAAGGGAGTAGCCATTGATAGCAATGGCTGTAAAAAGGGACCATTTATTCAAAAACCAAAATATTTTCCCCCTCAAATAAAAAGATAGATATTTTGACCTGAGTATTTGACCATTTCCTTTTTTTAGAAATTGTTTTTCTTTTCTATTAAATCATTTAAAAATTGTACCATTTATTTCATTGCAGAAAAACAGTGGTTTGACACTTAATGCTAAAATGGCCCATGACGCCTTAACTGTAAGTAAATATAAAAATGTACATCAATTTGACTTGAGAGAACTTAAATACATTTTGTGTCTATATACTTAAATAGTTAAATTAAATGTCATTTTGTGACTAAGTACAGTTCATGTACACTATTATGACGTTTGCTACCCTGATTAAACTTTCCAGGCCTTGTCTGAGATGAGGGATTTTATGATTGTCAACAGCGTACCAAGCAAGAAACGCCAGAAGCTGATGAGAAATCTCCGGGTATGTAGATAATCAGTGCTTGATTACTGGAAATGCTTTCTTTCTTTTAAACATTTCATAGCATAAAATTTCAGTCGCTGGTTGCTGTTTTAGAGGCTGTATTGTTGAAACAAGGGCATTTAAGATTTGGCTAGTCCCCTTAAATTCCAGAAATATTACTACCCATGAAAATGGGAGGACTAAATATTTCCTCTCCATCTGTCTATTACTAATGTACGTAATTGTTAAGATTATTGCCGCTCTAGTGGCTTCAATCTTTGAGGGATTTGGATCAAACTTCACATAATGATAAAGGACCATAATATCTCGGACAAGTTTGAGATTCAGGGTTTTGGGGTCAAGGTCACTGGTACTATTTTTAATGGGAGCCAGTATACTTGTTTTGATGAAATGTCAGAAAAATTGATGCAATGAACATACTGGACATGTCTTTATTCCTGTTCTGTTTTGTAGATTGTGGAATTACTGGTACAGCTGTTACAGACACCTTTTAGAGGCAGTCCAGACCAGATGTATGTATTTACAAGCTTACTGCTAGAACAGGTCAAGTTAGAGACTAAATTTTTTTTCGATGATCTAAATTTTGTGATTTTACAAAAAATTATGTTTAATGGAATTCAGTTTTCCACAGAAGTTATGAAACAGATCATTCTTTGTTCTATTACTTTTAATTAAGAGGTTTGTATTTTACCCTTTGAAAATGATAACCTGTTTTTGTGTTATAACTCTCTAATAAAAAATGATCTATAAGAATATCTATATGATGTTTAGTGATGTTCATTTCAGTTGCTGACAAAGATTGAAATGTAGTCAAGAAATTTTGATTTAAGCTATATTCTTCATTCTTGAGAATTACTCAGGATTTGGGATTTTGAAATATACCGCAATATAATACTGATGCTCTAAATAACATGTTTAACGTTGTCCATTTAGAAAATGTTTTATTTGACAGTCACCTGACGAGGATATTTGTAGAGGCGTATGATGTCCTATACACCTACCTTATGGGAGACAGCAGGAAAAATGAACTCTACATAGCAAAATACATTGACTTCTTCCTCTCACAGTTTGAATACAAGGAGGTAGGTTAAAATACTGTTATATAGAACTCGTTGTTCATTGCATGTAGACATTTCTTTGTCGATCCACAAATTTAAAAGAAAAAAGGTATAAAAAAAATTCTACTCAATGTTGGATATTCATGGAAACTTGTGAACGATGTAAAGCTCTTTGATTTTTGACTTTGATGTCTAGAGATCTTCAATTAATTTTCTGCAAAATTGGTTATAATTACTCATTTTGACATTTTGATGAATTTGAACAAAACTAATGGTCTGTTACAGGGCCAGATTGGTCTGAATGCTGCACATATGGTGATGGAACTGATACGAGACAACAGGAAGATTGTGGACAGGATATCGCATGAACATATCGATAAATTTGTGGAACTTCTTCGCAGGGATAAGGTAAGCATACAGTATATTGAATTAACATAATGATAAAAATCGTGCAACATCTTTACAAAGACAAGGTAGGTATGCAGCATATTACTTTGTAAAAGCACCAACATTAAGTGAAACTTTCAGAAAGTTTTCAAAATAATGTGAAAGTTATTTTTTATCGAAATTTTTCAAATTTTTGATTTATGGTAAAATAACTCTGAATGTTTTTTGTTGTTTTATTTTATTATAATGTGATTTGAACAGTTGCTGGGTTGATTTCAGAATTACCGATACATGTTGTCCTATGATAATGTGATATTGAACAGTTGCTTGGTTGATTTCAGAATTACCGATACCTAGATCTTCTGAGCGTCCTGTGTGTCTGTGATGGGGTATCAATTGCAGACAACCAGAAATACATTACTGAGGTCTGGCTGATGAAGGGAAATCGGGTAAGTTGTTTATTTTGGAACTGAACTGTCCATACTTTTGGGGATTTTCCTAGCCTTTCAGATTGACAAAAATGTTTATGTCAATGGACGCCAGCATAAAAAGGACAATTTTGTGAATTTAGGAGTCAAGTAAAATTGAGTGGTCAAAATAAAGGTTTTTTGAGGGTCAAGGAAAATCGTGACTTTTCACTGATTGATACCAACATAGGCATAAATACAGGTGTTATATTGCCAGATGGAGCGACATTTTTTCTATGGCAATATTTGAAGATATCCAACAAGTACTAATTTGCATTTAATGAAAGTTAATTTTGTAATTCCTCTTTGAAAGGCTTTTAATATTTCATGAAAGTATTCAGTGAAATATATATTGAAGTGGTAGCTATGGTATTTTTACCAGCTACCTTTTGGAACCCCTGAATATATAATGGTACAATCCTTTATCTGTATATTAAATACATATAAAGGGTTATAGCATTATATAATTAGGGATTTAAAAAGAATCCGATGAGACATCTTAACAAGCCCTAATGGCCAACACAAAAACTTTGACTGAAAACAAAGGGAATAGACCTACGAAAATGAAATATAAAATTTATGATTTATGATTTCTTACTGACATGCAAAAGACATCGATAAGCTTATTATCCTAAAATTGTTTTGTCAAATAAATATCATAACCACGTTTGTGTTTTTCAGAACTGTGTATTCAACACCGATTTGGGACAGAAGATTGGGAAGGTGCAGGGAGTCGTTTATGTATCTACAAACATGTGTAAAACTTGGATGGAACTTGCTGATTTTGCTAAAGTAAGACCCTGTTAAAGTGTCTTCTTGTTCACCGAGTGTGAATTCAGAAAAAAGGGGCTGCAAAAGAATTTCATTATGTCGCATGATTTTCTTCGTGTGCCCTTTATAATTATGAACTTAAGATTTTGCAAAATCTTTTAATTTAATGTAATAATTAAAGTTAAATTAGAATGATATCAGATCAAAGCTAGATTACTTATTAATTTTTTCCTTGAAATGCGTTGCTAGATAAAAGCTAGCTTATAGCTCTATTTTGCTTGTGATTTCGAGCCACGTCTTTCTTTATTTGAGCCAGGAGAAATATTTTCTGGATAGTTTAATTTAAAGAAGATAATTTTGATTGATTAGGACTTAAGAATATTGCATGTTATATAGATTTTGTAAAATGGTTTATCATATGTCGTACAGGACGTGGAGGATGATGATGATGATGTAAGATTTTACATATATACTGTTGTCTCGTTGTACCTGCTGATACGCCTATCGTTGTTGTTTCTATGTTTAGTCGAGTTTAGCTGAAATAGTGAATGTTTAGACTGCACTAGATTTGGGCATCACTTTAATTATTATGACCAATTAACACAATTTCTCATCTGATCGACAAGCGATTATTGATTAATCAAGGACAGAAAGAGAAATAAAAATGGAGGGAAATATGGCCTCTGTTATTTTTAAGTGTCTAGCTAGGCGTTAAAATATTTTCCAGTTATTCTTTTTGATTTATTTTAAAATCCCTTTTCAGTAATTTTGTTTGGTTGATCACTTTAAAGTCTGATGTCTCAACTCTTGAAAATTTCCATGTTTAACCATGATAGATTACAGAAAATCATACTGGATTAGTCATATTCTGAGATAAAGTGACCTACCATCGATTAAATCAATACATTGAAATAACAATAGATATCACTGACAGAGATTGTGTAATATAAAAAATAGTTATTTGGACAGTCCCGATGAATGGATATCCTAGAAAATTCTTTCACTCAGAACTGACTTTAAATTTGACCTTATTCCTGATCTTGAAACTAAATTGAATTAATATGCTTACTTTGTTTCATGGTGATACATAAATATGAGATTAAGAATATCAGAAACAGATTAAATTAAAGATGATCTGTCTTTTTCTAATTAAATATAATTGGTGATTCAAAAATAAATTCATTTCAAACATATTTTTTACTCAACTATTTTCAGTTCAAAATCATTGCATGTGTCTGTTGTGTTTTTAAGTAGTTAAACAATATTAGAAAGGTTTGCCCATTTTGTGTTTGAGAAAAGTTTTGTATATCCGTGTTGTGTATTCAGTGTAGCTATTTTCTTTCCTTTGTATCAAAGGGTTACAAGTGAAACACTGATGTTATGCTGTCACAGACTCTGGGGTTTTTGGAAAGGGGACAGTCCCTTTTACCATACACCATACTTTTGATCACAAAACATATGAGGCTTGGGGAATTTGGTAGTAGAGTAGAAAAAACTGAAAACTGACCAATTCTTGGGCAGTAACACATTTTTTCACCCTTCAGGTTTCAGATGTTCCTAATGTTTATACCCCTACTTTGTGAAGCCCTAGACGGTGCTAGTATGCCTCTTCCATAAATGATCTGTGTCTTATAACTGGCTATAGGATAAAATTTGTACTACATGTCTCCTGAATCCTGATGAATCCTGCAGAAGATTTAGGTTTTTAAAACCAATGACCATAATACATACAGCTAGTCAGAGTTCAGTTGCTAAGTTGTTATACAGCAGGTCAGATTTCAGTTGCTAAATTATAATACAGCTGGTCAGATTTTAGTTGCTATTGCTGATGGTCAAGATAAAGAGTCAAAGGTCAGACTGGACCTTTTAAGAGGGGTGAGGTCATATACAAGCAAGCCATTGCTCAATTTATGTCTATTTTGATCAATTTAAACTCCAGATCCCCTTATGTACAGTAAAGATGAGCATTGCTGTTAATGAGAAGTAGGATAATAAACTAATTGGTGGTCAGATGGTGTAGCGTTTTTTTCCCTGATGACTTGGGATTTCTCAAGATAGTTCTCAAGATAGTTCAGATTCTTTCCAACATAACACTCTTTGCACGGTTCCCTCCGGGACAACCAGATTGATTTGTTAAAGTTGAAATAACTTTTTTCACAATTGTTGTAAAATAAATAAAGTTTACATACATCGTAATTTGTTTTATTGCAAACCTTGCTTTTATTGCCCTGAATTTGTCCAGAATTACTCCAAAAACTCTTAATGTGAATTGACTTTTGTATATCACAACCAGATTAGGATTGATTAAGCTTGGCATCTTGGTGACTAAAATCTGTCATCTTCATCAAACAAATGACCATGCAGTGCACTAGCAGTTTTAGTTACTCTAAGAATCATTATTTAGCATAATTTTCGTTTATCAAAATAAAAACTTATCATTGTTGAATTATATTTATATAATACTTTAGAGAATCACAGGGTATATATATCAATATTTCAATTCCAACTGTTTGATTTTCAGCGACATGACAATGATGAGACCTACCTGTTTTTAGTCCACCAGTTAGAGCTGTTTGGTATGCTGTGCCATGTAAGTCGGCCTCATTTTACTGTACTCCATGCAGAAACTTTAACTTCTAGACTTTATATCTGGTCATTGGTGATGAATATGCTGGCTTTTAATAACATTATTATGTTCATGATGCATGGTTATACTGTGAACATGGTGGCCACGGTGGCCGAGTGGTTAAGGTGTCCCAACACTTCCTCATTAGCCCTCCACCCCTGGGTTGCAAGTTCCAAACCCACATCGGGCAGTTGCCTGGTACTGGCCATAGGTCGTGGTTTTTCTCTCGATCCGGCTTTACTCCACCTCCAAAACCAGGCATGTCTTTAAATGACCCTGGCTGTTAATAGGACGTGAAACAAAATAAAACAAACTATGAACAAAGCTCTTGAAGTAATTAGGTTTATCTTTAAGCTACTATATATTGCAAACTTTTCCTTTCTGTGCTTACTCAGATTACGTGATGGAAATGATTTCCATACATTTTTTTTCACAATTTATCATATAAATAAGTCAATTAGTATCCAGCCAATTAACAAAAATAGAGTGGAAAATAAAAATGGTTGAATTATTACAATTGTATGCACACTACTTAATTATATGAGATGTCTGTCATGTTATTTTAGATATTTATGATGTATTTCAGGGCCAGAACGACTTCTCCATCCAGGTCATCACAGAACAGCTTAATTACCTGACCTGGGAGGAAGCATTCACTTGCCTTAGTGACCATCGCTTGCCCGACCAGCTTCGTGCTCAATACTGTGACCTCATCATCAGTAAGTAACCCGAGTCACGATTGGTCAAGTGGCACATGGGTAATGCACTGGCCTTCACCTAGGTGATCAGGGTTCCCCGGTCAGATTGAAATGTCATAGTCCATTCAGTCGTTCATTTAAAGGACTTGCTTATTCTATTTCCCTAATCGGGGCCCTGCTGTTTCAGCTCCAGGAAAGAAGAGTGTGGGAAGGGGGTCACAAAGAATACTAATAGTGAAATCATTGATCATCTGTGAAGTCATTTCATAACCAAGTAGTAAAATTTATCAGTTTTCAAAAATAATTGATAATCAGTCAATGACCACAAATCCATATTGAACACTATAAGATGTTACATGTCTGCTATGCATCAAATTTCCAGCCAATTTTGGTGAGTTGATATCATAAAGAAACTATAATATTAGTACATCACATGACGGAATGCTGTCTTCCCATTGGCTATACACGCCTCCAGCTCAGGTACTATGCCATCCCTCGACAACACTATCAGATATATAGTGCCCTCAAAAAAAGGCAATAATACATAATTAGCTGTATTGCTTGTTGGTCAACTCATAAATAACTGTAATATTAAATTTTGCTAATTTACATTTTCAAGCATGTTTTAATGTTATAATAATCTCTATATACTTTCCATTGACAGCCATGTTTGTTGACATCGGCGACAACCACTCCGTGATTGACCGAGTAAAGCTGTCCTACATCTACGATGAGATTGACCAGTTTGAGGTAAGTGTCCCTAAGTAACTTGCTAACTTCGTCATGACTAAGTTTATACTGATCTGTAATATCAGGTCTTCCTCCTGTTTAATATCGCTAATAAGTTATCTAAGGTGAAGGTGTTCTGTAGGTGTTCTATAGTAATCACAGGGGTTTGTCTGGTAATGACAGGGGTTTGTCTGGTAATGACAGGGGTTTGTCTGGTAATCACAGGGGTTTGTCTGGTAATCACAGGGGTTTGTCTGGTAATCACAGGGGTTTGTCTGGTAATCACAGGGGTTTGTCTGGTAATCACAGGGGTTTGTATGGTAATCACAGGGTTGTCTGGTAATCACAGGGGTTTGTCTGGTAATCACGGGTTTGTCTGGTAATCACAGGGTTTTGTCTGTTATCACAGGGGTTTGTCTGATGATCACAGGGTTGTCTGGTTATCACAGGGGTTTGTCTGTTATCACAGGGGTTTGTCTGGTAATCACAGGGGTTTGTCTGTTATCACAGGGGTTTGTCTGGTAATCACAGGGGTTTGTATGGTAATCACAGGGAATTGTCTGGTAATCACAGGGGTTTGTCTAGTAATCACAAGGGTTTGTCTGGTAATAACAGGGGTTTGTCTAGTAATCACAGGGGTTTGTCTGGTAATCACAGGGGTTTGTATGGTAATCACAGGGGTTTGTCTAGTTATCACAGGGGTTTGTCTGGTAATCACAGGGGTTGTCTGGTAATCACGGGGGTTGTCTGGTAATCACGGGGGTTTGTCTGGTAATCACAGGGGTTTGTATAGTAATCACAATTTTGTATGGTAATCACGGGGGTTTGTCTAGTAATCACAAGGGTTTGTCTGGTAATAACAGGGGTTTGTCTGGTAATCACAGGGGTTTGTCTGGTGTTATCAAAGATGTAGGTGCTCTATAGTAATCACAGGGGTTTGTCTGTTCACACTTCGCTTTCCATCAAATTTTCTGCTAATATTTCTGATGTTTCATATGATAATGCATAAGCATCTATGACCTTTTTTCAGTCTAACTTTTCTAAGGTCATTTGGTCACAGGTCAAGGTCAAGTTTTGCATCTATTGAGGTGTTAACAATTTCAAATGTCAAGGTCAAATATTGTATTGGTGACCTGGTAGATATTTTGTTATACATTGTATATCTGCTGTATGAAGTAAAGTTAGTAAAGAAAGGAATTAACTGAACAATTGTCAAGCCCATCAGGTCAAAGGTCAAACTTACTGCCATCTTGAATTTCTAAGCAAAAGTTAGGAGGATTTGCATGCTTTTGATTGTTGATATTTGGGTATCAGTCAGACATTTGAGAAGGCTTCTGCTGACCTATATTTGTATACATATATATATATATATATACGTATATCTAATTGCTTATTTCTGTATTGATATAACACTACAGTATCTTGTAATGCTACGAAGTATTAATCTGTATATCTATTAGCTCAGTTGCATATATATCTTGAATGTGTACATTAATCTTGCTGCGCATCTTGAGTATGTATTAATATAAGGCTAAAAGGTTTATAATTGAAAGCCTTCATTTCTGTCAAGGGAAAAATATTGAAATAGTCATCCTCAGTGCTGCAGGGGTTCTGTTTACTTTCGCATTCTGTACCCTGGGAATATGTAATTGAATGCTCTGAAATTTGTTTCGTGTCTTCTGTTTCACCGAAAGCTAAAGTCAACATAACCCGTGGAGTATTGATAATTTAAAAAAATCTGACATATTCTGAAAAATAAAAAGCATATATTTTAATTCCTATGAAAATTTTGGATGGAAATCAATGACATTTTGCAGGATGCTCGCAGTCCAGAATCTCGCGCCCGAGATTCTCATGCCAATGCTACCAAACGTCCCAATCGACCTCTGAGTCGTCGGGATAGTGCTATTAGGTCGTTCGGATCAGCTCTTAGAAATAATATTCTTCGCCCTCTTAGTGATGGAACTAAGGCGTTAGTCGAAAGCCATATACAGGATGACACTGTCCTGGTAAATGTTTGTACTTTGAACCTAATATAACTAAACCACAGCAGTTATCACAGTTAGTTTGGAATGTGCCACACGATCCCTCTCCATTTCTGGACATCAAGCTATTATAGATGCTACTAGATCTAGACCAGCTTGCATGAATCTCTAACTATATACATGTAATCAGTAGTTTACCCTGTATAACTTAATTTGGTTTCGGAGTTTATGAGTGTTTATTGAAAATGTATCTAATTGTTTGCAGTTTTTCATAACCGATTGTGAATAATTCCAGAAAAGTACAATCAACTTCAAAAAAAAAAAAAAAAAATGCTATAAAAAAAAAAGCATTTAAAAATTGTTATGAAAAAAAAAAAAAACAAAAAAAAAATCAGTCATTCTGAATGACAAAAAAAAAACAATTGCAAAAAAAAATAAAAAAAATAAAGATTGTTATGAAAAAAGAAATAAAAAAATTATCCAGTCTTTCTGAACGACAAATTTGAATTGGCTATAGTTACTATTAATATAAGCCTTTGTTACCTACCTTCCATATTTGTGTTTTATTGCTTATGAACATTCGGAGATTGATATCACTTTCAGTGTGTCACTTGTCCATGCGGCTTCAATTTAATATTAGAAGCAATCCCCACTATGATTGTGTTTCCATCCAAAATTTTCTCAAGGGAAAAAAAGTTTTCTTTTAAATCTACTTTAGGTTTATGATATATTGATTATATGATTTTACACGGTTAGCCTTGAAATTGCTTGAATTTCAGAGCAGTGCTTCAAAGGTCTGCAGTTTTGTTTTTGTTTTTAATTTCAAAAAAGTCATGAAGAAGAGCTTGAATTTTGAAACTAGTTATGAAATTTTACTGAAAATGCTCATTCTTTTTCCTGATTTAAACATTATATTGTTGAAACAGGCTCCTATATGAGAAATTCAACTAATGAGCTCTTCTTATGTTTTTTCCCCTGTTGATTGTAGAATGAAAAATAAATTTCATTTCATTTTGAACATGAAAAAAAGTAAATTTTAATGTGAATATTGATTTTGTAGGTAAGCAATAGCAATGATAATCATTAGTTTATGAGTAGAACTGGACTATGTTTGCATAGTTTTTTGTCATCAACATTTACGATTCTAGGATTACCTTGTCATTCTTTTTGGAGTATTAAGTACTTAATGTAGGGATTTTGATATTTTCTCTCTTTTCAATATGAGGAAAATTGGCTTGAAAAAGGTCAATTGACCTTTACCAACTACGAGCAATTCAATGATTTATTAAATTATTTGTTTCTTGACCCTTTATACACTGAAACATTGAAATTTCTCAATATTAAAATTTTCATACCTTTTGGGACAGTTTTCCTTATCAAATCTTCACAGTTCATATATGAATTCCGTAACCAAATCCAGAAAATAACACTGCATGAATTTAAAGCTGTATTCAGTAAGCTAACCTGGAGAATTTGTTATACGGAATAGAATACTTTCTATACGGCACTTTATATTAACATGTGTGTTCTAACATCGTCAGCATGATTTTGTGGTAAGTATATATGTAGATACTGACTAGTTAGCATGTACATATGTAGCTATATATTAGCAAGTATTTGCGGTAATTGTGTGGTAAGCCTTGCAGTATGCTTATAACCGTGTATGATTTTGTGCATGTAATGATAAAAAATATTAGTCTGGTATGGTGTGTTGTACATATGGAGGGTATTATACACAGTAATTGTCAACTTTGACCCCTGAAAATTAAATCACTATATTATAAGCCAGTTATTTTCGCTTGTCAACATTTTTTTGTGATTTTCATTTAAAATTTGAGAATTAACTTTCAAAAATAGGGAAAATTTCATCCCTTTAAAAATTAATGGCTATAATGCTGTAGCCAAAGTAAAGGTAGGTTGTAAAATTTCAGGGGAAAAAAAAGAAAAGAAACATTTGAAATACAGAATTGCCCCAAAAACTATCCGGTACATTAGCGTTAAACTTTTAGGAAGTAATTGCGTGTTGCAGAGTATAACAATTCTGTAAATCATCAACCTCTTACTGTAAAATATCAATGCTAGATGTGAAAATTGTTCTGAAATCTCACAAGAGGTTTAAGAGTAAACTCTCATGGATACCACTCTACTTATGGAAATCAGTAGAACTTGCATGATTTTTTTTTTTTTTTTTTTTCATATACAATTCTTGTTTGTATATATTATATATGAATTGGGCTATGGTATGATATGACTTTGCTGTAAAGATGAATCTAATGTTGTGATAGTGCTGTTGTTTCCTGTATTCTGTGACATGTCTTGTGATTCTGTTACTTGTGTTATATACATCAGTTTGTAAACAGTCTTGTGATATTTCAATGTATTATTAGCATTGTTGTGAACCAACCATCCCGTCCTGCTTGCTAGATTTGTCTCCCTTTGCCATAGAATTATCTCCCTTATATCCATCTGAAGGTTTTGGTGTAATAGTATCACACTGTTAAACGTTTGAAAAGAATATAAAAAACAACATTTGGTGAAATACATGCATTTAATAAAAGGGGATTGTGAGTTAAAATATATACACTATATTTACCTACTGTGTTTTAAATGAATGGATAAAATTCAAAGTTTCACAATCAATTGAAAAAAAAAGAGAAGACTTTTGATTGATTTGATTCAAATTACAAATTTTCAAAAGTAGTTTTTTCCTTGATAATTCCAGGCCCCATTCCCAAAATGCTGATAACATTATTATACAGTCAAACTTGTTAGCGGACACCCTTATATAGCGGACACCTGTCCATAACGGACACTTCCAGGAATCCCCAATGAAAATCACTATATAAATATCATGTATATAGCGGACACCTTCCTAATGCGGACAGCGGACACTTATTTTTGTCCGTAAAGTTGTTTAAAATTCCGTATAACGGACACGTGAAACCATAGCTGGGTTGATATTTGTGTGTAAAACGTTTCTAAATAACAAGAAGAGCCTTAATTACTCAATTCCCCTGGCAGCAATGCTAACTTAGGAAGCCACTTCATCAGTCACTAATTGTCCTGTTACCTGTAAGTTGCTGTAACAATGGGCAGTAATTACAAGAGAGTGACCGATCGCCATCGGCAGAGGTGTTTGTTTACTCAACCTCACCGGTGACAGCTAAGCTTAGCCATTCAACCATAGCCTAGACAACAAGAATGGTCAGGTGGTAATTAAATCATTATCAAGACCAACAAAAGAGGGACAAAGCAATAGTTATGTCTGTCATAATTGTTTTACTTACAAAATCAACCGTACGCAAATCTGACAGCACATGGTTGTTAGCCGCCATTTTCTCACACTCGGAACTCCTCGGAATATGACTACGTAACATATGAAGAACAGCTGAAGAGTTCCGAGTGTCTTTGTATACACTATACTAATTGACTGAACCAGAAAACGGTATTTATTAAATTAAATCCCTACATGGATTTCAGAAAATAGGTCTCAAATAAATGCTGAGGGATTATAATTATCAGAGGAAAATGCATTATTTATAAAGAGTTAATTTTGTAATAGAAAAGATATTTCAAGCATATCTATTTTCCAAAATATTGAGGATTAATGAAAACTGTTTTACTATGATAAGAATTATCTTTACTTTTTTTTTACAATGTTGAGTATTTGTCTGAATAGATATTCAGTATAGTATGATATTGGGAAGATTTTTTTAGAAACTATAGGCTTAATATAAATTATTAAAAATATCAGCTCTAATTTTTGTGTCAGATGAATGATTGAAAATTAATTAATTAAGCATTTATCTTTAATTATTTGTCTTTTATTCATTTGTTTAAGTGTTTAAATATAATAAATCAGGAGACATATAGTGTACTATGAACAGACTTTGGTTTGTTTCTTCCTTTATAAGGGACATAACTCGTTGAACCTCTATATAAAGGACACCTCTCTATAAAGGACACTTTTGCCTTGTCCCTTAGGTGTCCTTTATAGACAGGTTCCACTGTAATTAGTTGTTCATTAATTGCCATACTAAATGTCATTATTATTGATTATGTATAGTTATCAAAATTAATGCTTCAAATTTTCATTTCCTGGTAGTAAAAAAATTGTTACTTAATCCATTCCACACCATGCACACAATTACCTAGTATGTAATACAGGTTAGATAAAATGCCTTTCTTTGAATTTTTAGCTTTATTTGTAGTAAATTGAAATCATTTAGCTAGTGCTGATTTTTGTATTAGCCTATTTATATCATAGCATATTTATAAAAGAAAGTATATAATAATTTTGGTGAATATACAATAATTGATGTATTTTTTGTGTGCCTGTTTTCATATCTTAATAAAATAGATTATAGGTCATGCAAATGTTTATAGTTTTAAAAATTAATCATGGTCTCAGTTGGTACCTAAATATTGATAAAATGCTCTACATATATTAGTATGTTTTATATGCCTGTCAAAATTTGTATTATTGAGATGTCATTTTTCGACTCTTTGAAATTTAGTATGCTTTCTAACCATTATATGTACATGTGGTTGTGTTTCCATGAAAGGAATTTTGTTTTGACACTTTTTTAAAAAGTTATTTCCCTTGGTTTATTTCAGTTTTTGATTTTGGAATGGGCACAAGTTATGCCCTTGATGTATCCTTGTTTTTTTTGTGTTTTTATTTATTTTTAATTTATTTTTCTTCTAAATAACAGATAAATAAATGTATCAATGTTTTGTTTAGTTCACTGACATTGTTTTATCTATATTCATTTTTTTTTTTTTTTTTTAATAACAGATAAATAAATGTATCAAAAATTTGAAATTTATCTAATGTTTTGTTGAATTCATTAACATTGTTATATTTCTTTGTTTATGTAACCAAATATCATTATTTCACAATCATCTTAAAAGATTATATATAGATGTGCTGTCTATATGTTTTTTTCTGTATCCCCTTACGACAGGGAGTTCCCGATACTGTACTTTAAAATGTATCTCCTGGAAACTGTAAACATTTTAACTGTTTTGTAGAAAATCTCTGATAATGTAATGTTATATGTTACAGGATGCCATAGACATCACACAGTCCACCACATACAAGTACTTTCCATCTATCAGTGACTGGATCTCCAAGTTTCTCAACAAGAATAGTGACATGACGGCCTCGGAGATCGGAAACAACATGTTGGTGAAACAAGTAAGACCATCAGCAGATATATTCTGATCAGGATTTGCATGTCAACAAAAACAACATCATTAGGTTCTGTGGAGCATTCAGAACTATTTTCTGTTCAAATTAATACTTTTAATCCTTGATTCTCCTTCCTCTAAACATAAGTACTTTAGACTTATCTTCTAAACTATTTTGAGAGGTGTAAAAATCGCATATTATTTTGGGTACACATAAAAAATGAATATTTTGTTTGCCTTCTAAGATGAACTTGCCCTTTCTTTGAAGAACATGACTGAAATGAGGACGTATATTTTCTGTTTTGACAATACTCTGTAAGTTATTATCTTGTGACATCATCTTGATGTATAGTCTGAAACAGATTGATTCACCTTGTGTAGGTTGTAAATATGTTTGTACTGTAACAAATCCTTTGATTGGTCCATTTATTGTAAGCATATCTTTTTTATGTTACAGGTCCTTCGATTGGTCCATTACCTTGTGTCCTTTGGATTCTACTACAAATCTGAAGACATAAAGAAGTTAATGGGGCCTTTGATGAGTCTAATTGATGGACGGAATGACAAGCCCTACCCAAATGTCATTGGTAAGATAAGTTATTAATAATGACATCTGTCTGTTCGTTCTTCTGTCCATCAGCGCTTTGTAGTGGTCAAACATTCTTTAAATAATTGTTGGCTACCATCTTGGAAAAAACACATTATTTATCTTACCAGGTAGCTCATAAATATTAATTAACAAAATTAACAAAAACAAAAAAAAAGGGTCACAATACTACAAGAATCTTTCACAGAAAATTAGATCATAGCATCAAAGGTCAAGGTAAAATTTTATGCATGCATATCCTTAATGGTTCATCAGGAAAAAAAGGTCAAATTATGTAACTCCTAAATAAAAGCATTTTATGATGAATGATATCAATCAAGATTGGTAAAGAGAAACAAATATAAAAACGAACTGCCTAACAACGTTTGGACACCTAATTAGGTCCTTCTTGATCTGCCAGAGTGATTCTATCTCTGTATAATGTACTACAGGTAAAGAAGGTGAGGAAGTGATGAAACACTTCAACCATGTTGGCCGATATGAGAGAAGTCCAGAAACTCAGGCAGTAGTGGATGCCAAGTGTCAGTAAGTACAGGGGTCAAAGGTCATTTGGAGGGATAGGGAGACAAACTGAAAGTACACAGGTCAAAGGTCATTTGGAGGGGAAAGAAGAGGAACTTCCAGTACAGGGGTCAAAGGTCATTTGGAGGGAGAAGAACTAAAAGTACAGGGGTCAATGGTCTTTTGGAGGGGAAGGGAGAGAAACTGAAAGTACTGGGGTCAAAGCTTGTTTGGAGGGGGGAGCTGAAAATACTGGGGTCAAAGGTCATAGATAGGGAAGAGGAACTGATGTACATGTTTCCAAAGGTCTTTTGGAGGGGAAGGGGGAGAAGCTGAAAGTACAGGAGTCAAAGGTCTTTTGTAATAACCAAGTGAGTGATGCAGGCCCTCTAGGCCTGTTGTTTTAATGTGTAAAGCTAACATTATGTACTACACAGTCATTTCTTGGAATAACTCTTGTATCACCTACTACTTTACAGGGCTCTTGGAGTGCTGAACCTATTCTTCAACTTCATTTTCAATTTGAGATTGGAGGTAAGTTGATACCAAGTAAAGTCTACATATACAGACATTTCCCTGTCAATTACATGTTGATTCACACTTTCTTGATCTTCATTGAGTTACCACCTTTTCTCCAGGAAAATTTTATTGTGTATTGAAATAACTGTTTACCAGGTTTTATGAATAACTAAACATGCATGCATATAGATCGTGATTTACCTGGATCAATTTTAAGTATAGGCTTGACACATGACCTAGTTTGAGGGTTCCTCTTGTGCCTGCTGTCAACAAAATATAGTGTTACGATTCAGTCTGGCAATGTTATGGATGTACAATTGGTATATTGTTTGAGCCCATGCTCTGGTTATAAACCATTAAGGGCATACCTTGTCTATAATTGTCCTTCCTTTTACAGGTTGCAAGTAGTTATACACTGAAGTCAAACAATGAATGGTATAATGTAGTTGATGAATTCTGAAATGTAATACATTTGTACAATTGAAAACGACAAAACACAACACTTTAAAGTTAAAACTTAATAACTTTTTAAAACTTAATTCTTAGAGGGAAAACAATTGTGCTGTAAAACTTGATAATCTTTTAAAACTATAAAAAAAAACCACTTCAAAGTTAAAAACTTGATAACCTTTTAAAACTTTATTCTTTGTTTAGAAAAAAAATTGTGTTGTGGAAATGTTGTTTTCAATTTTGTTGGAATTATTGACTTTTGTGAACATTTGCAAATTAATTTATTGCAGTGAGATATTTGAAGAGTGTTATAGTTTGTAAATATTAATTGTTTGATGTTAGTTAGGTAATGTTAATTACATATATTGATCTGAAACATAATTGTTGAAGTAAAATGTATTCGACCAAAGCTAATACTTGAGAAACATAGGAGCCTTTGAAAGTGATTAGTGTCTAGATTTTGCTGTGATGAACTAACATGGAAGGGTTTAATTACAAGCTGAGACTGCATATTTTTTTCAGATTTTAATTTTTATCCGTTCTTAAAATAGCTGTTAACAGCTCTCAATACATATGTGTCCCAAAAGTTGATCACTTAAATGAAAAGGATATTATTTGAATCGGATATAAGTTTGAGGAATGTTAAGATTTTGCACTGGTTTTTCAACTTTAAATGTTCTTACGGCCTATTTTCTTAAATAGGGGTGTGTTTTTTGGCAAAGAATATTCTGCCCTTGTCAAAGTAGTAGTGGTTAATTTTAACAGAATTATTAATAACAACACTGAGAAAAGGCATTTCAGGCAGATCCTCATATCGTTTTTCTTTGTATTTTTAAAAAGCAGAAAACAATTAGAAATGTTTAATTATATTGATGCTATAAATTTATACCAATATTAAAAATATGATACATCTTTACATTTTATTTCCAGAAATTCATGAATTTGTTCAAAGATACACACACTCAGGCAAATCAGACATCTGTTCCGGCACCAGAGCTTGGTGCTCTCTTGTACGAGACATTCGACCTCAGCAAGAACTTGGGGTAAGAACGGAGAGTATATTAGACCTACCTTCTGCCAGATAAAATTCTTATTATTAAGTAAAAGTGTCTTAACACTTCTATAACCTCTATGATTATTAGCTACATAGACATGTAAACAAGGTATATATCGTGTCTTTAGGCTCGTAGATACAGGGGTTATACTATTGTGTAAAATAGACATCAGCCCAGTTATCTCCCCTTTTTTCAATTTGAATGTGAAATTCATTGATAAGAAATTGAATTTATATTAATGTATTCAAAGATCTTAAATCATCTTTAAGCTTTTTTGATATTGTCAAATGCCTATTGGTGTTTCGTTTGTGGAAAAAAAAAAAAAAAATCAGACAGTTACTGAGGAAATTTCCAACTTTTGTTATTTAAGAAGAAGAAAAAAATGCATTAGTGTAGCCCCTGGAGAAATAATAGGACCAGAAATTATAGTTAGAAATCTCGCAAGTTGGTATACCTAGATAATATATTTTAACATGTATATGCTAGATTTAATCATTGCTATTGCTAGCTACCCATTAGTACTAACTGGTACCAATGACCTAGTTTTAGGCAGGCATGCAACAGCCAGTTGATTTCTATAGAATTTACATTCTTTCCTTTCAAACATTTTGATGATTAAAAAATAGCCTTATCTATGTATGATGCACAATGGTTTTGTAGTACCAAAGTTAGTACCAAAGTTAGAAATCCGTAAGTATGAGTTATCGCCCAAGCAATTGACTTCTGTGTCTGATTAATACACATCCCTCTTCTCAATTTTTAACTTTCATGTGAGAATAATTTGAATTATACAGGAAAAAGTGATGTTTTAACATGAAAGATATATAATTGTCATTTGTTGTAATATTCTCTTTTGGAAGTACAGCCATTAACACCCAATGACACAAACCCCTTAAATTTCCCCTTAATCTCCTGTTGTTTTCCTATTAGTTTTCCATTAAAAGAATATTAATGGTCATTAGATTGATAATCATCCCATTAATATATCACCATTAAATTTTAATATTTTCCCAATTCATAATTCATACATTTTTGATGGTTTAGAAATAATGATATACATCAGATTTATCAATGCTTATTTTACCAACAGATAATTTCTAAAATCTTGGATTTGTAACTCTTTTTTAGCCCACCATCATCAGATGGTGGGCTATTCAAATCGCCCTGCGTCCGTGGTCCGTGGTCCGTCCGTCCCTCCGTCCGTCCGTAAACAATTCTTGTTATCGCTAATCCTCAGAAAGTTCTGAAGGGATCTTTCTCAAATTTCATATGTAGGTTCCCCTTGGTGCCTAGTTATGCATATTGCATTTTGAGACCAATCAGAAAACAACATGGCCGACAGGTAGCCATCTTGGATTTTGACAATTGAAGTTTGTTATCGCTATTTCTCAGAAAGTAATGAAGGGATCTTTCTCAAATTTCATACATACGTTCCCCTCAGTGCCTTGTTATGCATATTGCATTTTGAGACCAATCAGAAAACAACATGGCTGACGGGTAGCCATCTTGGATATTGACAATTGAAGTTTGTTATCGCTATTTCTCAGAAAGTACTGAAGGGATCTTTCTCAAATTTCATATGTAGGTTCCCTTTGGTGCCTAGTTATGCATATTGCATTTTGAAACTAATCAGAAAACAACATGGCCGACAGGCAGCCATCTTGGATTTTGACAATTGAAGTTTGTTATCGCTATTTTTCAGAAAGCACTCAAGGGATCTTTCTCAAATTTCATATGTATGTTCCCGTCAGTGCCTAGTTTTGCATATTGGGACCAATCCAAAAACAACATGGTCGACAGACAGCCATTATCGCTAAATCTTAAATTTTATATATAGCTTCCCCTTGTTTGAAAAGTACTAGCTATAGAGGGCTGTTTCTGAATTTACACAGATTAGTAAGACTTAGAAGAAGGGAAAAGTAGAGAAAAGATCAATCTGACATGGAACCTATGAAGATCATTCAATGGTGGGCGCCAAGATCCCTCTGGGATCTCTTGTTTTCTATAAAATTATTGTGATTCTGGAAAATGTTCTCAGTTTTGTAAAACAAATACTTTATTATATTGAAAACTGCCCTTTGATTATCAGACACTTTAATTGGTGAACCTTGTACAATATCTTTTTATTTTACAAAAAAAATAAAATAAAAAAAAAAATAGGTGTTCTTGATATCTTTTGTTCTTCAGCACCAAATTGGAAACTGCCAACGATAGGTATTACTTTTGTAGAACATTTTGTGAATTAAAAATGTATGGTGTTCAGAATACACAATCATGACTAATGCAGGTAGCCCAGTTTTAACAGGCTTTTCATTGGCTTTGATTGCTTACAATATGTATCTTTATCTGTAGTCGTTTTAAGGGCGTAATGAACTGTACTTAGCTGATATTTTGAAATGGCTACTGGTATGGTATCTTTAAAATGGCTGCCGATATTGTTTCTCTTCAAATAATCAATGTAGAGTTTGCCTTTTGAATTTTGTGGTTTCTCTAGCAGAGTAGATTTAAGGTTTCATGGTATCTTGGTATATGTAGAACTTATGATGATGTTGTCTATCTATTTCTGCTGAATTGATGATCTAAATGTCTAGCTAAGAACTGTCAAATATGAAATTATGTTCATTGGAACATCATAAAGGGTCGTCTAGATTCTTAGTTTATAGCATAGACATTTTTGCTTATTGACAAAAATCTCAAAATTTCGAGAAAACGTTCTTAAAAAATTGGATTTTTGAAAAATTAGAACAGGATATTCTCTCTATCAAGAGATAGTTTTCCTTACCTATTCATGTAAGTCTGCTCCATTCCGCCCCTATCCCAATCCCCTCCACCCACCTCTACCCCTACTCCTATCCACATCCTAACCTGATCACTAACACATATCATTGAATATATACAATACATCCATTGATAAAACTTCACAAAGCACAATTATTTGAAGATTATAAAATAAATTTTGGCAGAATTACCAGAAAGTACCCTGAGGTGACATATTTCTTCACTTAATTAAAAGTGCAATGTAGCATCAGAAATTTTGCTGATATGTATACAGGTTACGAGTTAAGTCTTAATTCATATGTGGCATTCATCATCAATAAATATATATATATAACATCTATATCCAATGATATTATCACATTTATGATGATTTCTCCTCTGATGGTAAGGATTGTGCAATCAAGTCATCTTCCTTGAGATCAAGTTGGGTCAGGATTTATGTTGGTGATTATACTGATTTTAAGGTTCGTTATGAAGTTTGTCATGTGTATGACATTGTTAATTGAATGTAAATAAAAGGTAAGTGTTAGAGATCACCCTAAACAGTGTAGGTGCAAAAATATACCTCTTTTTGGCTCTGTGATTAATAGCAAATTATCTCCCTTAGAAATGACTTAATTCCAAGTTATCTCCCTTGATAATGATGAAATAGCAAGTTATCTCCCTTAATAATGACGAAATAACAAGTTATCTCCCTTAAAAATGACTATAATAGCAAGTTATCTCCCTTAAAATGACATAGCAATCTATCTCCCTTAATAATGACTATAATAGCAAGTTATATCCCTTAAAAATGGCTTAATAGCAAATTATCTCCCATAAAATGACTTATGTCTCCTTAATGTATAAGCAAATTACAGGTCTTCTGCTTGGTAAATAATCATGTCCCATGTGTAATGGTGAATTGAATGTAAAATACAGATCGCTTGGAGTTGGTGAAAGGGGTAAATCGTAAGTGTGGAAAAAGCTATCTGTATATATATGTATATATCCATTCAATTGTTGTCTTCTGCATGAAAACATCTTTTGCCACTGATATACAGTTTGAAAGTTTTCACGGATCATTTCTCTTCTACTAAAAATCTATGATTAATAACAGATTCTGTTTGTTCTGACTTGGGCGGAAGTTTTGAAAGTAGTTCATGAATACATCGCCAGAGTTTGGTGTGATTTGGTACACTAAGTATTATTATAGCCTGTTCCACTTGCTCCTGGCAAAAGGTTTTCTGGATCCTCGCTTGATGAATCTTAAGCATGATATAAATAATTTCAGAAGTATTGCCTCACCTCAGATGACAAGGGCTAGATATCCTGACTGACTTATCTCCCTTTGTTATATTATATTAGATTATCTACACTACAGTACATTTTGTATATCGTTTACAATATCCAATGGAAGGGAAAAAAATTGGGGGGGGGGGGCTTTGTCAGACAACTTTAAGCACAAAAATAGCATATGTATACGTCAATCAACACTACAATATTAACTGCTGATATATAGTGTGCTACAAAACCTTCAATAAACATTTCATTATTTTAGGATTTTAGTAATGATACATACAAAAGTGATAGACAATCTTGTCTTTTCCTAAATAGTTTGGGGGGGGGGGGGGGGGGGGGATTTATGTAGATAAAAACATCTCCTACACTTTATATTTCATGTAGGCACTCATATATTACTCATATCACTAACACAGGGCATACACCACCAAAAAGATTAGGTTTAGGGCCAGGGTCCAACAATTCAAATCTGTTTACCTTTCTTCTCTGAATTTTTACTGGTTTTGATAAATTAACCTTGAAGCTAATATTTTGCTGCATATTCAGTGTAATTTTGAACTATTCTAGAGTAACTATTTTTTCTTTAAACTATATTGGCTTACATATATAACTTACCTATTTTCTCTCTTCTGACATTATTTAGAATTGATTATAATTTTCTCTATGTACTTATTCTATTTTTGTTAAACGATTTTTAAATCAATTCATTATTAACCTATAATCCTTTCGGATTTAATTTCTCAGATGGGTATTTACAGTATTTATTCAGAAATATGCCCCCTTCTTCATTTTATCAATTTTAGAATAGTGGGCTAAAAATGGTTCACAATTAAACCAATCTTTATAGCTAAACTTTTACTCTAGTCAGGATTAAGGGGCTTATTTGACGATGAATACAGTACTTCACTTTTACACTGGGGAGGGGGATTATTTGATGATGAATACAGTACTAAACTTTTACACTGGGAAAGAGGGCTTATTTTAGAATTAAGGTTTTATTTCCATTGCATACTAATGCCTACAGCTTTTTTGAAATTTCTATTCAGAAGATTCAAATAATTTAACTCGGAAAAATTCTCTTATAAACCTCTCTGAGACATGCTTATATTTTCTGCTAACTAAGGACTTATTTTACAATTGTATAATGTAAATTGTCAAGAAGGCATCACGGATATGTCTGAAGTCAGGAAAAATATAACGAATTTCTCCCTAAATTGGAGCGAGTTGACAAATATGCTATTTATGTTAAATGTGTATCCTGTTTCCTTTCTAACATGTACAGTATGTAATTCTCTGATATATTTACTTCGTCCATTTGCTGTTCTATCACTTCTTCCTTCGTCCATTTGCCGTTTCGTCAGTTCTCTCTTCGCCCATTTGCCGTTCTGTCAGTTCTCCCTTCGTCCATTTGCGGTTTTGTCAGTTCTCCCTTCGTCCATTTGCCGTTCATCTCCTCACAATTTCATCACATTGCTGTACTCTCTTATATCACCATTATATAACATCGCTTTCATCTTATATCACCATTATATAATGTGGCTTTCATTGTGTCTCAGCATAATATAATGTCCTTTTCATCTTATATCACTATCATATAACATTGTTTTCATCTTATATCAGTATTATATAACGTTGCTTTTCTTTCATTCCACCAACATTCCATTTCTTTTCTTCATATTTAGCAGCTGTTTATTTCCTCAGTAAGTCTTAGGAGGATGAATTGGCTATTATTTCGGGAGTCCTCACCTCAAAATACTCCATTGTTTTTCGCCTCCAGTTAACAGTGATCAGTTGAGTTATGATACAATGTCTTTTTTCAAAATCTTAAGCAAAATCGATAGATTTTAAAATCTAAGCTTAATTATGTGTTTAAATTCATATGTAAAATTTATGTGTGGTACAAATTGTTTTTACTCCTTTTTCAGCAGGTCAGAGTTCATTACACAATTCACTTCTATTTAATCTGGACTCCAGTTGACTGAAATATTTCACACAGAATATTTAATACAAAAGCTACATGGTTATGATATATGTATAGTTACATTATTGTTAAGGGTGTATGCTACTTGAAAATTAAACCTGGGATTCTGTCAATTACCTCGATTAAAATCATAATTTGAAAAAAAAATAAAAAACAGTTTTGTCTTGCAAAATAAACTTGTGTACCTTTGAAGTACGAAATATAGTATTATCTCATTGCTTGTAACCAAGTTTGTCTAGAAGGCATTAATATTCTTAAAATTTGGTTCACATTTTTCTTATCTCATAAAGGTATCATATACCCTTAACTCAAAAGGCAGGTAGATTGTTGGTTCTATCTGCAAAATATAAATCTGTTCTCTGTGTTAAATCAGTCCACATTTGCTGAGGTAAGGCTTTAACACATTACCGTAAACTACAAATTTTTGTACCGTTATAGTAGTACCCACATTTTGCCTGGATCTACCAGGTGTTTTGATTTCAGATCTGTGAAACTGCATGAGTAGTAGATTTATTCAGTTTTACTGCAGTGATTCTTACATGGTCAAGTTTCACCAGTATTGGATACGGTATCATATTCCTCGTAATATATTTAAAAATTTCTCTGCTAAATTAAATGTACTATCAATCATAAAAAGTGATTTGCTTCAAATGTATAAAGATCATCTTTTCATTCTCAATGTTGTTTAATTGATTTTTTTTTTAAACGATGCAAATTTATAAGAATAAATAAATAAAAATGTTTTTAATCATGTATATCACTGCCTAATATAGTCACATGACCCCAGTGCTTTGAAACCCCATCACCATAATGACACTAGTATGTTTATTGTTGTCTGTTACAATTTCATCACTTATTTTTAAAATAAAATCATATTTATACTTTTGTCTCATGTAAGCTTCCAGTTGCATTTATCTTCATTAAGAAGTTGGTAGTTAGTGTTGCCATGGAAACCGTTATTTTATTACACATATTCCTTATGAACCAGTAGAGGATTTTATGTTAATGTGCTTTAAGTAGTATTCATAGAGACTTCTGTTTGTATGACATTGAGTATTAGACCTTTAATGAAATAAAATAGATTGTTACGCTGATTGTACAGCTTCCTTTTCTTACCTTATTGTAAAATTTGTCTTGACTTATAGATTTCCCTCAGACTAAGCCCTGCTGGGTGTCCACTCCTTCAGTTGGCCTATAAGTGCACTTACGAGTTCTAGAGAAACCAGACATGCATGTATATGGTGTAGTGTTAATCAATCATGCACCTCGATCCCTTTCTAAAATTTAGTTTCCCTGGCTTAAAATTCCCTTCTGGAATTCGGCTCCAACACCGCTGATGAGTCCTAGAAGGATGATTAAATATTGCAGTTTTATCAACATTTATTGTATCTATTACTGAATTTTTCATATTTTAGTTGTTTTCAATATACAATCTGTAAACCTTGGAATTATTCGCATTTGGTGGAGTCTGACAATAGCATGGATTACAATTGTATTTGTGAATTTGTATAATTATTTATTAGATACTGTGCAATGTTAAATGTACTCGAGGGGAAACGTACTGCAACAGTTCATTTGTCTGAGAATCAGTAAAGTTTATGTTGATGTCTTCGTAGTAAGATTTCTATAATTCTTGTGTTATTCTGGTACAGTACATTTATAAATGCTGTTAAATTTACTGCTGCTACTTTTTCCAGTAAAAATAAAATGTTCGGCTTGCATATAATCTAAATTCTTTAAATGTGTAGAGAGAGCATCTGTAATGTATTAAAGATGAAAAAATTGATGTGATGTTGAAATTCGAGGATAAACCTTTTCAAAATAATAATTTAAAAAAGTCTCAGGAATCTAAATTAAAAATCCTGGATAATTTTATGTGGCCAGGATCATGTTTGGATGAGTCGAGCCAGAAATTTTGGTGATTATTTTTGGATTCTGAGATTATTTTTAGTAACATTCTATCAAACCTTTAAAAATTTGAGTGAGAAAATAGAAACAAAAAGAAAAATGAGATGGCAGTTTATATGAAATAGTGATGCTGTCGCTGTTGGTTTAGAAATATAACTTTCCTTCTTCATGTATTTATAGATTCTACCAGTAATTAATTATATAATATATTAAACTGTCACTCACATGTAGTTTACCCTGTAGTACACTAACTGTTGTTCAGTGATAGTCTAAACAATCTATAATCTATCTCAACGTTTTTTTCTTGTACATTTTTCCTTTAGTGTATACAACTTAATTATTATCTTAACTCATCCTATTTAATGAAACATTGGTTAAAGTGGAGAGATGAGAAATGTCAAATCTTGGCATATATGTAATTATATGACGTTGTGCGAATCATTTGTTTTATATAAAACATTCGTTTCCAATTGTTCAATTTATCAAAATCACAATTTGAGGTAGAGTATACTCATTTTATGTACAAGTTCTATTTATTTTTATTTATCACTCATTTTTGTGATTGATCTTCATTCAATACCATGTAAATCATTGTATATTTTTAAACTTCAACTTAAAGTAAATATGTTTTGATATCAGGAATGTGATAATCTGAGAGAAAATGACTTCATACCTCAGTATGGGGGTTTGCATTATGTTACTAAAGGGGTCAACAGGTACAGGTCTTTCTAGTCTGACTATGCGAGAATGCCGAAATGTTATAAAAATTTGTGTTCAGTTTTCATTTTAATGTTATTACAGAGTATCAAAACATGCCATGAAGAAGCTGAACGAGATATTTGACGAGACTGCTTTCCTCAAAGGATATGACCTTGTCAACGTCCTCAAGGTCAGTAAATCAAAGAGAACTGTAGACAGATTTATTTCGGTGCAGAATTGGATAAAATATACAGAAACTGCAATTGGCACAATCTTAACTTAGCTGAATGCTTCTTGAATAAGAATACCTGAGATACTGATGAAAATTATGACTCACAAATATCTATAATTTTACAGTAATTCATAAAGGATTTTGTGTTATAGGACTTGTCCCATTACCAGTATGATGAGATGGTTCGCATGTCCATGCATCTCCTCAACCGATTCTACTCGGCTCATAACAACCTGTTCAACAGGGCTGTTCAGGCACAGGTAAGTTTAGTAATGCTAAACACCTCCAGGGTTACCTTTTGGTATCTTAAGGATGGATGATGACTGAAAAAAAATGGAAATCAAAATAATATTTATTAAACTGACAATAATTTACTGATTTTTAAAATCTCCCCTGATTCATTGGTGTAAAGATTGTGTTTTAATGTCTAGAAATATTGAAATTTTAGCTTATATTTAATTTTAGGGACTGATGTGGTTTCTGTATGATAGATTTTTTTTTACAAAATTCTCTCTTGAAAGTCATTAAAGTTGGGATAGAGTTCTCTGGTTCCTGCTGGGTATTGTGGTAAGCAAGTTGTATGCTGTAAATCTGTTAATATACATGCTTTTAACTTTGTTATATAGGACAATTTAATCCTCAAATGTTAGAAGCTGTGCACTTTCCTTGTTCAAAAGTTGAAAATGTTCTAGAATTTTATGAAAATACAAACTTTAACAACCTCGTAAAGGTAGATTATTATAGTTGATGTCTGTTAAAGAAATTTTCACCTTTGTGCACAGGTTTGTATCACAGATAGCTCCGTATCTGTGTATAAGGAACTCGAGAACATTTTACCAAAGATGCGGCGGTACTCAACAGCCAAGCTAAGCGACAACCAGACACTCGAGCTGTGTGGCATCCTAGACCGTCTAAACAAGTAAGTCACAAACAATATGTAGGTCACAGTATCCTAGTTTAGTCAAGATAACTATAAAGTAGAGTTCTTATGTTAGAGCTGAAAGTTTAAAGACTTTGGATTTTGTGCTGTCATTCATCCCAAAAACATTTGTTTCTGTGGTTGGATCCCTGCTTGAGGAGGATTTAGAAGCTTTATCAGCTAACGCTGAAAGCAGTTTTGTGATAAAAATTATTATGCCTCATCTGTACCCAAACATATTCTGAATGTTTCATCTTAAAAAATTGTGATAACAATGCCGCTTCTTAACCAAACAATTCATTTCAGAATGTGTCACCTTGAGAATGAACCAGAGGAGCCCCACGGGATGAACCAGTCGATCCTCTATAACCATGGTGTACTGGAGGACGCCTTCACCATCCTCACACAGGAAATTGATGTCAAACTACTGGTATGCTCAAACAACTCTTCCATATCTAACCTTGACCTTAACAGCCTGTCTGACACTTCCTGTAGACTTGTCATACAGCATTTTGATTTTTAGCCCACCATCATCAGATGGTGGGCTATTCAAATCGCCCTGCGTCCGTGGTCCGTCGTCCGTCCGTCCGTCCGTCCCTCCCTCCGTCCGTCCGTCCGTCCGTCCGTCCGTAAACAATTCTTGTTATCGCTTATCCTCAGAAAGTACTGAAGGGATCTTTCTCAAATTTCATATGTAGGTTCCCCTTGATGTCTAGTTATGCATATTGCATTTTGGGACCGATCGGAAAACAACATGGCCGACAGGCAGCCATCTTGGATTTTGACCATTGAAGTTTGTTATCGCTATTTCTGAGAAAGAGCTGAAGGGATCTTTCTCAAATTTCATATGTAGGTTCCCCTTGATGTCTAGTTATGCATATTGCATTTTGGGACCGATCGGAAAACAACATGGCCGACAGGCAGCCATCTTGGATTTTGACCATTGAAGTTTGTTATCGCTATTTCTGAGAAAGAGCTGAAGGGATCTTTCTCAAATTTCATATGTAGGTTCCCCTTGGTGCCTAGTTATGCATATTGCATTTTGGGACCGATCGGAAAACAACATGGCCGACAGGCAGCCATCTTGGATTTTGACCATTGAAGTTTGTTATCGCTATTTCTGAGAAAGAGCTGAAGGGATCTTTCTCAAATTTCATATGTAGGTTCCCCTCGGTGCCTAGTTATGCATATTGCATTTTGGGACCGATCGGAAAACAACATGGCCGACAGGCAGCCATCTTGGATTTTGACCATTGAAGTTTGTTATCGCTATTTCTGAGAAAGAGCTGAAGGGATCTTTCTCAAATTTCATATGTAGGTTCCCCTTGGTGCCTAGTTATGCATATTGCATTTTGGGACCGATCGGAAAACAACATGGCCGACAGGCAGCCATCTTGGATTTTGACCATTGAAGTTTGTTATCGCTATTTCTGAGAAAGAGCTGAAGGGATCTTTCTCAAATTTCATATGTAGGTTCCCCTCGGTGCCTAGTTATGCATATTGCATTTTGGGACCGATCGGAAAACAACATGGCCGACAGGCAGCCATCTTGGATTTTGACCATTGGAGTTTGTTATCGCTATTTCTAAGAAAGTACTGAAGGGATCTTTCTCAAATTTCATATGTAGGTTTCCCTTGGTGCCTAGTTATGCATATTGCATTTTGGGACCGATCGGAAAACAACATGGCCGACGGGCAGCCATCTTGGATTTTGACCATTGAAGTTTGTTATCGCTATTTCTGAGAAAGTACTGAAGGGATCTTTCTCAAATTTTATATGTAGGTTTCCCATGGTGCCTAGTTATGCATATTGCATTTTGGGACAGATCGAAAAACAACATGGCCGACAGGCAGCCATCTTGGATTTTGACCATTAAAGTTTGTTATTGCTCTTTCTGAGAAAGCACTGAAGGGATCTTTCTCAAATTTCATATGTAGGTTCCCCTTGGTGCCTTGTTATGCATATCACATTTTGGGACCGATCAGAAAACAAGATGGCCGTCATGCAGTCATCTTGGATTTTGACCATTGAAGTTTGTTATCACTATTTCTGAGAAAGTACTGAAGGGATCGTTCTCAAATTTCATATGTAGGTTCCCCTCGGTGCCTAGTAATGCATATCGCATTTTGGGACTGATCGGAAAACAACATGGCCGACAGGCAGCCATCTTGGATTTTGACCATAGAAGATTGTTATCGCTATTTCTGAGAAAGTACTGATTGGATCTTTCTCCAATTTCATATGTAGGCTCCCCTTGGTGCCTAGTTATGCATATTGCATTTTGAGACCAATCAGAAAACAACATGGCCGACAGGCAGCCATCTTGTATTTCGAAAATTGAAACTGGTTATCACTATTACTAAGAAACTAATGAAAGGATCTTCCTGAAATTTCATATGTAGGTTCCCCCAGGTGCCTAGTTATGCATATTGCATTTTGAGACCAATCGGAAAACAACATGGCCGACAAGCAGCCATCTTGGATTTTGACAATTTAAGTTTGTTATCACTATTTCTCAGAAAGCACTGAAGGAATCTTTCTCAAATTCCATATATAGGTTCCCCTTGGTGTCTTAATCTTAAATTTTATATATAGGTTTCCCTTGTTTGAAAAGTACTAGAGGTTTCTTCTGAGTTTACACAGATTAGTAAGACTTAGAAGAAGAGAAAAGTAGAGAAAAGATCAATCTGACATGGAACCTATGAAGAACATTCAATGGTGGGCGCCAAGATCCCTCTGGGATCTCTTGTATTAGTCCCTACCGGTGAAACCGGTGTGAACTAAAGGTATCCTCCCCATCTGTCTGTCTGTCCACTCAGTTTTCTGCATTTTTATTAGCCATGCTTCAAGGTTGGTGGAAATTGGTATGTAACTTCAGTATGAGTGGCTACAGATCAAGTCAGATTTCATAGTTTTTGGTCAAGGTCACTGATACTATTCTTAGCTGGGGCCAATAGGGGACTGTTACTATTCTTAGCTGGGGCCAATAGGGGATAATTGCTTCATCAATACCCAGCATTCTTTTTGTTTGAACTTGTACCTTGTACAAAATATCAAGGTTGAAATCTCCACATACTGTGAAACCTGATTTCACGAACTACTGACTTTAATAATATCCCATACCATCTGATCATATTCAAAGGAACGGCAACATGCTCCATTGTCATTGTTGACACTGACTTTACCAACACATTGTCATATCGACACAATGACGCAGCCTCTCAGTGTGTCAGGTTTCACTACAAATATAGCAAAATTTAACTTTCAAAATGTAGCACAAATCATGCTGTTAAATGAAGTGAATAAACATCTGTTAATCTAACAAAAATTGAACTTTAAAAGCAAGAATGTCAAGCTTCCAATGTACCATAAATCACATTTAAGCAATTTGTGGACAGGAAAGATTCTTTGATCATCTCATTGTCATAACAAGGCCATACATCTTCTGTTTTCAAAGTTATATTTGAATAACAAAAATGCAAGGTCGAGATCTTATTTGCATTGTAACTAGTTAATCTCGTCAACAGCTGATGAGATCTCGCCAAGTGGGGTGTCAAGTGGCAGTGAAGACATTTTTCTAGTTTCTTTGAATGGACCTCATTTTGTAATTAGGTTTCTTTGTTTATGGAATATCTTACTTTTCATGTGCAATTGCTAAGTTTGTGTTTCAGCTTAATAATGTCTTGGTCAGCATCACATACTATACTCTGCCTGTATACTTCTTAGACTTAATGGAAATCCATTCATATTTTATCACATTTAGAGTTATCTCCCTTGTTTTGTTTTTATAGATCATGTGTTTTCTTGTTGATATTTCATTTCATGTATAACCATTATCATCAAAATATTGTATACATTTTTTAACTGTCAATCATTTTCATTCTCAAATATTTTCATTGATTGTGAATCCACTAACCACATAGCCCATATGTTTACCAGATGTGTGAACATGGCAGAGTTTGAGGTATCGGGCGACTTAATCTTAAGGGTTAAGAATTAATAAGAGAATAGATAGACTTGATTTTATTTCATTTTCATATCCAATGTACATAGCTTTCTGGTAATGTGAAAGTTCGGGTAAGGTTACACTCCTTTTTTTTTTTTTTTATAAGTTACAATTATTTCTTTCAAATTTTGATATTGTAAATGCTTTTGACATATATATACATTGTATGTCAAACAAGGAAGCATTTTGTACTGGTATTTTACTTGTTAATTATTTTTCTGTCAATCCACTGGGTAAAGATGTACAAGTGACCTTATGCTATGGTGTGGTATCCATCTGGTGCCATGTTTACCCTTTAGATAAGTCCTGAATAACCAAGAGGCCCATGGTTTCATGTGAATGACCTTGACCTATTTTCAAGGTCATAGAAACCAACATGAGTAAGAATCATTTAACAACTTCTTAATATCCAGTAAAACAAATGTCCAGGTTCTTCATTTTGACAATAGCATACAGAGGTACTCGTCACTTAAAAATGAAGTTAGTTCATATAAATGCCATCCCTGCATTGTTCAGTTCACAGGGATCAAATGTGGTAAATCTTCAAATGATTTGTTCTTGAACAGCAAATCAAGCACAAGATTTTAATTTAGCATCCTTACCCATGACCTATTTCATCTTCAAAGTCCACATGAATTAAATCTTCCAACATTAGCTTCAATTCACAAACTGCAGAAAAGGAGGGCAAGACAGGTCAATTGGGCCTCTTTTGATAGTGTAGTGTGTCAGGTGGTGAAGTGTTTCAGACTTTGTCAGTTTGTTCTGAAGTCTACATTTTTTAGATCTTTATGTATAGGAGCTGTATATAAGTTGTAACATTGTCACAGTCATCTCTTTGATCCTCTTCCAAAACTGTTTAAAATGTTATTGGTGGTTGTTGATAGAAGGATCATTAATGTGTTTAACTAATATTGTTCACAAGCTGGGGTTCAACTCGACTCAACATCTCCATTTCTTGCCTTACACGACTCCGAATACACAATTGTTAGCCCGCACAATGGCATTCAATCGCCCTGCGTCCGGTCCTCGTCCGTCCGTCCGTCCGTCCCTCCCCCGCCGTCCCCGTCTCGTCCGTAAAAATTCTTGTTATCGCTTATCCTCGAAAGTCTGGGGATCTTCTCAAATTTCATATGTGGTTCCCCTTGATGTCTATTATCAATTCATTTTGACGATGGAACAACATGCGACTAGGCAGCATCTTGATTTTGACCATTGAAGTTTGTTATCGCTATTTCTGAGAAAGAGCTGAAGGGATCTTTCTCAAATTTCATATGTAGGTTCCCCTTGATGTCTAGTTATGCATATTGCATTTTGGGACCGATCGGAAAACAACATGGCCGACAGGCAGCCATCTTGGATTTTGACCATTGAAGTTTGTTATCGCTATTTCTGAGAAAGAGCTGAAGGGATCTTTCTCAAATTTCATATGTAGGTTCCCCTTGGTGCCTAGTTATGCATATTGCATTTTGGGACCGATCGGAAAACAACATGGCCGACAGGCAGCCATCTTGGATTTTGACCATTGAAGTTTGTTATCGCTATTTCTGAGAAAGAGCTGAAGGGATCTTTCTCAAATTTCATATGTAGGTTCCCCTCGGTGCCTAGTTATGCATATTGCATTTTGGGACCGATCGGAAAACAACATGGCCGACAGGCAGCCATCTTGGATTTTGACCATTGAAGTTTGTTATCGCTATTTCTGAGAAAGAGCTGAAGGGATCTTTCTCAAATTTCATATGTAGGTTCCCCTTGGTGCCTAGTTATGCATATTGCATTTTGGGACCGATCGGAAAACAACATGGCCGACAGGCAGCCATCTTGGATTTTGACCATTGAAGTTTGTTATCGCTATTTCTGAGAAAGAGCTGAAGGGATCTTTCTCAAATTTCATATGTAGGTTCCCCTCGGTGCCTAGTTATGCATATTGCATTTTGGGACCGATCGGAAAACAACATGGCCGACAGGCAGCCATCTTGGATTTTGACCATTGGAGTTTGTTATCGCTATTTCTAAGAAAGTACTGAAGGGATCTTTCTCAAATTTCATATGTAGGTTTCCCTTGGTGCCTAGTTATGCATATTGCATTTTGGGACCGATCGGAAAACAACATGGCCGACGGGCAGCCATCTTGGATTTTGACCATTGAAGTTTGTTATCGCTATTTCTGAGAAAGTACTGAAGGGATCTTTCTCAAATTTTATATGTAGGTTTCCCATGGTGCCTAGTTATGCATATTGCATTTTGGGACAGATCGAAAAACAACATGGCCGACAGGCAGCCATCTTGGATTTTGACCATTAAAGTTTGTTATTGCTCTTTCTGAGAAAGCACTGAAGGGATCTTTCTCAAATTTCATATGTAGGTTCCCCTTGGTGCCTTGTTATGCATATCACATTTTGGGACCGATCAGAAAACAAGATGGCCGTCATGCAGTCATCTTGGATTTTGACCATTGAAGTTTGTTATCACTATTTCTGAGAAAGTACTGAAGGGATCGTTCTCAAATTTCATATGTAGGTTCCCCTCGGTGCCTAGTAATGCATATCGCATTTTGGGACTGATCGGAAAACAACATGGCCGACAGGCAGCCATCTTGGATTTTGACCATAGAAGATTGTTATCGCTATTTCTGAGAAAGTACTGATTGGATCTTTCTCCAATTTCATATGTAGGCTCCCCTTGGTGCCTAGTTATGCATATTGCATTTTGAGACCAATCAGAAAACAACATGGCCGACAGGCAGCCATCTTGTATTTCGAAAATTGAAACTGGTTATCACTATTACTAAGAAACTAATGAAAGGATCTTCCTGAAATTTCATATGTAGGTTCCCCCAGGTGCCTAGTTATGCATATTGCATTTTGAGACCAATCGGAAAACAACATGGCCGACAAGCAGCCATCTTGGATTTTGACAATTTAAGTTTGTTATCACTATTTCTCAGAAAGCACTGAAGGAATCTTTCTCAAATTCCATATATAGGTTCCCCTTGGTGTCTTAATCTTAAATTTTATATATAGGTTTCCCTTGTTTGAAAAGTACTAGAGGTTTCTTCTGAGTTTACACAGATTAGTAAGACTTAGAAGAAGAGAAAAGTAGAGAAAAGATCAATCTGACATGGAACCTATGAAGAACATTCAATGGTGGGCGCCAAGATCCCTCTGGGATCTCTTGTATTAGTCCCTACCGGTGAAACCGGTGTGAACTAAAGGTATCCTCCCCATCTGTCCGTCCGTCCACTCAGTTTTCTGCATTTTTATTAGCCATGCTTCAAGGTTGGTGAAAGTTGGTATGTAACTTCAGTATGAGTGGCTACAGATCAAGTTAGAACTTCATAGTTTTTGGTCAAGGTCACTGATACTATTCTTAGCTGGGGCCAATAGGGGACTGTTACTATTCTTAGCTGGGGCCAATAGGGGACAATTGCTTCATCAATACCCAGCATTCTTTTTGTTTGAACTTGTACCTTGTACAAAATATCAAGGTTGAAATCTCCACATACTGTGAAACCTGATTTCACGAACTACTGACTTTAATAATATCCCATACCATCTGATCATATTCAAAGGAACGGCAACATGCTCCATTGTCATTGTTGACACTGACTTTACCAACACATTGTCATATCGACACAATGACGCAGCCCCTCAGTGTGTCAGGTTTTACTGCAAATATAGCAAAATCTAACTTTCAAAATGTAGCACAAATCATGCTGTTAAATGAAGTGAATAAACATCTGTTAATCTAACAAAAATTGAACTTTAAAAGCAAGAACGTCAAGCTTCCAATGTACCATAAATCACATTTAAGCAATTTGTGGACAGGAAAGATTCTTTGAGCATCTCATTGTCATAACAAGACCATACATCTTCTGTTTTCAAAGTTATATTTGAATAACAAAAATGCAATGTTGTGATCTTATTTGCATTGTAACTGGTTAATCTCATCAACTGCTGATGAGATCTCGCCAAGAGGGGTGTCAGGTGGCCGTGAAGACATTTTTATAGTTTCTTTGAACGGACCTCATTTTGTAATTAGGTTTCTTTGTTTATGGAATATCTTACTTTTCATGTGCAATTGCTAAGTTTGTGTTTTAGCTTGATAAATGTCTTGGTCAGCATCACATTCTATACTCTGCCTGTATACTTCTTAGACTTAGTGGAAATCCATTCATATTTTATCACATTTAGAGTTATCTCCCTTGTTTTGTTTTTATAGATCATGTGTTTTCTTGTTGATATTTCATTTCATGTATAACCATTATCATCAAAATATTGTATACATTTTTTAACTGTCAATCATTTTCATTCTCAAATATTTTCATTGATTGTGAATCCACTAACCACATAGCCCATATGTTTACCAGATGTGTGAACATGGCAGAGTTTGAGGTATCGGGCGACTTAATCTTAAGGGTTAAGAATTAATAAGAGAATAGATAGACTTGATTTTATTTCATTTTCATATCCAATGTACATAGCTTTCTGGTAATGTGAAAGTTCGGGTAAGGTTACACTCCTTTTTTTTTTTTTTTTATAAGTTACAATTATTTCTTTCAAATTTTGATATTGTAAATGCTTTTGACATATATATACATTGTATGTCAAACAAGGAAGCATTTTGTACTGGTATTTTACTTGTTAATTATTTTTCTGTCAATCCACTGGGTAAAGATGTACAAGTGACCTTATGCTATGGTGTGGTGTCCATCTGGTGCCATGTTTACCCTTTAGATAAGTCCTGAATAACCAAGAGGCCCATGGTTTCATGTGAATGACCTTGACCTATTTTCAAGGTCATAGAAACCAACATGAGTTAGAATCATTTAACAACTTCTTAATATCCAGTAAAACAAATGTCCAGGTTCTTCATTTTGACAATAGCATACAGAGGTACTCGTCACTTAAAAATGAAGTTAGTTCATATAAATGCCATCCCTGCATTGTTCAGTTCACAGGGATCAAATGTGGTAAATCTTCAAATGATTTGTTCTTGAACAGCAAATCAAGCACAAGATTTTAATTTAGCATCCTTACCCATGACCTATTTCATCTTCAAAGTCCACATGAATTAAATCTTCCAACATTAGCTTCACTTCACAAACTGCAGAAAAGGAGGGCTAGACAGGTCCATTGGGCCTCTTTTGATAGTGTAGTGTGTCAGGTGGTGAGGTGTTTCAGACTTTGTCAGTTTGTTCTGAAGTCTACATTTTTTAGATCTTTATGTATAGGAGCTGTATATAAGTTGTAACATTGTCACAGTCATCTCTTTGACCTCTTCCATCTGTTTAATATCATTATTACTGCAGTCTGTTGATAGGGTGATTATCAATATGTCATTAACTAAATATCCTTTCACCAGCATGGGGTTCACAAGAAATAGTCTTTGTAAGTTCTTGGTAAATCAAAAATATTTTAAGGTAGATCTGAGTCTCAACTAGTATTCTTTTATTGTGTCTTAAAATACATGTACATAAATTAGTTCAAACATTTTAATGCTTGAAGTTAATCAACCATTTGCCTATACAATGAACTATTCATGTATTTTTTAATTATTTATTTAATTATTTATTTGTCTATTTATCTATTTATTTATTCTTTTATCTTATTTTCACAAAAACATCTCTGCAATAGCGATTCTGAAAACTCTTTCCTCTTTGTTAAAAGTTAGGATGAATAGCCGATGCACTATGTTACGATATGTTTGACATGCAAAACATTACTGGGGATAATTTTGTTCTAAATCTAAAATATACCAATCATTATATTTCTGGGCCTGTATGCAGTAGAAAATTGATGAGATGCTCCACCTCGAAGCTTGTTGTAATATCAATAATTTATGTAATATTAGAACTCTGAAACAGCCCTGCCAATATATGACTTGTGTATTTCATGCGTGAAGTGGGAAGCGGTAAGCTAACTAAGGCATGGCATGACACTGCTACAACGTGGGTTCACAAACATTTTATAAGTTTTGTACAATTTTCAGGCATGACTAAAGATATACGCTGACCTGACTTGGTTATTTCGTAAATACATATTTTTTCCAGACTAGATGTTTGGTCCTATTTATTTACAGTTAAGGTGTAGTCACATATATTTATTGTATATCTATATATATATTACCAGGTAATTATACATTGTATGGAAACCTTCCATTTAAGGTCAAAGTAGTATTGCCAATGCATGTCATTCCTAGTTTCAATTTGCGGAAAATGTTACATATTTCCAAAATTTTTGGTTTATGTCAGTTTTAATTTGAATGACTTCCTTTATCATTGAAAAGAATGAAAAATAAAACAAAAAAAAAGCTATAATGATTCATGCATGACTGTTCTAGTATACAAATGCATCTTGAAATTAATGATATATATCGTCATTACTTGTGTCATTTCAATATTAGTATGCTTTTAATGAACTTTTCTAATTATAGAAAATATCTTAGACATTGATATATATGAACACTATAACTTCCTTTTAGTATTCCATTATAAATATGTTACAGCAAGTTGGTTTGGCTGTAAAACTTGGTTAATATTGAAGCATGATATAGTTGATATATGGTTAGAAATTTGCAATCACATTTTTTTTTTATTTTTTTTTTTTTTATAAACTTTTAAATATGATATTGTAAATGAACAGTTGTGATGTTGTAAGAGCATATATATCTTTTGACATCACATTTGGTAAACATGGCATCTGCCCCTTCATTTATTAGCGTATATGTTGATGAGCCTTGCTCGGCATTAACACCATAACAGGCATGTTATCCAAATTTTTGTCGTACTTTCATTCATAGATAGGTTACATGCATGGTTATTTGAGTTCATCATTAATCATTTTGAAATCATGTAAGAACTGAGTATTTTATGAATTTAAAAAACCGTTAACCAAGATTACATTATGAATGACAAAAGAACTATTACATGTACCTCGGCATTCAGGTATTTAAAACTGACAGTAATTTTTTTATATGTATACATAACATTAATTTATAATAAGAGGTTTAACAGATGATCTGAAAATGAAGTATTTTATTGTAATGCTTATAATAAAGCATGTTGGTCTTTTATGTATCCAGGTGACAATTGTGGGCTGTATCTATTAGATTTAATTCTATCATTAGTATTTTTTTTTATTTAGGTCATAATTATTCTAATATACTAACTTTTGAATTACAGAAATGTTGCTTTTCACAGTGGGGTTCCTATCACTGATTTTTTGTTGGCTGTTTTACAGGAACAATACTCGGGCCAGCGAAAGATTTTCCAGAAAACATTTACCTTGCTTAAGCTGATGGCCCGCAGTAATAAGCTGGTCCAAGGACGATTGTTTGACCGCTTAGACATGCTTCTGTCGAAAGAAGGTGCCGGGCCAGAATTAGCAGAGGCTTTGACTGAGGTAACCATACCATGTCCTTCACCTTGGTGACAATAGTAACAATACCATGAACTTCACCTTGGTGACAGTAGAAACAAAACCATGGCCTTCACCTTGGTTACAAAAAGTCAGGTTCTTTAAGTTACAACATAGTTACTATACCATGACCTTCACCTTGATTTCAGTTTTTTTCACCATTTCAGAAGAATTAATAAAAATTGTTAAAATAAACTTTGAAAAAAAATTGTGTCCTGTCCCATAATATTCACCAGTACAGAGAAAAAAGTAGCTATAAATGGAACCAAAGAAAAAAACAAACTTGGTCTTAAAAACTATAAGTGGTGACTTGAGAATTTTTGCCAATAAATAAATATAAGTATTACTAGGCTTTTTATAAGGAAGAATAATGGAGGATTATAAGTGATGGATTATATTTTTCTACTTGAAACAGGTGTTCACAGGTAATTCCAATACCTGTATGAAAATCAGCGGCAACCAGGTGATGAAAGTGATGGGAATCGTGGCCAAACAGAGAGAAAATGTGCCACAGTTTCTTGACCTACTCAATGCCATTGTCAAGGTCGAGGAGCTGGACCTGCCGCTAAAACGTAACCAGGGCTTCGTAATGCAATACTTCATGCAGTACAGGTCCGATGTGGCTTTTGTCATTGACCAGGATGAAAATTCTAGGTCAGTATCACATCAGGTTGTTAAATTATACATCCATGTGTTAGTATTACTTTGGATTTTTACCTTTTATTCTGCTGTTTGATGAAAAAAACTGAAAAATATTGTCATTCATTCACTGGTAAACATGTTGTTGTATATTTTTAAGGACAGCAGGGACATACATACAAACTTGAGCATAAAAGCCATGAATCTTGGCATATCCTCGCAATGAAAAATCTTTCTTTGAGTATGCAGCTCTGTGTTTCATACAATATTATTACAGTGACAGTAATTTGGAGAAATGTATTTTTAATCAAGATTGTGAGATTAAGTTTCAAAGGTGCCTGTTCAAAGGAGAGTTGCATTTTGTGTCTTAAACTGATGAACCTCAAAAGAAAATGGTTGAATCAGTGCTACAATCAGGCATGGAAAGTACATTTATGAAGCATGGAGACATTGAAAAAATTGTTAATAGTATTTGTTGAAAAATTTGATTTTGGGTTTTGACCTGTATGTACCTTAAACAGAAATATAGAAATTAGACTGTCCTTGTAGCTAGTAGTTCTGGATCTAGGATGAGCAGATCTCGACACTTGAAGTAGATAGTTTTTGCACCGATTGTACTATATTCGTGTATACTACCAGTTCCATATTTAACCCTTAACTAAGCACGGATCCCGAGGTTTTGATTATGGAACAACGTATTAATTAATCTTTAACCAAGAATTAAACACAGCATGTTTTACCATAGGTAAATTTTATAAGCATGTGACCCTGTGACAAGTTATGCTGTTTCTAATCCTACATGCCTCTAAAATGATTATTTTCAGGTTTGTAATCCCCCACCAATTTTTTGGGGCTTCTAATCATAACACCAAGTTCTTTGTATAGGAGTGGGGGCATTGAAATGTCTTACAGACATTTTCTAGTTTTCATATTTTTAGCATAAAAAATAATCCCATTGCGGGGACTAAAAATCATTATTTCCATGTTTTTGCTTGTAAACCAATTTTCATTTCCGATCCAATATCTACAGTAAAAAAAAAATTTTAAATCACCTTTTACATCAGCAAAAAACTGTTCTGAAGAAACGATTGTTTTCTGAAAAAGGTAATTATGCCCCCTTCATGACATGGGGTTGGGGCATACTTTTACCCATGTCTGTCCCGTCCCGATGCAATGTAACTTGCTAATCCCTGGAACTGCCTATGCGATCCTTACCAAACTGTGTTTTGGGGTGTCAAGTGGTAGTGGAAAGCCCCATTCATGTCTTACAGACATTTTCTAGTTTGTTGAAGTACGTGTAAGTTACATAGAACAGGTTAATGTGGATATAAATTATGACTCAGTATTTAATGAATTGATATCATTCATTTGGTAAATTTCATTGTGTCAGCCAGTTTGTATTCTAGCCCGCCTCTGTATCCTATTATTCAGCCCCAGTAAATCAGATTTATAGCATGTATACTCATCAACTGTTTATCACTGATAACATCTAGAGAAAAAAAAGTGTGATTTTGACCAACTTAATGTATTTGGATTTGGACATGCTTTGAACTTGCTATTTTCTAGGATTTTAATTTGGCAGCATGTAACTCATCAACTGTTTATCACTGATAACATCTAGAGAAAAAAAAATGTGATTTTGACCAACTTAATGTGTTTTGATTTGGACATGCTTTGAACTTACTATTTTCTAGGATTTTAATTTGACAGCATGTAACTTGTGGAAATGATTTTAATGATTGATGTAAAGAGATTGTATAAATTTTCCTCCAGATCTGGATGGTATGTAACTAGCTGCATGGTTTGTTGTTGGTTTTTTGTGATAATTTCTCTCTATAAGGCAGGCAGATTGTATTTTAATGCTTAATATTTCATCTAATCTCAGCAAAATAAAACACATTTGCAAAAACTATTTATAGATAATACTAAATATACTATGAACTTCAGTAATCTTACTTGAGAAACCTTCAAATGAACAGAATATAGACCGGTTTTATGGAGTATCAACATATTTCTGGTGATTTTTGTCAGTTTGTATGCATTAAAAGTGGTTATGAATAAGGTGTTATATCAACTGTTGTCACTTTTATAAACATACCTTTAATTCAGGACAGTTGTGGACAACATTTTCCATAGGAATATATATTGATGAAGATCAAGAAATTTCTTGAAAAGATTCATTTGACTGCAATGAAAAAAAAAATTGGCATTTTTTCTTTAATGAAAATAATATTTCACAAGTGGGGTAAATATTCCCATACTTTTCACAAGTTTATGCACATTCTAGATTTAGTCTAAATAAAGATTTGATGTTCTATAAATAGATTAAAAAAAGATTTTGAAATATTAGGAATACTATGTTTTGACATCAGAAATAAGAGCACGAATCAGTACTATTAGAACTTTATGATTGACAGTTTCTATTTGCATTTTTTTTTTACACTAAACCATTCTGTTTGATTCTTTGAAATAAATAATGAACTGTTGAAATCCAGAACAAATCTTTTAGTGCAAAGATTTTTTTTATATATTAAAAAAATTGAATAATAGATATATAATTTGACATTATGTAGATAAATTAACACTTTGAGTTGTGCAGTTGTGGACATGTTGATGCACCTCTGCACTGTGGATACCGCTGTGGTGTTATTCAGTAACTCATCTCTGACTGTGGGTATATTTCTACAGTGGCAGTACTGTAACTACATATGTAGCAGCAATTGTTCAAATGTCAAAAAAGTGATATTCATTTAATGACCTCTGTTCATTATACATGGAATAAACATGGATTGTAAGAGGAGACAACTTAAATGTTCAAATCAGTTATTTGTATTTCTTCTGAAATTATATGATATTTAATTTTAGACTGTACGGTGCTTAGCAAATGGTTAATCTTGGTTAAAGAAATCTCTCTTTAATTTAAGGATGTAAGAGTTATTTCCCTTGGATCATAGCTGATATGTGCTTTTGCTTGTTTGGAAAAAGATTATCTTGCTGTATTACAATTTTGATAATCTTGATTTCCTGGTCTCAAGCTTTTGTTGATTACTATCTTGACCACTAGGAACTTTCTGAATGAAGACAGGACTAGTGGTCTTATCTTAATTAAAACCATATTTATCCTCAAATAAGCCCCTCCTCCAGTGTAAATGTTTAGTAATAAAGTTTGGGGAAGGCTTCTTTTGAACCGCTTTAAGGGTTACTCTTTTGAAATTAATGATTCTGCAAAAATGAAAAATGGGGCTTATTTGTGGAGAGCCGGGGCTTATTTTGTTGTAGGCAGGTGCTTATTTGTGGGCAAGGGCTTAATATAGGACAGGTGCTTATTTGTGGATAAATATGGTAGTTATATATACAATAGCTACACTAACAACAGTAGAATTGGTGATGGTCTAGACATTCTTTTTAAAAGCAGCTTTTTCTTATAACCACATATATAGCCTATAAGCCTATATATTTAAGTGGTATTCCTATATGACTTGATTATTATGTGGTCGGAGGGAAGGTCCATGGACAATTAAAAAAAAAACACAGACAATTTAACAGGTAACAAGGTTAGAAAGATTCTTATGAGCCGAATGAAAATCAAACCTCAATTCACACCAAATCATATTAAATGGTTACAAATGATAGATTCTGTTTATCATATTCAAGATTTTTATGTAAAAATTGGAAACAGTTTTCTCTCAAGGTCATGTATAATTGAAATATCAGTTTTCTCTCAAGGTCATGTATAATTGAAATATCAGTTAGATACAACAATGTTTACACCATATGTCCCTTTCCTATGTGACATCGCAAAATATGATGCTATAAAGTATAAAGTTCTGACATCAAATTTGAAGCAAGATGAGGCAGTATGGCCATTTACAGTTCCAAGTCAGCTACCAAATTTATATGGCACTGATATAACAGGTTATGAGCTATGAAGGGGCCAATAAAAATCTTTAATTCAAAAGCTTACTGCAGGACAATGAAAATGCCATTATGTTAAAATTTTCTTGGATCCGCATTAGCCATAGGTGTACTAATTATTGCCAAAATGTGGCTACCTGTTGCCAATATTTTTAATCATAAGTTACATTTCCCCACAACACCTGTATGACCACACATGTATGTATTGTTATGTATATAATAGTATTATTAGTTGTTTAACCATTGTTATCAGATAATTCTATAGTACATGTATTGAGAAACATAGCTGTTTTGCTGAGTATTTATCATGATTCAAAGTTTAAAATGTGGCATAATTGTGTTTCAAAGGGAGAAAACTCTGACAGAAAACAACCACAAGGACCTGCAGTATCTGATCGCTATGGTTGACATGCTGGCTACTTGTGCTGAGGTAGGGACAGTCACAATGAGCATTAGAATGTGCATTTTTTGTTTGAATTGTTTTTTGATTATAGAACTAAAAAAAAACAAAAAAAAACAAAGATATGATCTTTTTTTTTTTTTTTTTTTTCTGAACCTATCATGACAGGCAGTCTTCATTTCAATAACAAAATTAAACCATGTTTTATGAAAAATATCTTTAAAGAGAAGGCCTTCCTATAATGTTTTAATGAAAAATATTGTTGCTACCAGTGTAAGTATCTATGTATTGTATGAAACCAAGAAATGCTTAAATTTTATGTTCTCTACGGCACTATTTCAGTCTGTACGTCACGTAAGTGGAAGGTTTTTTTTCGATACCCTGACCTTGCATGATATATAAATACAGTCAACTTTAAAAGTAACGAAACTAAGATACAGAATTAGTATCAAGTTGTAGTGGCTTCATTCTCTGAGTGTCACATGATTCCGAAATTTCAAACTTGGAAATAACAAATTGTTTTAATTGTCCTCTTAATTTCGTTACATCAAAGTTGACTGTGAAGCTGCTTCATCATTACTTTTGCCGGAATGTTAATAGTTTTTAATTATTATTTCACAAGTTTTAATTTGTTGATTTATGGTTGCATGAATGTAAACAATTTGTTTTTTGATGTTGACAGGGTGAGAATCGTTTCATTGAGTCCATTTGTCAGACAATTTTCAAAATACCGGAACTGCTACGCATTCTGAACAACAAGAAAATTACTGACAACTTGAAGCGGCCATTCTTACGATTCTTTCTTTGGGTGTACCTGAACACGGCTGGCGGTATGATAGAGAGTGGAGCTGGTGACCTCCCGCACGATGTGTAAGTCTAGACTGTTCAATAAAGAGTAGAAATGTCCTTTGAGCACCATCGATATTCTTCCATTGCCCTGCATAGTAAGTTGGGTGTCCATGTAACCTCAAGGTGAAGTTCAGAGAGGCGTGGTTTGATGCTCCCTGGCCGTGTCAGTTTTTATTCTCGGAAAGCTGAGAAACGGGCCAGTCTGTGCTGTTAGAGTTGTGTCTTTGGCAGGGATAACTCTGGAGGGGGCCATTTGCCCAGTATTTTCCAAAATGGCCCACCAAAATTCACAAATTTCTTCAATTTTCTATGTTTTGGCTTATACGATTTCTGAAATCTTGTCAAAATGGCCCATGATTTTTGGGTCCAGGGTAAACTCTGCTTTGGGCAAGACACTTTACCTTAATTGCTCTGGATAGTATGTGATGGGCCTCCCATATATTGTTCAGTGAGGAAGTCACTAACTACTACAAGGAGATTCTACCCCAAAATGACCCTTGCTGTTCAAAGCAAAACAAAAAACATACTGGATATTATCCAGGCAGGGGATAAATATATGGAACCAACAAAAAACATACTGGATATTTTCCAGGCAATGGATAAATATATGGAACCAACAAAATTGGCTTTATTCATGTATCACTGTTGAAAGAATACTTGTAATCCTGTTCTGCTTGTAAGTCAATTCAAAATATAGATCTAGGTTGTTCCTAAAGCATCTCATGAATAAAATATCAATTGAAGATATATGTACTAAAATTTACTGGTCAGTTAATGATATTTCTATATAGAAATATTCGAGGTCAGAGATGAAGAAAGTGACCTTGGTGTTCTGTTTCAGGGCAATGTGGGAGTACTTGAATGGTTTGAATGAAACATTGCGGACTGTCACAGAGTACATCAAAACTGACCCCAATACGGTCAAACTTCTCCTGAAAAGACCGCCGGCCAAGGGGTAGGTACCAAATCCTCACACAAATATTAGACTTCTCCATTTTTTGTTGTGTTTAAATGTTAATAATTGCTGTCGTGTATTATAGAATTCAATGTTTGTTTAACATTTTAAATCTTATTCTTTCTGAAGTCTGTTTACGACTTTTGACACTACATCTGTTTACCCCAATAACAAAGGATAATTTGTACACACTGCTGCTAGACAGCCATATGTTGCTGTGATAAAGTGAAATACAAGAACTTAAAAAAACTGTTACAGCCACCTCTTATTTTCAACTTTTCAGAAATGGCTTTAGATTCCATATGCATACACATGTTAGAAATGGAACTTTTTTGAAATTATAGATTTTTAATTTGATTTTGAGACATTGCATGCTAACAAGTACCTTGGTACTAAGCATTAGATTTAAATATTGGAGCTCCCAATGACAGCAACATTTATTTCCCCCTCCCAAAAACACAAGAAGATTCCTGTTCCCTATTGGCTGACAGAATAGTATCACAGAAACACTAGGAGCTTCTAATATGTACAATATACAATATTAATTCTTAATGACAGACTATCATCACAACAATGCAAGGATATTCTAATATGTAAGATAATAATAATAATAATAATAAAGTCTTTATTTAAAAACTTTATAACAAAATGAGTCAAAGACTCGTCTCCCTTTTGGTCAAGTTCACAAAGCATAATATGTACAGTATATTACAAAATAGACATAAAAACATGTAATATCACAGATGAACTTAAAAGTAATAGCCAGAAAGAGTCTTGATAAAGTAGCTATTACTGGTAAAATTTAAAAGATACACAATATTAATTCCTAAAGTTATAGATTTAGGTCTTATATAGATTGAATCACATGTATCTCCCCTTCCTTGTCACCAGCAACTATAGTTACAATAGATTAGCTTCAGCACAGACTTTATTATTCAGACAAAATTTAAGGTTTTTGACAAAATCAATGATTTAGAAATTTTAGAAAATTGACGATGAACATATTTCATTTTGTTATCCCTTTTAACATTAGTTTCTTTAATTTTCATCACATTCCCTAATGTAATTAATGTTGTAAATCACGATTATAGCTTTATATATATATTTTTGCAAATTTTCCCTTCATTTTAGTTTATTTTTATTATTTTCCTTTCAGTGAAAATGGAAGGTTTGTTTTTTTAGTCATATTTTCCTTTAATTCTTTCTGCTTCTTGTTTTAATTTCATGGTGCTTAAATATTGTGTTAAATTTTTTCCCATAAAATCAATCATGTTGATGATTAAAAAGCATTTCAGAAATTCTTTGAGTTTAATGAGATATTTTATTTAAGCCCATGAATGAGATGTGTGTTTGAAATGTTTTGTTTTAACTCAAAAGTCTTGTGTTGTTCAGTAGCATGTCTTTACACTTGAATTAATACTATATGTTTATGTATTAATGAGGATGATAAATAGTTTTGGATGCTTGATATGTTTGTAGAATATTAATCAATACGTTAGACATAAAAAATATTCTCTGTATTATTTAACTTATTATATTTGACCTGAAAGGTACCCTGAGCAATCAGCAATTTAAAAAAATACAACGATAAGAGAATTTTTCAAAAATGGAAGAAAAAATAAATGTCATAATTGGGCAGATTCTGAAATATATTGGTAAATGGACATTTGAATGAAAAGGGTCAAAGAGGGTGCTTTTGAGGTCAAAAGTAGCAAATGAAATGGATTGCTATATCTAAGGACTTTTGGTGTATACGTTACTTTGATATGCTGGTATATAAGCTACAATGTATGTAGATAGTTGCTAACTAAATTTCAATATATTATTCTGTGAAATTTATTTGCCATATTTATCGTGTAATATTTCCATGTGACTTATATTGTGCTCATAAACTTAAAACCAAAAGGGGCGAGAGGAGCGTATGGTGTTTTCAAGCACTTATTAAGATGTGATGCTTATTTCCTTGCATGGGCTTATTGCTGTATAAATATGGTATAAATGCTTATAACAAAAACTGTTGTCGGGTATGTATTTTGTATTAAGTTTGATTTTCAGGATGAACTTAAGTTATTTCTCCCCACTTGTCACACAGTGTATTATGATATTGAGTAAAATATTCTTTACGTATAGTACACTTATTTTTGTCCCAGAAACACACACGTTTTCTAAAAGTTGGTTTGTTCCGTTGAAAGGTCAATGGATGTGAGTTTGTCTTTTATTCACTAATTGATCAATTGTGTTCACTAAAGTTCAGATTTTTGAATTTTTTTATTTTATGTCCTCTCCCTTTTTCATCAGTCAGTTTCGTCCATTATGAGAAAATGTTTATGTGGGATTCTGCTAGATGAAGACGAAATGATATACACCTTAAAAATTGGAAGAAAATTGCTATGTGCTTTACATTATACCACATCTGGCCCAGAGCTCCATCAATGTTCCTTAACTTCATGGAATTTCTGAACTTCAAATTTTCCATATGAAAGCATTACAGAATTTAAAAATTTTTCAAAGTTACTTATTCAAGATTTTAATCCAATAAGGCATTCATAGGGAAAATTGGAAGATAAGGGATTTCATGAATTAAAAAACATTGATCTAGCTAGGACATGATGTCGTAAACATGGCCAGGTGATGGTGTTGTTCCAACTTTGTAATATTTATACTTGATTGTTCCTGGCTCAGGGTCCCACTACACATTCGCCTACAGAGGTAATGGTATAAAGCATGATACCGGCTGATAATATTGGACTGTGAATGTGATGGAATGCTTTTCTTCTCAGAAATTTCGATAATAACTGGTTTACTAAAATTCAAATTTAAAAAAAGTGTATATCACTGATATAATTGGAAAAAGAAAAAAAAGCAAATCTTATAAAATCCCTCTGTCAGCAAGCCAAGAGTCGAGAGTTAAAAATTTCTCAAAATTTTGTGCTCAAAATAACTTCAGATAGATAATTTTCTAAATTTTGATGTTCTGTGTTATATTTGTAACAGAAATTTATTAGTGCTGAATCAGATATAGTTTATCAACATATAAATGCAACATAAAAGATTTTTTTTTGCATGATACATTTAAAAAAAAACCAACCTAAGCTTACAGTGACTATGGCCTGATGTTTTGTCGCCAGTTTTTAATCTTCTGTGTGGTAGCTATAGCTAGCCTAAGCTGATGGAGCAGTAAAGCCGAGTTTGATTGATTGAAAGACTTTTTATCCCACCATCATCGGATGGTTGGTTATTCAAATCACTCTTCGTCCGTCGCCCAACCACAAAAAATCTTTATCTCTCTTTCTTAAGAAATACTTGAAGGATTTTTCTAAGACTTCATTATTATGGAGGTTCTAGTCGTGCCAATTCAATGAGTCTGATCTGGAAAACAAATTGGTCGACAGGCAGCCATCTTAAGTTTTTTTTATCACTATTATTGTAGAAGTACTGGAATCAAAAAAGAGGAAAAGGGAAATGAGGGGGGGGGGGGGGGGGGGGGGGGGGGTTGAGAAAAGATATGTCATACATGGAACTTCTAAAGATCATTCAATGGTGGGCACCAAGATATCTCATGTTTTTGAGAATGGCATATGATGTAGTTAGACTGCTTAATTGTTTTCCTGGGCTATAGCCTTGCTTTTGACATTGAATATTTATTTAAATTTTCTGTAATAAATTTGGTGAATTCACCTGTACATAAACAGTATTGTAGTACAACTTTGACCTGCAGTTTTGCTATCTGTATATCATTCATAATTGAAGTTACATGACAATGTAATAGTTGCCATCCTTCACTTGTATACAGTGGACGAGCTATAGAGATAATCATCAAGTTAATGTCCAGGTAATATAATTACAGGTAATTCTCATCTCTGTGAACCAGGAAGTCGACAACAAGGCAATAAACTTAAGTTAAATGGTTGTGTAATAAAACAAAATTCAGGGAATAAGAAATTAAAAAAGAAGGAAATGAAGAAATGAAATTATGTCATGATTTTATTGACAATTAAATTAACTTATCTAATGAAATATATTTGATTCTAGAAATAGTCTGCTATTTTGTCAGGACTGTTCATTACAATGATTTTTTTAGAGTTGTCTCCTCTGGTTTATAGACTAAGTCACTGCTAGGCAGGATTTTGGTCTACACAGTGGATTAGATTACAGCTTTTCAAGCCGAGTCTGGTTTCACTAATCACCATGTCAAATATCTGTCATATATATATAGAGCCAGATGTCATCACAAACTACAAAAATATACACTTTTATGTAATCCCCCCCCCCCCCCCCCCCCCCCCAAAAAAAAACCTGACACTTTACACACACACCATGGTATTTACATAATTTTTACGATTTTAAAAAGCTATTCAGAAAAAATATATCAGTTTCTTTGATAAATAATAGTCCATTGGGGTAAGTTAACCAAATTCTGGATTAACACAGATTATTTTTTCGGTTTTTTTTTTCCCTCCTGAAAACATTTTGATCCTGTGGTACCTAGTATGCCAAAACATTGAAGATCTCCCTCCAGATGTTGTGTGGTCTTCTGTAGTTACTGCTTATACGTTTTATAGACTAGACTACGTTTTATGGACTAGACTCGTGTTTTCTAGCTATTTCGTATCAATCCTAGGGAGACTATCATACATAATGACCCATGTATCGGACGTTGGATCTCGGTTTTCTTGGTAATCATAGAAATATATGATGCTATAATTTGAAAGACAGAAATCCTGAAATGAATGACCAATCAGATCCATCCTTTTTGAATACAGATGTATTCATGCTTCTTTTTGAGGATAATGGATGTCGGGTTTGATGAATTTTCTTCACAACTACATAAAAGGCTGTTTGAAAGTGATCCCTCAGACCATTGTGCACACATGTATTAATCTCCTGCATGGGTATAAAGCTTCTAGCTGTTTAAACACTAATGCTGATATCAAATTTATTGCTAAGTGGTGCATGTGGGATTTCACAAAAATTTCAAAAGACAATGCTACTTCCATAGAACAGAATTGAGCTTATTAATCCTGGTAAATGTTTTTCATTAATTAATTTTGCAAATTATAGAATTAAGAGACTTCTTCGAGAGTAACAGTTTTTTTTTTGGTTAATTGGTAATTAGCAGTCAGATCAGTTTACAATTGTTTTTCCAGATTTAAAAAAAAAGTTTTCTATGTAGCACTAATTATATAACTAATTCTCTAGTGATTGTTACAATCTATATATGATGATGAACATTATGTATGTTGTAATGGTCAAAATAAAATTATTGCATGATTTTCTCAAAGCAGAATTTCAATATTAAGCCAGCTTTGAGATTTAATTTCTGAGTTTTACCCTTTATATATGTTTTAGTGTTGTCAGTAGTAGATAAAATATAGGGTAGAAGTTAGGAGCAATGTTAATTCATCGTACCAGTACATATGTGTATTAAGATGGAAAACTGACTTCAGCCTTTGTTTATATATCATCATTTTCCATGGAGTTTAACATTTATGCATACTTTGCTAAAACATGTAAGGAGTTTTGTGAGTGGTATTTCAAAGACAGCAGTCTGAAACCTGCAATGAAATTGCTTAGAAAAAAATTATTAATCATGTATATGTAAAACTAAAAAAGGGGGGTAGAGCCATGTATATGAAGTTACTTAATTTCTGCAGGTAACAAAGAATCATTAACAGTCTATAAACTTACATGTTATGTTGATAACTTTAAATTAAGAATTTCAGAATGGAGAATGCATACTTTTTGTGATATTGACTGATGTAGTATGTTTTAGTGTAAATTGAATGGTGATGATATGTACATGTATAGGGTCTGGTGGTAATGTCATTCTCTGTGTTACAGTGACAAGGGAATAAATAAACAGGAAGTCATCCGAGGGACCCTTCATTATTTGTTTGATGGTGTGATGCCATTCCTTCAGGTAACCATGACTACCAGTCTTATATTTATACATCCTTTGGAGTTGTGTAAAGTTTGATTAAATAAAATCTAAGCTCTCTGATGATTTGTTAAAAGAAAATTTTCCACAAATAAGACCAGTCAATACAGCTTCCTTGTTAGTACCCTACCGGGTGAAACTGGGGACTACAGTTTCCTTTCCGTCAATCTTTTTCATGTGTATATATATATATATATGTATGTAATACCAAAGTTTGTTGGCACTCTAGAGGCTTCCTTCCTTGAGGAATTTTGATCAAACTTGACCCAGTATGCTTGTTAAACTTATGATTCATATTAAGAGTCCATAATGTTTACTTAATAGGAGGATTAATTGAGTACTCAATGAACTAATGTGATATACATTCTATTGACAAACATTGTAAAGGGCAATAACTACGTATTTACTCATTCTCCTTCCGTTTGGTACCAAATGAAATTTTAAATAAACTGTTCTTGCTATAACCTCTGTCATGTAGAAGCTTGAATATTTTCTTTGCCATTTTAGATCTTCTGTAGGAGCTACTACCAGCCTGATGCGAGCATGTTCCCTAGTGAGCCGCAGCAACTGGATGATTTAGCCAGAAACTTCAAGGTAACATTATGTAGCCATGAATTCCTGACCATAGTTCGTGTAAAAACTTGACCACCAAAGTGGACTTCATATTTGTTCGAAATAAAAAATGAATTATTAAAAATTTATTGCAGTCAAATCTGCCTCAGTGAACATCTGAATTAAGTGACTGCCTGTCATATGTAACTGTATTTATGCCTTCTCAATGCTAGTTACTATACTAGATACCTAAACCTGGATTCAGAGACCACCTGTCATATGTGACCTTTTACTGCCTCCATTGGAAGGTCAACTATGACAGGTTTTCGTGTCTCCTGCAAAATGCAGAAGGCGACATATATGTAGGTATCACTATATCAGTGTTAGCGGCAGATCTTCCTTATCAAAAGTGCCTGCTTTGGATTGCTTTTCAGGTCCAAAGGTCAAGGTCACTCGCACTAAAAATAGAAAATTTGTTTCCGTGCAATAACGCATTTTCCTTGGGCTGATTTAACTAAAGTTTCATGCTGATCCTCCTTAAAATTTGAAATTATTGTACAGTATTAAACCTTCTATATCCATTGGTTATAGGACTTCATGACGGTGGCTGCACCTCTCATCAGTCTGGAGAAACAAATGAAGAACATTGTATCCTGTATGACTACAGTAATGTCTGCCTCCACCCTTCCTGTCAGTGTGAGTATATGTTACCATGGAAACAATACCTGATTATACATTACCATGGAAACACTTCCTGTCTCAATGAATATTGTTTCTTTAGTGTTTGGAAACAAACAATTCCATAAAGTTATAATTTTTTTGTGTAATGATGTAGATGCATGAATGGTTATTTGAAAAAAAAAAAAATAATTGTTTCTAGGATATGGAAGAGTTCCAGGAAGAGTACGGAGGAAAAATCCAGCAAGATGTCCGCAGTGACGCTCGTAAGGTGAGTACTCCATGGAAATCGCTCATAAATCTGCAGTGAGCCTTGGTGTTGGTAAATCTTAATGGATCTGTAATGGATCTGCAGTGACACTGATTCATTTGGCAATTTTGATTGAAGATGAATGACCGTGATGTTCAATCATGTGCATACCCTTCAGATAAGGGATATTTTAGATCAAATAAACAATATAAAGGTTTCAGAACTTAAACAATTCCCTGGGTGGGTGCTAGTTTCTACTTGAGTGTGCAGTGTTGTTGGCTAAGGTCACTAGTTGATAATAATAACTGCATCCAGGCACATTAATTTTCAACTTCCTTTATTATTCAAGATTTTTTTCCCTTGAAATTCATCAGAAAATAATTCCTTCCTTTCAGATGTACGAGGATTTCTACGAGACAGAAGAAGACATCAATTTACAACTGAATGTGTTCGCTGTCAATATGAAAGTGGCCTATGGCGGCATCAACTCTGTGGAGGTACAGCTCGGCCATGGGTCTCCAGATACAGGTAAGAAATATCATTTAAATTAGTCCACATTTCTCCAAGAATCTCCTTTATATCTCATTTCCCTACAAGAGCCACGCTAAAAACTGTGCAATATGTTTTGTAAAGGGTGATTGAAAGCATTTTAATGGTAGAAATTCAAAAGTTCCTTTGCTGCACAAGAGTATCCCATCGTGAGATTTGATGCTCAAATTAAAATCGTGAATCATGTATTCAGGTCACCATGATCTGTTTTGTATGTTTCTAAGATTTTTACCTAGAAATTTTCATCTTCAATAAAAAATAATTAAATAAATAAACAGATAAAAACCTATAAATGATGACTGATTCTTGCAATTGACTCAATAAATGTTGATCTTTTCATTTCTATAGAATACTCCGAACTCGGTGGTGATGAGGAATTGCCATTAGGAGCAGAATTTCAGGATCATCTTTCCTGCCTAATTGATAAACGAAAGAAAACGTCTGTTGAGAAATATGCCATGGCAGAAAAACTGGTTAAACAGCTAGAGTAAGTTTATATATCTTTTCATTAAAAAAATATAATTGCATGTCCTCCAAAATGAAAGTCTTTGTAAGAATGCTAAATATCACTATGGGGGTTGGAGACGCAGTGTCTCTCAATGTAAAAACCTTTCAAATCCTGATGGTACCAGTGCATTGGATATGGTAGTATCCAAGAGGCCTCTCCCCGAAAAATCCAGGTTATGATAAAAGCTATAAGGAGTGAGTCTGACACTGTAGCTCTTGTTAAAAATGTTTAAATGAGAAAACATTATAATAATTGCTTCCTTTTCTTCTGTTCAGGATATCATCTAGTTTAACACACCTGAATGAGAAAGAGAAGCTAGAACAGGTAGATCTGGATGTCAAATGTCTACAGCTTCTGAGAGGCCTCATACACAATGAGATGATACGTCTGCCTGAGGACTGGGAGGGGCAATCCCAGGCTCACAGAAGGTAAAAAGAGACAGTTTTGTTATGTTTCAGTTGATCTTCTGTATCTGTAATACAGATAATTGATGTAGACATATTTTTTGTGCCTCTTCCCCCCACCCCCCACCCCCACTTCCCCTGTGACTACTCTGTCACACCTTTGTCATCTGTTGATTTTTTTACAATCTTGTACGCGTAACACCAAAGTCCACATTGCTGCTTAATGGTCATTTGTCTAATGAAGGTGACAAAACGTCACGTTTATTAAACCAGGGTTGCCAACTCACTCACGTGAGACAAAAAACTCACGTAAAAACGTCCCTAAAATGTCCCTTCTCACGTTGAAGCAATCCTCACGTAACGTGAGGTACAAATCTCACACATCGATTAAGTTTTCTCAAGTCGCCTCACGCGAAGCCATGAAATCGACAACTTTAGCTTGGGACTGTTCAAAGGGGAATAACTCTTACAGTTTTTGTAAAGATTACACCAGGCGTCGCGCTTCACATCCGGTTGGTAGCGACGGAAGCACGTTCGGAGAGTCGACTTCTTAACGCGATAACTAAGCTTAGGCCTACAAAAATAGTGAGTAATATTCACATGCTCAGTTTATAACTGAACAATCCCTTTGATATTTCGTGAAATATGCCGTTGCCTAAAAGGAAAAAGATCGCTATCTGGTCCACTAAGCTCGCCAAGTTAAAAGAATCGCCATGCGGAAAAAATCACGATTGGATTTATTAAAATGTTTTCGGAAATGAGCATGCCAGTTGTTTAAAGCTAACTTTTCGATCAGATAAAGTGCAGTATGTGATATAAAACGCCACATTTTGTCAGTTGGCATTGAGTTGGTTTTTTAGGTAAAAGTTTATATAATTACCACAGCTAGAAATTAAACTCTTGACAGATTTTACTTTTGCAAGACAATCGGGAAATTCTATATGGCAGTGACGGACAAAATGATTGCAAAGTTCCCCCTGCATGATCCTTCTTTGACATGGATTTTTTGGTACCTAGCCAAAGAGCTATATACTTTATCTACTAGAAATTAAATCCAAAAATCTTTACATGATATAAATAGAACAGTTATCCATTGCTTCAAAACATTTCATAATCTTGACCTTAAAATATTGATTAAAACTATTAATAATCAACTTACAAAAGCTATTGGAAACTTATTTAGTTCTTTAAGTTCTATAACTGGCAGCTAGATTACATATAATGTCACCAAAGATGAGGAGAAGGATTCACTTGAGGAGGAAATTATTGACTATCAGCTTGCTCCAGGAGAAGATTTCAAAGCAAGAATATATATTAAATAAATGGCTTAAATATCTGTTAATGTCTGATATTTTTTCTGCAACATTTAATCAAATAATAAAACGCTGTGATGCCGCGACGTCGTCAAAAAGTCTCACACATTGGAAGAGCCCAATGTGGGAGATCTCCCACATTGGGCTACTTACAGGTTGGCAACCCTGATTAAACATACACTGGTTGTGATAAATGCCAAAGTCTGTCAATATCTATATTGTGTGTGTACATTGTTCAGACATAACTTGTCTTTGTTATATAGACAGTTGCCTTTGGTCTCTATTTCAGACATAAATTATCTATGTTATATAGACAGTTGCCTTTGGTCTATATTTCAGACAATTAAAGGTGATCGAGGAAGTCCAGAATGCCCTCAACACATATGGGGTGGTAACCAGTGTCTTAGAACACTTGTCTCGTCCACAGGACAATGTCGTCCGAGAGGTCCTCGCTTTCCTCGCTGCTCTCCTCTTCAATGGAAATGATGAAGTCCAGGTATATTTGTCTAGGACATCACATAGAATAATCTCTTTTAAGTCCATTGTTATCATTTTAGATAATTATTCATAAATTCTCGCATACTTCACAGGGTTATCCGGCGATTACTAGGGAAAAGATCTCACACAGGGGGGTAAAAAAAGTCGGCACACGCTATATGACACTGCTCACAATAATGTAACATCATCATTTTACGTTGAGTAACCAAGTCGTAAATTTTGACACACATTCAAAGGAGCATTGAAGATGGCACGATAAAAAACTTTCATAAAAACTTGCATTTGGTTGCAAGTATGTGAGAAAAATAATCAAACATAGTTCTGTTCCATGAACAAGGATATCTCAACCCTCGTGTAAGAGTTTGGCTGGCCAGCACTCGGCAAGCCTCCCACTGACTGGCCAAACTCTTACACTCAGGTTGCAATATCCTTGTCCACGGAACAGACCAATGTTAGATACTATTCTCTCATTCATAAAATCCGACTTCCAGTTAGCACTTCACACCTAACCGATTCACTGTGGAATTTTTTGGAAAAGGAGACATTAAGTACATATATATAGATATGAATCAAAACTGTTAGTGTTCAAAATAATCAAGTAAAATAGGTACAGTTGTATATACTATTGAGAGTACCACTAGCTATTGTTATACATTGACAATAGAGTTATGTAATGTTTTCCGTCTTTGTTGTATACAGGCGAGTTTGATCTCTTACTTCACTGGAACCAGAGAGGAAACTTTCTTCTTTTCCATTAAGGGCCGAATGAACATGTCCGCCATAGCTACCAGAGAGAAGTATGACAATTACATGATGTTCTAATAACGTACAATAATGTAGATTCTGTTTTACCAGCAAAGTGGTTGAAATGACAAATTTGTCTGTTTAACATTAAATGTTAAAGCACAAAACAAATTTCCTTTCTGATTAGGTACAGGAGAGAAATGTACTTCGTGAAATTGCATTTGAAAATGTGTGCTTCACACACGGCTCTATTTTTTTATAATCAGCTACTCTCAGTGTGGTCACCTCTTTTAAAAGACAACCTGGTTTAAGTGACGACTCCTCATTGTGAAATGAACCTGAGTGTGTTTAAAGACCTACAGAGTACTATTTGGAATTCACACGGGTGATACAATATGTTGGCGTGACTGGCATGTAACATTGTTCTGAACGTGTCACCCAGATAAAAATGTATTCTATTTTGAATTCAAACAGAAATAACTCCAAATTGTGTGTAGTTTTTACATAAGATAGGATTCTTGCTTTTATTAAATACTCCATTATAAATTGGACACCCTGTTTTTTGGCTAAGATTAAATACTGATGCTGGTTTTAATTTTCTTTAGGCGACTGTTACAAGCCATGCATACAGCCAAATTGGATGAAGCAATACAGCAGGCTAAGGCACTGAAGAAAGCCATGCAAACCGGACATATGGCTACAATTGTAAGTACAGTCAAACCGGAGATATGGCTACAATTGTAAGTACAGTCAAACCGGAGATATGGCAACAATTGTAAGTACAGTCAAACTGGACATATGGCTACAATTGTAAGTACAGTCAAACCGGACATGTGGCTACAATTGTAAGTACAGTCAAACCGGACATGTGGCTACAATTGTAAGTACAGTCAAACCGGACATGTGGCTACAATTGTAAGTACAGTCAAACCGGACATATGGCAACAATTGTAAGTACAGTCAAACTGGACATATGGCTACAATTGTAAGTACTTGTCCTGCTCCTCTAATTATTACCTGTTCATTTCACTCGTGTAGATTATTTTTGTAGTATTGTATTTATCAACAGTTTTTTCAATGATTTCTTAAATATCCATGCATAATTTGTAGATAGGTGAAATTGTTAAGAACGGAAAAAAAGTCATTTCCTCTCTTCAGATGATAAATCCAACACTTTGAAACCTTAATGATTGTGAAACCAGGGAAAAGATATTGATTCAGATATTTAAAAAGAAATCTTTGAGTTTTGTTATAAGAGCTGTGTTTTCTTTGTTTCACCAGGAAATCATGAAGGCCAACCAGATGAATTCCATGCTGTCCATTGCTAAGAAGTCGATGGCTAATTTGCGTCTGTCTGCCAGACAGGGAACAGTAAGTCCAGATCTTTCCAATCACTGCTGTTTTGTAATGCTATATGAACTACACTTTAGAAATATTCCAGGTTTCCTGTAGAAAATATTTAGTAATTTCTCTTTTTCCTGGATTGCCTAAATTACAAGCTTTTTGTTAATACTCAGCAATAAAATGACCCTGTTTTAAGATTTAATTTCTACCCACACAAAAATTGCCTTTTCAACGTATTGAAAGAAAACGGAGTCTGAACAATCATTTGATTGTCGCTATGAGGGAGAACCAGGAACTCCTATACAATTATAAATCTGAGATACATTAATAATACAAGTAATGTCATAATTATTTATATTTCAAATACCGTATAGCGGGAAATTTTAGCGGGGCTTTAATTTGGCGATTTGGCGGGTCCGTATATAGATCGCCAAAATTTAACCCGTCAAATTTTAACACCGCCAATTAAAAAGACGCGAAAATTTCAATTTTGCCAATATTTCCGTTCCGACCGCCTTTGATAACTCCCGAGAGTAACGACTGGTGCGTGACCTTGGTTGTTGCCTGGTACCTGTCGGCCAAAATGCCGAATAGGTATGAATAGCTAATGAACAACTCCTCACAATACATATATAGCTATGCAAGTATGACATATATCGCATCATAATTATTTTTTTGTGAAAATAAAGCCATCTACCCATAACATCAAATGGACTGGTGTTAACACTTTACCTGTATAGGCTCCTTGTTTAACTTATATATAATTACCTGTAAGTACAATGTAAACACATCATACAATATATTACCACGTCGATATCTTACGGTTGATTAAATTCTCTTTGTCTGTTGCTTGTACACATACTCATATAAACACTAATTTGACAAATCTACATGTATATGTTCGTCTGAAATTTTTGTGTAATAGTTTCCGGTTTCGAGACAGAGGATTGATAATACACAACACACTTAATCAACATGGATAGGATGTATGGACATAGCATAATTATATATACAGTATTTACCGGTAGGTAATATTTATGCTCAACGCCAAATTAAAACCCTAGATTTAAGGAAAATCGCTAAATTTTAACCCGCCAAAATTTAACTTTCCCTTCTCATCACCAAATCGCCAAATTTTATGACCGCTAAAATTTCCCGCTATACGGTATCTAAATTCCATGTTTTTGAGACCGATGAAGAGGATCTTGTTTGATCCTGTATTGGAAAATAAACTTAACTTAACTTAATGTAAGCAACTTTATCGAACATGATGGTAAACAAATACAAATTCTCCGAAATAAAGATGTTAAGATGTATATGAATGCTTAAGAGATCAATGTTTTCAACTTCTTTTCATCAATAAGTATACACAAAATCATTCAAATTCATTCAATCAAAAATATTGGTAAAAGAAAAAAGAAAAAAAAAAAAAAATTTAGATATGCAGGGACCCATATGTGATTTTCTTTAACATATTTCATTTTCTTCTGTTGCTATGATGTTTCCCACACCACAAGTTAAATTCATTTCCAACAGAAACTAGGAGCATCCCGTCGATCAGTCCTGGGTGGCTCACGAAGGTTCGGCAGCCGTCTAAAAGCCGGACCCAGCTCGCGCAGTAATAGTAACAACGTGTTGATGCCACCACCTAACGGCATCGCAGGAAAGCAGGGCTCTGTTATGATCGGAAATAAGAACAGCAAGGTTGCTCCAACACCAAATCCTGAGATTCAGGTCGAGGTAGGTTATACTGATCAAGGCTTTAATAATCAAATATTAAGATACATTAAATTTTTTGTTATTCAAATTTTTGTTTTTTTGTCATATATTTTCATTGCATCTGTTAAGTTAATATGTTACCTGAATTTTCAAAAGTCTGACAAAGTTGTAATTGATTTACAAGTAAAACTACTTATCAAAATTTTCATAAAGGTTTGTTTTAAAATACCAAATATTGGGAAGAACTTCACATAGCAGAAACATACAGAGTACACACTGACGTTCTGATACGGGATTTCATATCAATAAGTTAGGAAAGTAAACTGATATTGAGTGGGATATTGTAGGAGTTAAGATAGTTGAAAGTTTGTGTATGTGTTTGTAGAGGCGAAGGCCATTGAAAAATATGGAAAAACAAAGCAGATCTTCCCAGAAGAACAATACTCTCCTTCCTTTGTATATTCTTACCTAATGGTTTGTTCCATATTCACAGAATGTAGAAGATGAAGAGTTAGAAGAATTGATGCAGCATGCTTATGAAATGACAGCTGACCTTGATTTCCATGACGACGGCTACATCGAGTTAGTGCTAAGAATTCTGGGACTGATGTGTGACAATCAACACAATGGCCTACAGGACTACCTACGAGAACAGCCCGACAATATCAAGTCTGTGAACCTGGTAGCTGAGACGACCCGCTTCCTCAACATTCTGTACTCCAATATCAATGACAGATCCATGGCACTCATAGTCCAACTTTTTGATACCTTAGTGGAATTTACCTCTGTAAGTTGGATTTCTTGCGCACAAGACTTGACATACCATCAATGTATTTATGCCGCATGAGCCTAATGCTTCATTTCTGATTCAAAGCAGGGTGGTGTGCTTAGCTATTACAGGATAGTGAAGTTGTATTTGGTTTCATTTCAAATTCATACTAGAATATATTGGTAGGGTTATTACTAGGCCTGGGTTTATTGACAGTTAAATGCAATATTTCCAACCATTCAGCTTTCTTCTATACATATATATAATTCTCACTTAGAATGTGTGCTTTGTTTCTTTAATAAATATTGTTATTTCTGTTTCTAGGGAAACCAGCAGAACCAGGCGGTAGTGTTTGATAACAAGATTTGTGATTATATCAACCACATTTTACGTGTGGGCGTGTTCAAGGGCTGCAAGGAAAAGGATGTGAGTAGGCACACCTCTACACTTACCTTCAATCAAGTCTAATACAAAATAATACCAGAAGATTGGAGTTTATTATTTGTGTAATGTATTTGGGACAGTGAGGGTAACAATCAGTTTTTTGGAAACATGTTAATCTTTAACACAAATAGTGATTGAAAGAGGGTCAAAGCACCAGGTCATGTATAATTTCATAGAATTCTTGATATATAACTTTCTGATTTCTTTCCATTTGTTTAGGTCTATATCTTGAAGAAGTCAATTGCGACTTTGATCAAATCGCTCAGTGAGGAGAATCCACCTGATGCGGATGAAGACAATCCCATTGCAACTCTCGCCAAGGTAAACTAGTTATATATAGTGTGGATGTGGATACATTTCCATACGATTTATGTATTACTACGTTATAACAGCAAAGTTTGGGAAAATGTACTCTAATTATAAAATCAATATTGGGAAGGGGGGACACAACGTCCCAGAATGTAGAGAATTGTAGCAATTATCCAGACAAATCTGCCGTGGATACAGATGTATACACGAAGTCTTGGCAAAAATTGAGGTAATATATGCGTAAAAACGGTGAGCCCAACACAGAGATTCATTCAATGGTCCGATTTATTGGAGGAGCGTTGTTTACAAGTAGCTCTCTCCAATAATCGTACCATTGAATGAATTTCGGTGTTGGGCTCACAATTTTTACGCATTTGATTATAAAACATCTGTTTATTATCACCTAAAGGAATTTTTAGTTCTAAAGTGATAGAAGCTGAAAGGAATTTTACGGTTTGCTTGTAGTTGTTGACAAAATAATAGTAAGAATTAGTATACATTAATTTAATTGTGCTGTGACGTTGATAATCATTATCAATGATTTACTTACTAGAAACCTGTGAATCCACGGGATGCGGTGAGATTTGCTATTATATGCTAGTTGCCTCCCCTTGCATGGATGTAGTGTAAATCAAAGTGTTGATATAATTATCCAAATGTATAGTCCAATATGAATTAAGATAATGATATCTGTTTGAAAGAATCATTCCTTCTTTACCCAAATTGAATTTATCACTGATTCATGTTATAAGATAAGATCACGAAGAAATTAATTAATGAATAAGAGGTTTATCTTGCCTTAATTGCCTATATTCAAACTGTCAATCATAAAATATCACAATAAATGCATGTGGTGATCTCATGTATTGTTTTGTTTATTTAGAAATTCACCCATTTTCTCATCCCCACAAAATTGTCTTTATTGAAGCAGTGTTTTGACTACAGGATATTGTTGATTTTATGGTTGCACAATTGACAAAATGCTTTGTGCTGTTTTGCTATTTTTGTCAGTGATATACTTGCTAGACATTCAAAGACATGCTAGTTATCTCCCCTTACCCTGGTGTAGTGATTGTTTTAGCAGTCTAGATACATTCTATTATATGTATAACCATTTACCTACAACCTTTGTTGATGTTTTCTACGAAGAGGAACGTCTGATTCGTTATCTTGAGTGAATAACTACGAAATATGATGCATGTTAAATTATTTAACATTAATTAAGAAAATTATGCAATTCACATACATGTATCCCTTATATCTTGATGCTTGTAAAGCTGACTTGAAAAGGTTGTTGTTGTAGTTGCTAGAAATTCTGTATCGCATACCGTCTTGTTACGATTGTCTTCTGAGTCAGGGATGTATTACCCCACTCAGCATGTTTTCAATTACCCCAGATTTAAATGGCCGACATTGGTAAAAGTCATGCTCATTACTCAATTCATTAACTCCATTAGCGAACATATGTATATTTATTGAGATGAACAGATAGATAAAGGTTTATAGACCAGTTTAAATTATTTTTATGTCCCCGCCATGAAATTGGGGGGGGGGGGGGGGGGGGTATATATATATAGTGTTACTTAATTTTACCCATGTCCGTCCAGTCCCTTCCTGCTCAGTACCGAGCACTTGTTAGGTTATCTTCTTATTATGGCAGCATTGGTAGATCAGAGGGTTGGTGTGGTGAGGGTCAGGTATCAAGATTTTGAATGTTCTTTCTACTCGACATTATAATTTATGGTATTAGAATTGGGCCTATGTTTTAAAAAAAGAAAATGTTGACTGCTTGGTATCCTTGCCATAATGGCTACCAGCTTAAATTTTGTAAAAATAAGATCAGGGAAAGAATACAATATATTTAATGGGAAATCGTTTCAGGATCATGATGATAAAAAGAAGGTAAGTCGTTTTAAGGGACAGTAATAAGTATTTAGTACCTGTAGTAATATTTACCAGGGTTAGTACATCACTATAGTCTTTATAGCCTAGGTCTACATCTGACAGTCAGACTATGAAGGAAAACACCCAAACCTCAGCTATTACTATAGTCTTAGCCTAGGTCTACATCTGACAGTCAGACGATGAAGGAAAACTCCCAAACTAGCTACCAACACTAATATCTTCGTACTATATCATCCCCCTCCCCCTCCTCCCCATCATGTAAATGTTACATTTGTCTATATGTCACATAGCAACCTCATCAGTTGATCTACTTCCATCAATTTCAGTTTTAATTTAACAACGGAAATTAAAGCCGTTTCCATATGTTCATCATACACTCATGTTAGAAAGCTTTTTAAAAAAATCATTGCGTTATGAGACGGAAGTCCCTCGTAGTTTTTAACCCAAATATCCAGTAGGAATTATCAGTATTTATTATTATATATATGACCCCCAAATTAATCCAATTGAAAAAATGACTTGAAATTTGGGTCTTGTATATATCAGTGGAAATGTAGTACCAGTCACTAATACAGGCAGTATTGAAACCTTCAAAATGTAATACTTAATGTTGATAGCATTTAGGAAGTGTGCATTAATCTATTTATATATGCATATTTTACATGTTTAGTCAGTTGGGTACCACATACATCAAGAAAAGTTTAAGATTCTATGTATCCCATAATTTTATTTACTGGAAGAAAATTAGTGTTATGTTATTTACTTGATCATGATGTCACAATATTATTATTACAGACATATATGTGATATGCCATTTATGACCCAATTTCACTTTTGCATGTTTCAGTATTTCACCAAAGTTTTCCAGTTGTCTATGTTTAATGATCCCCATATAAATCATAGATGCATGAAAAATTATGCTGTATCTATATACAAATGTATCAGAGACATTTTAGTTTTTCAAGAAACTTGTCAGAAAAAATAGTTTTGCACTAGTGTTGAAAGTTCATACAAACTGTATGGTAACAATAAGTTGCATTGTGATTTTCAATTTCTTTAATTGAATGAGTTGTATTTTAAAAATAACCCTTATATTGCATTTCTTTACAGAAGTTTGGTATGTCTTAACATATTGAGCATATTATGATGGCAAAATAATAAGGAGCAACATTTTAGAAATTTGAAAGTAAATTATTATTGAGAAATATATCACATTGTATGAGAGTTCAAAGAGATTACAACAAGGGAGGTAATTGTGTTGAGTAAAGGTTTAACTTGGATACCCTTCATTTTAGTTGGACAACCCTAAAACCAGTTACACAACACAGATGGTAAGATCTGTAGATGAAGACTTGTGCCTGTAGCTGCACACCATAGCTGGCAATAGAGACATCATTACTACTCTCGAGAACTGACAGAAACAGTGCCCATTTGTTCAAAACTATTGTCATGCAAGAGAAAAATAACATTGTACAACTTGCACTAAAATTTGAAAAAAGGACGATGTTTTTGAGAATTTTACAAATTTTAAATAATGGCAAATATGGAGAAAAAAATCATGGGACAATTTGAAAGGTCAAAAGAAAGCATGTGTATTTTTTAATTTTTGAATTGGGAATAATGATAATGTGAGCATGAGCAACTCTTTGAACATCTGGGCCCTATTTCTGGTCATTGGGGTTTTGATTAGTCCTGTGTTCCTAACAATGGTATATACTTCATCTTCATAAAGTACGATATATAAAAAATGTAATAATTCTGATGTTCTGAAATTTTTTGGTTTAGAATTTGCAAAAAAAAAAAAAACCCCAAAAAAACAAAATCTATTTTGTTTTGTGATTTATAAGAGATGCAAATACAAAATACCATGGTCATCACGAAGGAATAGAAGGTCATTAATCATGCCAGAAGTATATCTTTATATTACTATATATGTATATGAAGCAGTCATACTAATAACACATAGGCTTATGTTTTTATGTGCAGGCTGATCCGGATTTACTAAAAGTGTTGCAATCACGGCCATCGTGTATGGTAAAGGTTTTACTAACATTGCATGGTGTTAAAACCTTTTTTTGTTTTGTTTATTGATGTAACTTTTTAATCTTTTTTTATTTTTTTATTTATGAAGAAAAAGTACAACTATTTGTTTTCTTTCATGTAAATTTGTTGTGGAAGCATGATATGTGTATGCTATAAATACTGTTTATTTGTAATGCTGGTGTTATGTTTGGTATGCCTATTATTTATGCATGTTAAAGTGTGATTGCCAGCGTTTTAGTCGGAATCCACATAAGCGTGGTCAGGTCAACCCTAATTCTGTAAAAACTCTGTCTGTAATGAGAAAAAACACCCATACAAGGATACTTTTTTTTCCCACTTTCCAATAACATAAATCAAACATCTAATATTATGACTAATCAAGGTAACCAAGCTTTTACTTCTCAAGAATTTTTTTCTCTTTATTTCTTCCAAATCTTTTTTTCACAATATTTTTTTTTTTGCCAATTTACCCTCAAACTTGACACATATATTTCTTCAAAATGAGATTTGACCTTAATCTTCATATACCGATATATTTTTTAAAATATCATTTTTGTGTTTCTTGCTAAAAGCAGGTCCAATATAGGTATCACTATATGTCAGTGTTAGTGGTGTCTGTTTGCACAAAGGTTTCCATGTGATAACTCGAAAAGTTCCCTTGAGCTGACCAAGCTCAAACCAGGTTCAGATCTTTCTTTCTAAAAGTGCTTGCTTGGGATTGCTGTTCTGGTCGAAGGTCAAGGTCATTGTTACTACAGAAATAAACAAAGAAAAAATGTCCTTGTTATAACTCAAGTTCATTTAGGCCTTTTACTTACCACAAGTGCTTTCATTGGATTGTTTTTTACTGGTCCAAAGGTCAAGGTCGCTGTTACTATAAATACAAAATCTGTTTCTGTGCAGTTACTCCAATTTTCTTGGGCCAATCAAACTCAACTCAAAGCTTCTTTAGTCTTTACTGTTAAGGCCTACTCTGTTTTACTGAATTTCAAGCATACTTGAGTAATGCTGGTCTTGCTTGTGGAAATGAAATTGGGCATTTCAAAAGATGGATCCAGAAATATAACTTACAGTTCTTGCTTATTTTTAACATTAATTTTTGAACTGAGAAACATATCTATTTCTTCGTAATCACCCAGCTTCCTATGCAGGAAACGCATCCAATATTATGGAATTCTTATTCAGACCAGTTTATCAGTTTTTTCCAAAAGCGTTAGACTTTTTTTAGATGTTGTTGCTTTTAAAATATTACTTCTGGTTGTATAAGCAGGAAATGGGACGGAACTTTTTCAAAATGTTGAAAAGATTTTGTTTTGGAGCCAGGAAGTAGGATATCAATCATCACAAAACATGGTTTTCCAGCATAGTTCACAGTTGTTTTGTTATTTTTGATGCTTGAATTTTACAAAAGCAATATTGAAGTTAAGATTTTAACTTCAATAAAGCTTTTCTAATGGAATAAAAATCTTCTGTTTTATTTTCTTTGTTTCTGATTTAGGGCATAACCTTGGAATAAACATCCTCTACAGACCTGTTGAAATACAATGATTTGTATTTCAAAAATATGTGCCTATTTATTTTATTCTATGCCTTAGAATGAACTGTGCATGAACCAGCTTGCAAAAAGATAACTAATTGGTCCACAATTTGTTATGTTTTAGGGAATAACTTATAAGTACTCCTCTGTAGTAGCCAGATCAAAACAGGTATTTTCCTGGTTGTGTTTTACCCTACCTGGATGAAACCTGACCTTAACTCCCGAGTTCTTTTCATCAGACTGTGGTGAAAATATTAACAAATCTAACTTGTGTGCTTGTTTGAATTTTGAAATCGAAAGGAAAGATTGCCCTTTGCAAAAATGTGTGAAATTTAATAGAAAATAAATATAACTTTATTATAAATGCAAATTTTATTAGTGAAATATGCATCTGTACATATATTTGAAATATATGAATACTTGAAATAAAGTTAATATGTGGATATCTAAATATATATCAAAATCAAGTAAAATATATGATCTATTTGAAACAATTTAAACATTCCATTTTATTTGTTTGAATAGAAGTAATACAAATTTATCAAACTGACAAAATAACACAAATGCTGCTGATAAGTCAGAGACTTTCTCTGATTCGCAAGGCAACTGTATCCAAAACTAAATTCTGACCTAAGCAATCTACAATTTTCAAACATCTCAATTAATGATTCATTTATTAGCAATGATAATTTCTAAAAAAAAAAAAAAATTATTATTCAGGAATTGGTTCAAAAACAGAGATAGGAAATTCTAAGCAACCAGAAAAAAACACAGCTGACATAGTCTGCACTGTCATTAAAGTGATATTCTTGCTCTCACTCCACTTTTAACTTATCACCATGCTTTCATTATTTTACATGTCTGTAATCCTTTCTTGCACATTGTTTTCATTGCAGCTGACAGATGTGATGTAGAATATGTTTAAATCACTTTATATAATCCATTTGGTACATGCAGTAAAAATAAATTTAACGGTCTAGTTTTTGACATACATGTTCCAGCACCTGAAAATGTATTTCAATTTGAAGTCAGTTAGCAAATGGATTTCATCGACTGATAAAGCACCATAGGGCAAGCTACATATTGCATGTATCTCTATTTATGTCCGAAAGTAAAAAAAAAATCTTATAATTGGTATTCAAGGATCAATTTAAAATTGAATTATATTTTATTATATAGATACACGATTGAGAAAAAGGATTCATAAAAAAAAAATTGTTGGAAGAACTGTACATATATTTAATTACAGAATTTTGGACAGAGTACTTGACATTTGTACTAATCTGATATGCTTGTTTTCCTCTACAGGAAGTGATGGAGTACCTGGATACAGACACACTAGCCAATACAATGACGGAGGCCTACAAACAGATACAGGTATGGAGGGGGCGGAGAAACTGTTAATGTGACGCAAGGAAGAAATAAGAGGGGCGGGGCTGGTGACAGAGAAACAGTAAATGTGATGCAAGGAAGAAATAAGAGGGGCGGGGCTGGGGGCGGAGAAACAGTAAATGTGTTGCAAGGAAGAAATAAGAGGGGCGGGGCTATGTATTAATATGGATGATTAGCGAGGCATACAGTGCCGAGTGACAGTGGAAGAACGGGTAAAATGTATGGATATGGAAACTTCTGTGTCTTCTCTAGTTAGAAATAATGGGACAAAGAAGTAGATCATTGGCAAAGCAGAAAATGAAAAATGGGGGGGGGGGGGGGGACAAAATAGCAAATAAGAATTGGCAGGTAAGGAATGATGAATGAAAGAACAAAGAAGTTTAGATCATTGGCAAGACAGAAAATTAAAGGGCGGTAAGACAAACTAGCAAATAAGAATTATGCAGGTTAGAAATGATAAATGATAGGACAAAGAAGTTTAGAAAAGGCTGAAAATTAAAGGTGTGGCGGGACAAACTAGCAAATAAGAATTATGCAGGTTAGAAATGATGATTCGGCGGTCAAAGTATTGTATATTTGATAGCAAGGCAGAGATATAATGGAAGGGGTGGGACAAAGCTTACAGAAGACCAGTGGGAGATGGTGGATGTAAAAATCTCGATGGTGTCTTAACATTACTTGATAGGACAACATATGCCTACTCATATATGCATATCATTCTTTTGTAACTTTCACACAAACTAAAAAAAAAAAAAAATCTGACAGTTTTAACATCCACTGTTGCATCGTGTTAGTCACTTTGCAAAATAATACTTTGATATAGTGAGCATATATATAGCCAGCATTATATAGGCCAGCAGTTGCAATATAACTTGTTTGTCCATGTATCCAGTACTGTAATATTCATCTGTGCCAGTCCATGAATAATATAATATGGGTCTGTACCGTAGACAAGGATATATCTCGACCAAAGTGTAAGATTGTGGCTGGTCAGCACGAGACTAGCCGACGGTTGAGATATCCCTGTCCATGTATAATTATTTTTCTCACATATTTTACTTTAAAAAGTAACAAATTTGAGGGTGTTAAAATAAAGTGAATCTTTTTCATTGTGCCATAATGAAAATGTGCATCGAAATTGATGACGTTATCAGTATGCGATTTGGGTATGCTACATAAAATGAAGTTAGTCTATGGTGAGTGTCGTCATAGAGAGATTGATTTATTCTATCCCTAGCAACCACGTGATCATCCTGTAAATTATGTGAGAAAAAGAATAGTTAGTCAGGTTTGTAACTAATGTATATTTATAATAAACTGTTGAGAAATTTACAATTCCGTGGTGATCTTTACTAATAAGTCATTATAGCCGTAGTTCATCAGTCTAAGACGCAGCAAGTAGCTTTAATTTTAGTTGAAATGTAAATTAAACATCTTACTTAATTGTGACACAATTGCCACACCATACCACTGAATTCAAGGGTTGTAGGTGAAAATGAAATCATTTCATGAAAATAAATGTGGTATTGAAATTAAGATTTTAAAGCTTTTTTAAGTGAACATGTCCATAAAGGTTGTAGTACTAATACACATTATATCTACACAGTAAGTGTAGAGGTAATAAAAACTTGTCTCGGGGGGGGAAAGCAACTGTCGTCTATTAACTTGTGATAATAGCACATTGTGTCACTGTGTCTTCTCAGTGTTCAAATGGAAAGCTCACCTTGGTTGTTTGTGTTTCTCTCTTATGCAGAAAGCATGTCAGGCCGCGAGTAAAGAGGTAACGGTTTGCATACTAACTCATTCGGTACAAACACACACACACACATGTATATACAAGGTCTTCACAATCAGTAATTGACCCTCAACATATCTCGCTGGACAAAGCATGGCGGTACCCCAAATCAGATCCGGAAATCATCCATTAAATACATTTTGTATCAGAAGTCTTGATAATAATATACCTCTGTGAAATAAAGGATATCTTTAATATTTCTTAATTATTCAATATTTTTTGGGGGAAATATATTTTTTTAACATTTACCAGTTGCCAAGATATTAATTTTCGGATTTGTCTCGCAGTACATGATAGACCTTAAGTAACCAATGAAAAAGAGGGGATACCAGAGCAACAATGCAAATTTTCCACCAAAAATATTCCTTGTAAAGTTCAAATTTAAAGGCCATAATTTTCTACATTTTCGACCATTCACTTGTCCATGCTTTGTACAGAGATGAAAGATGTTACCATTTGAACATCTTATTATTAACATCGCTTACTAATTTCTAAAAACGATCTCCTATGGGCTAATTTTAGCCTACCTAATTACATATTTAAACAGTTTCCTTATAAGAGCGTGCTTCTGAATATACTATTTCGTTTGCTACCAACCGATGTACTTTTAAATTGTTTATGATTTGTGTGTATTGCCTGTCATTTATTACCCGAAGAATTACATAGATTAGATTGCCATTTTGATATAAGACATTACCACATTACGAGCATGCTTACGTACGATTGACTCAATATTCATTCCTGCCTCAATTTGAGGCAGGAATGAATATTGTAATCTTTAATTTACTAGTATTGAATTTGGTTTCTTAAAATGTTATTAAATTATCATTAGAAATTAAAGTCTCAAAAGTCAGTTTTATTGCATTTATTTGATATCATCCCACAATAAGAATTAACCTAGAGAGAATATACTTTGCTTGTATGTATAAATAATGAATTTTCGTCGGCAACTTCATTCCTCTTCAAAATATGAAATTTGATCAAAATGATTTTTATATGGTTTTGAACATCTGGTGCCATTACTGTATTTCTCAAGATTTGAAAATGTCTTCAATATGTCCTCTTCTCAATTTTTTTGAATTTTTCAAAATACTACATTTAAATATTTTGAATTTTTCTTAAAAGAAATTCACAAAAATTTCCGGATGAATATTTTGTGGCGTTCTTTTGAAAAAAACAGTCATAAAGAAATCCCCTTGACAATTTTATTTCATTAATGAAACATTAACAAGAAAGGAAAATCTTGATGGAACACTGATGCCAGATCTGACATATGTATAAGGGTTTCATGTGTGTACATATAGTTTGATACTCCGGAGCTTACAGAACTGGTAAGATTAAATGTGTGAGTGTGCTTGCATGGAGGCCTAAAACCAAATATGTACAGTATACTATGTTGTCAGAAATATTGACCATGACTAAAGGCAGCATGTGTTATTATCTTGTTAGACAGACCATAAGAACAGTGTGTGATGATTATATTGTATAGATATGTATGGTTACATATATCTGTCTGCTGAAAACATTTATTTGAAAATCATATTTTGCCTTTGAACGGATATTTGTTTGATGTTTTTTTATAGATATTGATACAGATATTTTTCCAGTGAATGTTTTTATATTCGTATGTTTTATACATGAAATTAGTTTTATAAAACAATTATATCTCCCCTTCCTAGTACAAGTACAGAAGGCAACATATCAATAACTATTTTTCGGCATGCAAGGGAGATAATCCTATTTTTGATTGCTGCATGTAGCTAATTGAGGGGGATATTTACTTTAATAAGCATGGTGCTGATTTTAAAATATACCAGAATACATCAATTGCATGTACATGTATATGAAACAGCATGCAATTTAATATGGGATTGAGAACTTGTTTTGCTAACGTGGCATGTTTCTAAAGGTTCGTGGAATGTGGCATTGCTACCTTTATTTAAACTTCTTCAATAGAAGCGCAAGACATCGGGTCATGATATTATTGCCTGTAATGGTACCGCATGTGTAGTCATTAACAAAATTCAGAAACTATTACATGCTTAGCCTATTTCTAAACTATTTTCGTCAGCTGATCATAACTCAAGCTCTAGATAGTAGATACATTCAATATCTGGAGATGTACGTTCTTCAAGTTTTAAGATGCATCAAGAGTGAATTGATCCAATGAATTTAGATTGTGTAGAGAGGATAATGCAGATATCCCTGTGTGAAAAACATTAATTAACAAATTATTATTATTAACACTTTGTTTTCTTGAATGAGTCCTTTAAGTAATTATTTATAATTTTTAACATATTCATTCGATTGTCAATTCTTCAAATGTGAAATAAGTACTTTATTTTCAATTGAAATCAGAAAAGGAAATATTTTTTTCTCTCTCGAAATTCTCAGGTCATCCTTAAAAAATCAGTACAGTAGTAGTTCATAGTGTTGATCTGTTTTTATACATCCTGACCGACAGCCAAAGTCTGTCCAGGTTTTTATCGCTGTAAACAATTGCATGGTTCTAATTACCATAAACTTGCATTACGAATATTTGAATTATAATATATCAGCATCATTATAGAGGTAGCCGAGTGCTATTTAGACGAAAATGCCTCCTTACTGTTTGAAAGCTATCTTTACACTGATGTCTCATCGCCAAATCACTCGGTCATTTGTATTTTTTACGTTTTTGTTTTTGCTCATTAATGATGACACAAAATGACTTAAACCTTAAAATTCTTATTTTTACAGAGAAACAGTCCTGATTTTGAAGACATCAAGATACTGGTTACGGATACCGGATTTGCATACTTCCACATACTCTGTCGCAAAATGGACTTAGATGAAAAGTTACAAACAAGCTGTAATTATCAATTTTGAAGAATATTTGACAAATATATATCCATTATTATGGTTTGAACCTTTTCCACGATATAGTTGACTTGTAACGGATCAATTTCAGGCATTATTCATTTCATCACAAAACGATAATCATGCGCACAGTATTACAGACTGTTAAATGGCTGATCATGAGCCATATGTATCAGAATATTTGCCAAAACATCATCATCAAGTTCTACATCTGGTTAGTTTTGTTGATATTGGTCCATGATTAAAGGTCAAAGGTCGCACTTGATGAAGGGGTGTTGGTATATCTATGTGAACCCTGTTTATTATTTCTGTCAGCATTTATCCGGACACCAGAACAAGAAGAAGCATGGATGTATTTTAGTGAGAACACGCTATCCATAGAAATCTTAAAGGAAGATGTTCTACAGAAGATATACTACAGGGTCAAGGACAAGGTAGGTTAAGGTCAAACATATTAAACCAAGGTCATAGGTTCTAAAACATGATCTCCATTCGCAATCTTTATTGCAATCACAATTTAAACTACACACAAGGTATTCCAAGGTCTACCTTATAGGGGCAAGGTCATATCTTTTGAACAAGAACCAGTATTCCATGTGCACAATCTTTGATCAGATCATAAGCCACAAATGACTAAGCCAGCCATACAGTTCAAGTAATTTCTAAACAATTTAGATCATATCTATGAATTTTCCTTTGGAAATTGTTAATGAATTAATCAATAAGAAGGTTTACCTTAAAGGGTCAAGGTCATATCTTTTGAACAAGAGCAAGTATTTCCAATAACAATCTTTGATCAGATCATAGTCACAAATGAATACGGTATGCCAGCCATACACTGTCAGTAATTACACACACAAGAACAATTGAGATCATATCTATGAATTTTCCTTTGGAAATTGTTGATAAAAAGATCAATAAGAACGAAGACATAAAGCAGGATACCTGAGGTATGCACGTCTTGTTTACAGAAAGTGCTACGTAATGAGATCAAAGAGAAGTTTAAGTATGAAGTAGACCGCACCTCCCCTAGCAATAAGCTGCGTGATTTCATGGACTGGGCTAGTGATGTAATCCAGGACATCAAGTACCAGAGAAAAGTATACTCAAACAGTGCTGGTAGGCTCCTTGTTAATCTGTGGTAAGTATACATGCAGAATGTTCCTTTTCTAGACAGCCCCTGCTTCCCCAAACTGTTAACATGTCCAAGTAAATTTGATGTTCAAGGACTTGTCTCTGCTAAGAAGATTTTCGACATGCATCAACCAATGACTAGAACCTAACAACACAAGAATTCCAGATGCGCAAATTGGTGCGATTTTTCCCCAGAATGATGAAAATATCTGTCGAAAATAAATGTTCTTCAAAATAAAGTGTCTTAATGGAAACATCATATTTCTTCCCTATAGAAAACATCAGACATTTTAAAAAATACCACGACATCACAGGAACTCCTTTGAATTTTATACAAAATTAATAATGTTTCAGGCTGCCGATGAACTACATTGTTCTGCTTCTCAGTGTTATAATCTCCGTCGTTATACTGGTTGTTTGGAGGGATCCAAAAACATCAACAGGGGAGTCGGACACGCTCACGTAAGTAATGGCTAAGAATCTCTTGATTATACCCCACCCAACGAATTGGCGGGGATATACAAATGGGTTTCGTCCGTCCGTCCATCTAGATTCGTTTTCCGCACGATATATATTGAAGGAATGGAATGATTGGATTTTGATGAAACTTGCTTGGTAGACTTACTTTGTTTTATAAACCTCTCGTTCAAGTTTGATTATCGTCAGAATATTATAGAACCTCTAGTTCAAGTTTGATTATCGATATTCTGTGCATATTAAATGCTTACTCCTATACGTATATGAGGTCTTATTCCACCTGATTACATTGGTGGATATTGCGACCTCATATCCCCTCAGCGTGTTTTTCTTGTAGCTGCCAGCGCCCTGATTCTAGGGCGCGACGAAAAAGTGTCATAAACCATTTAAAACGATAATTCATGTTAACAAATATGTTTACGCTTACTTGTTGATGAAGTATCAATCCATTTATGCACAAACTGTTGATGGACATCTCTTAAATATAATTATATCCACAATAATTCACTTGCAACCTACTGTGTTAAATATTGGGTCACTGAAACAACTTTGCTGTTCCGGTTATTATAAAATACGGAATGCAAATAAAACGGAAAACGTAGCGTAATATTTTCACAGCGTTTCGTTTGTTTCGTCTATTTCAACTCCATATTTGGATAAACCGGAAATAACCTCGAGAGGTCACAATCAAAACAAGTATGGCGGTATATACAAATGGGACCTACGCTTAAACGACAAAAGAGGCTAATAATCACTGATCTTGGATATAGATATGGACACACGTTGTGTGACTTTGTGTATTTATGATAGATAAATAGAATAAGGTAGGTCAGATCATATGAAATGTGAGTAAAGATAACTTTTAAACGACTTTAATTAGGTGGGTCACAGCAACAGGTTTTATGCGCGGTGGTGATTAGAGGTTACATGACAGCCTGTCAAAAGTTTCCTGTCGTGTAAACCTCTAATATTATTGGAGTAATTAAATGCTGTGATCTGATTGGCTGATTGCTTTCCGAACGATATCTTTTGACATAATGATCAGCTTTTGATGAAAATTGCTTGGTAGACTCATGACTTAAGTCCCTAGCTCAAGTTCGATTATTGCAACATTTAATGCTTCTTATGCTATTTCATGTGATTCATGTTTTTATGCATGTTGCCACTTTAATTTCATGGAATATACAATATTTGCAAGGGCGGGGGATCTTGACGACTATGTCCTTGTTCAAGTCTAAATTTTACGGTTGGTTGGTTGGCACAGTGGTAACACGTTTGCCTTTCACCCATGTGCCTGGGGTTCAATTCCCCGATTGAACATGAAAAGGTATGGGGTCACCTGCCTGACCATGTGAGTTTTCCCCGGTGTACTCTGGTTTCCTCCCACAAAAACACCTCGCGCTTAAATCCAAGCCAACAAGCATGATCTTAAATTAAATGATACAGCATCCAATGGGTTTTTTTGTCTTTTTTTTTGGTGGAAAATTTAAGTGTTGTGAGAATTATTAACCCCTAAAAGTTCTTACTTTTAGTCACATACCAGGTAGATACATGCAGTTTGGGACCGCTTTATTAACTAATTATGCAAAACATGCAATATATGTCAACATTTAATGGAAGGCAAGCAACAGGGAACAAAGTCACTACCTCTCATGAATGGTAAATTGTTAACATGAGGAATAATGCTACAGAGCCAGCGTAGTGTCATTAGTATATTATGTAGTTAACGATAGAGGTGTACTACGAATATAGAGAATTGGCTCCCTATAGAGTTCTATGAAAATGGACGTGGAGCCTTTGAATAGTATACCAAAGCTTAGATAAATTTATGTTTTTAAATCTTAGTGCGATATCAAATTTTTAAGTTTTAAGCTTAAACGAATTATGGCATCCATAATGTAACGGAACTTCTATATATCTATATATAGGCATACTTATCATTTAGCAGCAATGTATCGCTAAAATAAGATCTCCGCTAAAGAAGAAAAGTCAAAAGTAGGTCCTAAGCTAATTTAGCACATCTCCAAAACAAACAACATACATTACATCACTTTCCACTTTGAAATCTGGAAAATTGTGTACCTCAATCAGTGGGGCCGTGGTGGCCGAGTGGTTAAGGTGTCGCAACACTTATCACTCGCCCTCCACCTCTGGGTTGCGAGCTCAAAACCTACGTGGGGCAGTTGCCAGGTTCTGACTGTAGGCCGGTGGTTTTTCTCCGGGTACTCTGGCTTTCCTCCACTTCCAAACCTGGCAATAACTTAATGTATTTTAAAATTTTAACTATAAACATTTGTTTCATGTTGTTGACGATTTCTAACGAAACGTTTTGTCTTTGACAGGGCTATTCCTGAGCTGAGTATAGACAATTACTACGTGTTCCTGTATATAATGGGAGGGATACACAGCTTTTTGTGTTTCCTCATATACGTCACGTTTCTCATCTCCAACAGTCCAACGTTCCCGCCGTGGAATATGTTCCTTCGATTAATGTAAGATCATATTTATATACCAGTAATTTGAAGTAAAATTTGATTTGAACATGTCTTTCATTGGCTTATTTATTATACTTGTCAAGTGATGTCACATTTTATTCTATTTTGATCTATAAGTTGTTAGGTCAATATGTTATGTAGTACACTGATTAAATACATGTATACCCACAAGTATACAAAAACTAAATGTTTTAATCGACACTTATGATTTGATCGTGTTTTAAAGTAAAACCACCATAACCCTTATTTGACTATGTACTTGGCTTATTTGAATGCAGAGGAAGGAACAATGATGATGATATGGAGTTCAGATCCTGGCACGAGAAAAAAATGGATTCACATTTGGAGGTCAAAATCTACAGCTTCAAGTCATTGTATTACCTGGTAAGTAATGTAGTAATTTACTGGTTCTGTATGATATAGATATCTACACAAAATTTCTGAAATATTTATAGAGTGTATAGACTGAAGCCTCGGTACACGTATCTGATTTGAATCACGTACATTTGTTTTTTGTGGTTGCTATAATGAATACCACTGATATATATTGATGTTCATGTGCGACTTAAAACGCAGAAAATGAAATACCAAAAATCACAATAGGGCCGTTAAAATCTTGATTTCCCTGCATAAAGGTCCAGTACAATATATATTAGTGTAAAGTGTTATAGATATTAAGCTTCATATTTGTTGCACAATGGAAATTTACACATGATGTTAGTTTAACACAATAACAACTTTAAAGGTCACCGAAATGATAATGTATATACCATTAGATTTGACTCGGCAAATCAGAATCTTTACAATCCCAGTGAAATGCTGTATTCTCTTCACTATGTATATATTCTATATCCTAAATTCCCAAGCACATGCCTCAGTTGAATTATAGTGAAGGGATAGTAAGTATTTTTACTATTTACCTGGAAAGATAATTTGTCAACACGTTGACCTTGCAATGCTTACTTCACAAGTTCCACAGTACTTGAAACATTATGTTTCAGTGTTTCCTGGCATTCTCGATACTTGGGATAGTGTTCCACGGTTACTTTTTTGCGTTCCACCTTCTCCATATCGCAGAACTCAACCAACTGCTAAAGCGGGTCATACTAGCTGTCACAACGAATGGTAATATCGATTAATAGTATTTTTGACAATAAAGAAAATGTTTTATTTGTACGAGCTGTCACAACGAATGGTAATATCGATTAATAGTATTTTTGACAATAAAGAAAATGTTTTATTTGTACGAGATCTTTGAGAAATTCCTTATGTAATCTTATGCTTAGTATACTGTAAAGTGCATATTTTCGCGCGTTGAAGTTTTCACTTAGTCAGCTTCCAAACTGATCGCGGTGTGGATATTTTCACGCTGTCAGTCATGATGAAAATATATTTTCGCGCTGCGATGTCAGTGGGCATGTACGTAAAGCAAGATCCTTCATCCAAAAGAAGAAGCGTTGCTTATAGAATTAATATTAGTCTTTTTACAACCTTTGAGTAATTCAATAGTAACTTTTCAATACAAAAATTATTCATATTGCTATATTTTAAAATTGGGAAAAAAGAAAAAACGGAACTGCTCAATATTGAAACTGCATATTGGTAAGCTATATTTTACCTGCTGGATGTGTTACTACAGGGAAGTCTTTGTTGATGGTAACTCTCCTTGGTCTGGCTATACTGTTTATCTACTCATTGGTGGCGTTCGCCCTCCTACGAGAGAAGTACTTCCTGGAAGGGAACGGACGACACTGTAGGACGGTGGGCCAGTGTTTCATCTCCATGATTCATCATGGTTTGGTCGACAGCCCCTACACGGTGTGTAAATAAAACATATTAACATATTGAATACTGTCTGAAAACAATGTATGTTCAATACCTGAAATAATAATTATTTTTTATTTGTGGACTTTTGCATTGTTTCTTTTTCTTGTGTTATGTATTCTTATTTCTTCCACTGACATGGTTTTCGACATGTTTCTGGAAAACCGGACGGGATTCAACTGAAACGAATGTTTGCATATGACTAGCGTTGCGCAATAGTATTTTCGTTTTTTAGTCAGTCATCGGACTGGTCAGCCGGACGGAGGCCTGATTGGTCGAAATTTAGAAATTATCAGATTTTTGTTTTATAAAATTTGGTAAACAAATGTAATGTGACAGTATAACACTACAATTACGATATGATATTGACTACTTGATTTACAACTGCGAGGGTCGGTTGGGGGACATACGTTACGGTGCCCGTTACAATTAGTACTTGTTAGTTTCAAACTTGGTAATTGAATACATGTTTGTTTAATCTTGTGTTATTGTTGACGAGTTTCAAACTTCATATTAAAATAAATGTTTGTAGAATTCTAAATGTTCAGTAACAACTTTATCCAAATATGTTTTCGCATAGCCATAACATCCTATTTGATGAGTATATGGTATTACGTCCTGGGATACCTGTTGTCCATGCATGAAGTTAATAGCCAAAGCTTTTCATGTTTACAGACCATAGAGGCTGAAATGAACAACTCTAATTACACTGATGTGCTGATGTTGACCGTCTTTGATGTGACGTTCTTCATACTCATCACTACCATCGGCCTCAACATCATATTCGGTATCATCGTGGATACCTTCTCCCAGCTCAGAGATTCAAAGGTATGCTTTCTATATATTCTTCTCGATGATGTATCGGTTCTTGGCAGGGGAGGCCTGTACTTCAGTAAGGTTCATGGTGTATCTTATCAGCTTTCTGTCCGTACATCTTTGAAAGGTGTGTCTGGGGCAAATCTGTAAAAAAAAATCTGGTTAAAATGTTGAATAGAAAAACTTTCCACGAAAATTGTGAAAAATAAGTTTTATTTTCTTTCCCTTGAAAGTATCAAATATCCCTACGAGGAAAGTAGCAAAAAAATAATAATAATTAACCTTTGAAAAAGCAGTAACAAGCATCTGACTAATAGTGGCTCTGGTTTCTATTTATATGCAGCAGATATGTAATTGTACACCATATGATAAGGGGGCCGTTGAACATAATTTGATTAGATAACATTAACAGTTGTTAACTTCCGATGTTAAAACTTGATTTGGTGTCTAACCATTGATCTTTATTGATGTGTTGTATACTTGTAGTGGGAAATTGACAAAGACATGCTGAACAACTGCTTCATCTGCAGTCGCGAGAGTTACGACTTTGAGAGACAGGGTGGTGTAAGTAAACAACTTGAAGTATTTCATTCAAAAGTTAATTCCTTTACTTTTTGTAAATAATTTAATTGAGTGTATTTTTGCTTGATAATTTTTGAAAAAAAAATCTCGTTGACTTTTTGTCTACATGAACTATTGTTTTGACCCACTTTTTTCTTGATAGGGTTTTGAGAAACATGTGAAGGAAGAACACAACCAATGGGCATACTTGTTCTTCTTTATACACCTGGACGAAACACGACCCAATGACTACTCAGCTCTGGAACTATACGTCTTTAAAATGGTGAGTTGTCACATCCGTACTTACATGTGGAAACACGAATTCATAGAGTAGCGCGACAATTTATTCAAAGTCCTCTTGAATGTAGTAGAATTGCTAAGGATGAAATCTATAAGAGATATGTATTCTAATATTTGCTTTGATAGAACTATAGAACTAACGTTAACAGCTTGACTTATGACTCATTCCATTGAAATTGCATTAAGAATATTGACTTTTCAGCAAAAAAGTGGGTTTTGTGATTTTCCTTCAGGATTTCTCATTGAGAGCATTTGAAGGATGAAACAGCTGCATTGTTCAGATTTTTCACATAGTTTTATCTTTTGATTTGCCCAAACAGCTACAGACTGCCAAGTATGACTTTTTCCCACTAAACCGTGCCCTCAGTCTTCAGAATGAGGAAGACACAAACGAGAGAAAACTGGAACAACTGCGAATCTCTGTCGAGTATATGGTGAACAAAATGAAAGAGGAGGTAAGCTTTTAACTATTTATATATCATGTTATAGAAATAAACTTGCGAACTGGTGTGGAACATACATTTTGATTTGTGTTAATGGATAAAGACAACTTAATATGCAAACATTTTCGCGTTATTATACTTAAATACTGTGATAAGGTATTGTCATTCAATCTTCTATTTCAAAAATCATCTGTTATACTGTTCATATTTTCAGGAGGCAGCAAGAGAGCGAGAGAAGGAGAAGAGGAGACAGTTAGCCTGGGAACAACAGCACCGGAAGTCTTAATCCTTACAGACCAAACAGGTCTTACTGGCCATACTATAGAAGTTGTCCTTTGTTCCTTTCTTACTTTGTTTTGTAAACAAATGACAATATGTTCCACATTGTCTTACTGACTTGTGACAATCCTTGACAAGTATATTTGTGATATTTTCTTTGACTGCATATGTGATATTTTCTGTGTCTAAATAATGTTAAATTATTCTCCTAATCACGTCTTAAGACACAAACACAGGAAAGATATGTTACAACAGACAGAAAACAATGGATATTGACTCTATGAAAATAGAATTGGCTGTTTCACATTAGTTCTACTGTTGTTGAAAGAAAACAGAAAAAGGAATAAATTTTCCGTAATATTTTGGATTTGGTTTAATTTTAGTTGACCAATACCTTGAAACATGAGATCTGAATGTCAGAATTTGTTGTTTTGAATATCTAAGGTGGCATGAATCGGTTCTTTTCATGATAAAGGTTAAAGGTAAAGTATTGTAAAAGGTACAGTAAAAATATTTCAGTACAAAGAATATGAAAAAGAAATCCAATATCCAAATGTACAATTTAGAAATAGACATAGTGAAAAAAAATACTAATTTGTGCCAAATGAGTTCATATAAATGTAATCTATTTTAGTATTTGATTTATAAATGTATAGTTTAAATTGATTGAGCTAGTATTAATGAGCTGAATTCTATATTTTTTGTTGCCCTATCAGATTACATAATGGCAGTTCGTGTTTGTGTTATATATAGTTAACAAACTCTTATACATATATATTTAAAGCCTAGATCATAGTTATGTAGTAATATACGTAAGTATAATATATTGTAGTTACAGGTAGATACAGTGTTTCTTTCGTTCAACCATGTATCGAAATTAGCTTTAATCTTCGAGTTCATTGATTTTAAAGAGAAACCTTCAAATATTGTGAAACTATTATTTTACGTGTGTATTTTTAATCCCCGAATATGTATGTTCGCGAATTAGTAAAATGTTGATAACCATGACATGGAATTATGAGTTTACTTTGTGGAGGACATTAATCCACGAAATCAGGTATCCTCCAAATTGTATGTTTAGAAAACCATTTACGAAAATATATTCATTTTACAGTAATACTTACAATTAGTTATATATTTATTTCTGCTCAAATTAGCTGGATAAAAGTGATTACGATATACATTGCAGTATTAAAACACAAGAATGCACCAACACCATATAAATTGATTGTAGCCTGATAACAACTTCGATTTTCTATGACAATTCAAAAATGAAGTTATGCAAGCTATTTAACTAAATTCTCTGTCTGATTTGACCACATATAAGCTATTTAACTAAATTCTCTGATTTGACCACATATTTAATACATGATATAGAGTGAGCATTTCGCTCTTAATAAAAACAACATCATAGATATTATTCAAACTGATAGTAACTCATCCCTTAGACTCCCTAAGGGAACTTAATATTTACCATGGCAACTCACAATGGAAAGTATTGACAGATTACCTGCTATTCAACATCAGTCTCTTGTGTGACCTATTTATAAACAATTCACCACACTTACAAAACAAGCGATATTTTGCTTTCACTATTACTTTATGACAATGCGTTTATCAACAAAATGTCTATTTTTATATTATTCCAATGTTACCAACTTACCATTGGACATTGCTGTTTATATAGCTATAGTAATATTTATATGACTTATCTATTTAATTATTGCTGATGAATGGTACAATCAGGATATATATTGTGCAATTATGTCCACAAATGTTTGGATTATTTTGACTGTGATTTATTGTTATCTATATTTAAGAACCGTTGGATATTTATTTCTTATTGTTGTATCTGTCGACAGGCATGCCTATTGTTTTAATGTGTTTACATTCTTTAAATGTTAGTGAAATTTTGTTCGTTATGTTTTCAGAACGTGACATTAAACAACAATATTGTAAACTTGTACTAATACATCTGTAAACTAGACTATAATTTTAAAAATAACAGTTCGAACTCAATACAGTATATGAATTTATATATTGTTATAAAATAAGTGGCAAAAGAACATCAACACAAATACTCTTCGGTCATGACAATAAAACACCGACCTACATATAATATACTGTAAAACCCACCAAACAATGGTAAAACGTTAAGAAGATGCGCCTTTATAAGGAAACCTTGAAAACTATAAAGGACACGACCACGTGACGTGTGCTGGAGAGGTAATGTATGAAGATCCACCGACGATATCCGCCATGTAAATCTAGGTCAACTCAAGGAAATGTCACGTTCTCAAAGCGAAGTTCGAGGTTGTGAAAAGGAATTCGCAGGCATTCTGGAATAATGCCTCGTCTTTAATTTATTTGATTTTAAAAACATTATTTATATATTTAAAGATTTGTATATGCATGCATCTTAATGTTATGATTGGTTAGTGGTCGACTCCAGCCAGAGGATATGTACCTTGTTATTGACTATTCGTTGTCTCCAATTTATGTATTTATTGAAAGAAATATTATGGAGGGAACTATATGAATGGAATTGTGTATACTAGTGTAAGTTCTGACCCCCGATGTATAATTGTGTTGCTTAGATTAACAATTTAATTATTGTAAGGTTGTGATGAGCCCTACACAGAAGCTCCAAATGTTCATATTATTATTATATATATCGTGGCAAGAACCATTTTAAAACTTCGTATCGTATTTGAGACCAATTTTCTTCATGTGTAATGAAACAGGATACTACTTAATCAAAACGGCCACTAATGTATCTCAAACTTGTATACTTTTTGTACAACAGACTGCTTCTTACCTTTTATGTGCGTAAAATGTTCAGTGTATGTTATAGATGATTTTGAACATTTTTGATTTCTTGTTACTATTTTTGTGTCTATTGAAATATCTAGTCTACTTTCTTTAGTTATTCTACACCTAACTCAAAATGATATATTGACCCCCCCTCCCAAACAATCTCCTGTTCCAAATGTTGCAATCCCTTGTACCGCTCACAATTTTGTGTTATGTCATTAGCATTTACTAAAAAGATTAGCTGATTGTAGGTTTTTAGATGTTACATATGCAGAACCAAGGATAAATATTTTATTTGATTCTCGGACATATCAGCATTATCTAAATTGTAGACAGTTTTTAACCATTCCGCTAATGCCATTTGTACACTAATGCTGTACTACTTGAGGAATGCGAACATCTATTACAACATAAACTTAAATGATAACACGTAACAATTTCATAGTAATATTGTACAACAATGTTATCTTACCGACATATAATATGTTTATGGCGTTATGAACTGGCTCGCCAACGAACAGTGATCAAATAGCTGAGAATAGCCTTCCAAAATCAATGTCCGATATGGTGTTTAAGTGAAAAGATCTTATAGTTAGACGGTATCTTATGGTTTAAAATAGGTTTTAATTATTTTCACCTCTAAAAATGATTTTGAAATGTCTTTCATGTTCTAAGGTAAGTATAATATCGGGTGGTCCTAGCTTTTTCTGATTTTGTCCGGTAATGACGAGATTTAGTTCCATCCGATGAAATCGCATCATTTGGCGACTCGGAAAATGAGGGTAAAATACAAAGCATAATTTCCTATACTACATTTTAGTTACAAATGTTGTATACCGATGTATTTCTCTCGGAGTCTGAGAGCTACTCTTCTTTAAACACAATGGTTTTATAGTAAATGTTTAATGTACATTGTAGAAAGTGTTCGTAATATATTTATAAATGTCAATGTGTTTGTTAAGCCTATTTGTCAAGGACTCTGTGCCTTTTTTCAAATAAAATCTACCATGACTCCTTACATATGTATATTGAGTTTTCATTATTCTGGTGTTGCTTACGTGAGAATCAAAACATACATGTATACCATGGCGTGCAAGCAGCCTGGTCAGGAAGGCCTGCGTGTTCTTAGACTGCTTAGGAGTTTCAACGGAGAAATAAGTACAGTTTACATGTTTCTCAACGGATATTGTGAAAAAAGATGTGAGAAGAAGTATATTTTGCATAAATTTGGTCTGGGGCATCATCGGATATACCGATACTTGATTGCACCACGCTATGCATCACTTACATAATGTGGTATAAGCTAGCGTAATGCAATCAATCGTGGACAATAGGTCTGGGTGCAAAAAAAAAGGTGGAATACTGAGAAGAAAAAATCATCTTTCACACAAAAAGAAGGTCGACTTGGTCTGGAAAGTAATAACTAGGTGTCGATCTGTTAAAACGGAAATCCGCACTTCCCTAAGTCAAAAACACAGGACCCCATAAGAGAATATTTTTTTTTAAATTTACCATACGGATGAAACAACCAAATTTGTTTTGGGGTACACATGGTAACAGGATATCAATGTTGTATTTATATCTACCTAGAGCCTGGTCCTCCAAAAAGGTGGAAGAGCAGAACCTATGTTAGAACTAGAGGTTAATCGTTAATATTATTTTTGTAAGAAAAATTTGCCTAATTAAGTAAAAATAGCCTTTGGTGGATGTATCTCGTAATCAGTTGTTTATAAACGAGTCTTGGAGCAGAGGGAACTGTCCAACACGGAATATCTTTTAAAAGTGGTCCCTTCGTATGAAAAAAAAGATACACCAAAGAGCTGTTGAGTAATGATGCCTGTGTTTATCCCTACTTTATTAGATAATGTTAAGTGAATTTGTTATAAACGTGTCTTTTTAACCAAGAATTCGATAACAGACTATGCCAGTGTGACCCATATATATACCGATGAGCGCTACAGGCTCTCTGGGCCTCTTATATCAAGTGACGGATCGAAAGTTCATACTTATATGAAAAGCTGGTTATATCACACAAATAAAAAAAGTATGCTCATACAACAAAACCGTATTATGTTTAGCGTTTGGCGGGTTTAAAACAGATACTGAAATTCACTTGTTTCCGGCGACTGGATCGCGGGGAATTCAAAGGAATATACTCTTTTTGTTCTATGAAAAGCAAAATCAATGCCCCAATAATAAAAAGGGTTTTTAGATTTGAAATAGAATGATAAAGATTGAACAAGTTACTTAATATATAATTTGGCCAATTTTGATATCTCCTGATAATCAGCGCAGCTGATGGGCCAGTTTATATATAGAATAATGTTTTGGTCCAAACCTATGATATCTAAGTATTGCGTCATGACTATACAACGAAAAAATCATATATGTCTTTTGAATATTAAGATTATAAATAATATATAGCTTTATAATTTTGGTCTAATTGGAAACAACTTATTCTAGGGTTTCAATCCAGTAGGAGATCGGCAAGAATTTAGATAGACAATTATTCATAAACACTTCTATAGGGGGCTAAAAGTTGTCTTCAGATTTTCCTTTTCAAATAATGATAAAGTCCTGAAAATGAATTGTTATAGTCACAATGATTACTTACCCAATACTCTTCATTTCTGTAGAAATATAGAACCTGTAGTCATCGGTCTGTATCAATCCTAGACTGGTGTATCTGTCGTCCTTATGTGAAATCATCTCGCCCTCTAAAGTTTTGGACATTCTACTCTCCCCTTGTTTATTAGCGAGCATTGTCCTGGTTTCTCTTCGACACATTATAATTATAATTATCTATCCCTTCATCTCTGCTGTGGAGTCAGTCGTTGTTGCCGACGATCCGTACTACGAAGTAGAGAAATGTACAACAGCGTTAGTGCTCGTGCAATAGCTAATTAGAAAGTTGATAGGAAAGGGAAACAAACTGGACCAAAGATACGGATTAATAAGTGACCATAGGCATGTGTGCAGTAAGTGTAAGGATAGTGTTCTCTACAACACATGTCAGAGTCGCAAATCGTGCTCCAGAAAGAAAAAAAAATGCTACATATATATATATACACACACACAAGCGCAAACTCCGAGAAACAAGTTTCGGACACTCCCGGTACCCGTAACTTTCCAGACGTTGGTTTACACATGTACACTGTACTTGAGGGAAACAACTCTATTTTGAATTAATTAATTAGTACATACCGAGATTCAACATAGAAAAATCGCATTTGCCCTTTAATATTGAAAGTTAAGGAAGTTTCATACATTCCTTCAATACATATTCAAATATTATATCAATTAACAGTGAAAAGACTGTTTTTTGTTTTTGTTTTTCCCGAGAAAATAACGCAATTTTTTAGCGTTAATCTTTTTTCCGTGTAGGGAAAATGCAAGTACATTTTTTTGTGAAATCTTGTAATTGGGTACTGCTGAAATAATTTAACATGATTCAACAACAATAGGATACTCGGGCACGTACATAGATACCTGGATATTTTTACCGTAATTTTAACTCGGAAAGCGCTAAGGGAGGTAACTCATGTAAAGTGGAACTCTTCAATCTTTAGTAAGCGTAAGGTAAGAAATGGTACCTTCTTCCTTTTGATGGTGGGAGGAAACTTGTCAAAGTGAAAGTGGCTACATCGATCTTTCAAGATGCAGAACATGATCAATGCGGTGAAGGGGACGGCTCTTGGCATGGCCGAGTACCTAACCCCCGTACTGAAGGTAAAAGAAGGTTGAATTTTCATTAAGACCAAGGAGCACCCATATGGTCACATGTTCGTTAGTCAGAATAAGTGAACTGACTTGTTGAAATAATTTGTTTATGGAAAGTTGTATATAACTCTAGGTAATGTCTAGACTAGTATATGTGGGTCGTATGTTATCGTCATTTTGTATGTACCCCTTCAACATCACCACACAATAGCTTTTCTGTCTTCGTTGTGTGGTAAATGTGGACATGTTTTATTCTTGAATAGCTACAAAATGTATATCAATATATAGTAAGATATATTATTATCTTTCATGAATGATACTGTTTTTGTCATGCTGGGAACCTTGCATAATGAATATTGAATAGTAATTTACAAATGGATATAAATATCTACATTAGTACATTATTATAGACAGTGGCACTTTTTCATTCACTGACTGAAAAAATACACGTTGCCTTAACATTTTATTGGTGAATTGATAGTGTATAAACAGATTTAAAATGATTTGGCTACTGAACTACATTTTTGTTTGCATGAGTAGGTCATCCAATATTTAGATCCACATGCGTGAATATACACTTTCTGGATTTCCAGAGTCAATAATGAACATGAGTGGAAAATTTATTCTGTAAATAAAATGCATGTCATGTACATGTACTAGCTTACACACAAAAACTGAGTTGTACAGCGACTGATAGTGTTATTATTTGTAGCTAGTTTGGGATTGAGCCTTCTAGATTCATTTTAGGAAGAAAGTCTGTGAATTATAAAGGACATTATAATGAGTAACCTTAAAAAAAATGGCAATTTGGCTTATATATTAGATAACTAGAAATATTGGGAATGGGATATAAACATATTGGCCAAAAAAGGGAAAACCAGTGAAATAACTTCATTTCTCATTCTGCAGGAATCAAAGTTCAAAGAAACAGGAGTGATTACACCAGAAGAGGTAAGATAAGTGTGGCATTTATGGATCACTAACTGTTATTTAATAATGATTTAGTAGTGATATTTGAGAGGCAATATATAGAATATACAGTGCAACTTCCGAAAACCGAACCTTCTAAAAACCGAACACCTCTGAATACCGAACGAATTGTCATTGTACGGAATTGGTCCTTCTTTATTATAGTATTAAAAAACTTCCAAATACCGATCCCTCTGAATTCCGAACACCGGACTGATTTTGTGTCCGGTTCCTGTTAAAATATACCAAAAATTACTTCTGAAAACCGGCCTTACCTGGGCGATTATGACACGAGGTCAGGCCAGTCAACCGTGAAACAACAACTGTGACGGGTATTGTGTGAAGCCTTATTGTCTCGGGACCTACGTATGTGATTTGTACAGGTATCCAATATATACCCCAAGGGGGCATTATGACGGAAGGCCCTTTTTTAGGGTTGTTTCATAATTGTCGTGTTGATTACAACACGACAATTATGAAACAATGTCACACTTCATTGAAGCGCGTCGGTTCGTTTATCTTCTCAATGCAAGTAGAGCTAGAAGCCTGAGTTTCGCATTTAATTTAAATGAGGCCCAAAAGGGGTTGTTTTCGTAAAGAAGCCCGTGATGTTTTTTTAAGACAACAGCGATGTCAGATGCGACCAGTATCATCTGATCAATTGTAATTGATATTGAAACAAAACATCTTCACACCCTTTAATATTATTTGATGTGTAAAATATTCTGTATTGGACTATTGGCCCCATCCACATGACGAGGCTTCACCGGATGTAACAAAATGTAGGCCGATCGTAAAGTGTAGTTGTACATGTGAAAATACTGTTTAAAACTATTGTTATAGTCATTTGCCTTTCTTATATATTCTGCAATCTATACATTGATTAACTTTCATAATATGCATATTATTCAGACAATCCAGATTGTCTAAGTATGTACGTGCCGTTTTGTAATCGGGTGCATTCTAATAAAACATCGTCCAACCAATTATATCCGGAATTTGACCGGTCATTTTTCGATCAACTTCTCCAAACCGAACCCTCTATAAACCGAACAAATAGTCATGTCCCATGCATGTTCGGTTTATAGAGGTTCCACTGTATATCAATTATGCAAAAATAGCATTGAAAAAAATGATAAAAATCATCTTCTCAGGAAATCATAATTTTACGGTTGATTTACCATTTGTCAGGTGATTGATTATCTGAAGTGATACTTTCATTGTATGTTCATTTGGAATATTGCAGTTTCTGGCAGCAGGGGAACATATTGTCCACCATTGTCCAACTTGGCAATGGTCAGGTGGGGATGAATCTAAAACAAAACCATATCTACCAAAAGACAAACAGTTCCTGATTACCAGGAATGGTGAGTAGCCTCCCCTTAGGAATAATAACCTTCAACTGTACAAACTGTTTATGGTATTAGTTTGGAAATTCACTGATGACTTAAACATATTTCATGTATTTTTTCTGTACTAGTAGTATTTACTTTAATTTAAGTTTTCTTTTGATTTTTTTTGTCCAATCTTTAATTTTTCAAGAGATTTTATTTAATGCAAAACAATATATTCATATAAACATCACAAAATAATTTGTATGAAAGTTGTTACACAGTTTACTTGATAATTTGAACATGTTTTTTAAGCATGACATAAATGATGTATTAATTCATTGACAAAACTTACACATAATAGATACTGTAATTGGCCTAATAAATGTATCATCAGCTTACAAATTACAAAAAATCAAAGGGTGTGATCTTAATAAAACCATGTATGGAAGCAAATTTCTGTGCATAACTTGGGTGGAAAAAACCCACCTTATTACCCATATAAAATGAAAACAAACTAGAGTCCTTGATTATGCAATAGAAAATTAGGTATTTGCAGGTAATTCAATTAACACATCACTCCTGTTTTCCTGAACAAGGTAGGGTGTGTTTATAAGGGGCAGATGTGCTTATTTAATAGGTCGAATAACAGTACCGGGTATATGCTTGACCTGTTTTTTTTTGTTTTTTGTTTTTTTTTATATTTACCCTTTCTTAAAATATATGACATTGAGGTCTGTACTCATCACTTAATAAGTGTTTAGCCAAATATATGTTGGCATTAGTGCTGGGAATCGCCATGATATTGAAGATCGATTATCGGGCTGTCTAGATCGATCGATAATCGATTATCGGCTGGAAATGGTTTTTAATTAGGTCCGACTACGTGTTAAATAAATTCTGGAAAGTCCGGATTCCGTCATATATTAGCAAATTAGTATAGCCTTGTACAAAACGCTGCACCGACCACGATTACGTAAGGTAGCTACAATGCTTGAATGCCGGCGTGGTTCAAGCGAGACATAACAAGAACAAGCGAAATGGATGTTTTATTTTGGTTTATTGAAAATAAAAGCATTCATAACAACAGTACGTATCTGAATAACTTCAGCCATTCAAATTAGAAACATATGAAACGATCTATGCATAGCCAAATTTCACAATCGATCTTTTAAGTGCAAAATCGATTATCGAATCGATCTTGGGTCCAACTCGATTTAATCGATGTTTCCGGTTATCGGTACACCACTAGTTGGCATGCATGTTGTTGACAAATTAAAATATACCAAAGTAATAATTTTGCAAAATGCCTCGATTCCTTTGAAACACATCACCGGTGTCTGCTTCTGGATAGTATTTATGGGTAAACAAATCTGTCCTACTCCTACAGTAGGATTCTATATTTCTATAAATACTAGCAAGAGGCAGATGCCTGTGAACACAGTAACCAAAATTGATCAGTTTAACGAAAACTGTAGCTCCCTAAAATAAATTTTGTGAATTACATTTAATTTCCTTTAGTTCCATGCTACAAACGAGTTAAACAAGTAGACAATCATCAAGAAGACCAGGAAAAAGTTATAGAAGAGGACGAGGATGGAGGCTGGGTAGACACCCACCATTTCCCAGGTAGTGGTAGGTAACATTGTGTTACTTCTCATGTTGAGATTTAGTGTGAGGCGGATGGCATTCATATGCTGTATGAATGTTGATTCGAAAATCTTTAGAAGTCAGTATAGATCGCTTACCCTGCAGTATTTTATTTATCTTCAAAAGGTGATGTAAATAGGTTGAAATGGAGTTCTATAAAGGATTTTTTTTTTTTTTTTTTTTTTTAAGGTACAAGAAATTTTAATGCCCCAGAACATTTAAAAAGGACTGCTGCCAGGGTTGAGGCCCTGGATTCAGTATCCTGACAAATATATCCTCATACAAGAGGGCTCTCATTCATCACCTTACATTCATTTACACATTTCATTCCTTTATTTTCTTTCATTGTATTACACACATTCATACACTGGATTCATTACTTCCTAAATAATTTCACTCACCATTTATACATATTTAATTATTACGTCACTCATATAAAGGATTTGACAATCCAAATTAAATTAAATTTGAAGTTAAGCTTTGTGTAAAATTTGTTTCCAGACAGTTGATTCCACGATTCTTTATGTATATTTATACACTGTTTTCATGGTACCGTGGATGTCCCTTGAAGGGGCCGCGGTGGCCGAGTGGTTAAGGTGTACTGACACTTTATCACTAGCCCTCCACCTCTGGGTTGCGAGTTCGAAACCTACATGGGGCAGTTGCCAGGTACTGACCGTAGGCCGGTGGTTTTTCTCCGGGTACTCCGGCTTTCCTCCACCTCCAAAACCTGGCACGTCCTTAAATGACCATGGCTGTTAATAGGACATTAAAAAAAAAAAAAAAAAAACCTGGATGTTGCAAGGATTTTTTGGAGCCGATAAAAGGCTGCCCCTCCCAGATGGAGTTATTTCATATTTCAGCCAGCAGTCACCAGAATTTGCATTTTGCACCTGAAAATTTCTATTCCAATTTACCAATTTTCATTCCAAAATCAGACAAAAATGCTCCATCCCAAACTAGTGAATAAAATCCATGGACGTTTATTAGTTGTAATGTAAGCCCACACCATCCAGCGATATTAGTTGTAATGTAAGCCCACACCATCCAGCGAAAAAGAGAAAAATGTCAATGTTTGAACCAAGATAAACAAAAGTGACACAGGCATTGTAAGGATATAAGGTTAACAAAGAGATAAGGTTTCTATTTTTTCACAAACATACATTATATAATCTAAATTAATTACACATCAATCAAGTCACATTTATAATGTTGTCTTCCACAGATGCAGCTACCACTTCTATACAAGAGGCTGTATCAGAAATGACCTTGGACACGAAGGTATGTAATTACCTATATCATCAGCAATGAGAGAATATGTTAAGTGTCCCCCTTTGTAAAGAGGGACACTTAACATTGACAAGATGTCACACACTTATTAAATGTTTAAATTGATCAGTCTTAAGATGCAGAAATTCAAAAAGGTGTTTTTCGCTGTAGCTTTTTCTCTGGAATTTCAATAATGAGATATAGATAGAATATTATAGTTGACAGTATGCAATCAAAGCTATTTGATTTGTTGGATAATTAGATATTCTATTCACCTAGCATAGGAATCATTCACAACAGGTGATGGTCCCAGACTCATAATCCTCTTATATGGCGTCTTCAGGACAAACATGTTAAACAATTTTAATCCGAAAAAGTACCTAACATGAGGAGATGTTTTATCTGTTCCTTTATGAAGGAGATAATTGATATCTTCCGTGTTGCATAGAGTGAAGTAAATTCGACCTCTAGATCTGATTTCCTTTATTTGTGTAAGGGGCTGTGATAGCTAAGTCAGTTAGAGAGCCAGCCATGTAATCTCAGGTGATGATCCGAGGTGTGTGGTTCAATGCTTTCTACCCATGTTGGTTTGCGTTTCTCAGGAAGATGAGAAACAGGTCAGACTATCTGTGTTGTCCTGGTTGTGACTTTGGTTAAGACACTTTACCCTAATTGCTCTGGATGGCATGTGAGAAGCCCTCTGGTATGTTTTTCATTGAGGTAGTCACCAACTACTACAAGGAGACCCAGCCTCAAAATGATCCTGGCTGCTCACAGGGCGATAAACCCAGCAAACAAACAATTTTTAGAATGCTTCAAATCTAAGGTGTTTTAATTGTCAAAATTAATATATTGTGAAATATGCAACTTCAAGGTATCAGGGAATTCAAATAAAAAAAAATCTTTTTACATTTATTTTAAATTCTAAAATCTCATTCTAGGAAAGTAAAAGCTCTTCCAGTTCCCAACCACAAGGAGACAACGATGATGACGATGAGGAAGAAGATGACGAGGAGGCGATGGATATGGAAGCATTTGAGGAGAGCGGCATGTTGGAAGATAAAGATAATGTAAGTTTTGAGGAAACTTCCCACATAAAGAGTTGACTTAATATATGTTAAAAAGTTAAAGTATAATAATATTCAATTTCTGATGATTCCGAAGCAATTGACCAGCCAGAAATTTCCTGTAAAGGTTGATACAGAGTCAGTGATATGTTTCTCAGGTTCTGAATTGTAAAGTTTTGTAGATGTATTTGGTGATCAGACCAGATATATATTGGTGGTTATCTCATTTGAATATGTTAATTAAAAAGTAGTTTTATGAAAAGTATATTCATATTCAGAAATATAGTATGTCTTCATTCAATACTTGTCAAGATATGATAAAAACTTTTTCCCAAGAAACACTCGAAACAGAAAATTAATATCATTTGAATATGTTAATTAAAAGATAGTTTAATGAAAAGTACATTCATATTTGGAAATAGAATATGTCTTCATTCAATACATGTCGAGATATGATAAAAACTTTTTTCCAAGAAACAGAAAATTAATATCATTTGAATATGTTAATTAAAAGGTAGTTTTATAAAAGTTATATTTATATTCGGAAATAGAATATGTCTTCATTCAATACATGTCGAGATATGATAAAAACTATTTTCCAAGAAACAGAAAATTAAAAAAGAAAAGAAAATTGTTTATAGGCTACACTGGATCCGACGACATACGAGAGACAGGACTCAGACGGGGCAGTGGGAGGAGAGAGTGGTATCTTACAGACGCGAACATACGACCTGAATATCACCTATGATAAATATTACCAGACACCTAGGCTTTGGTTGTACGGGTATGATGAGGTAAGGAAGACTATGCAGCTTTTTATATCAACTGGTTCATCTATTCATCTGTAGCTGCCAGCTGTAAATTGCTTATATTTTGAACGGGATTTATTTTCCTAATAACACGTGAGGAGAGTCGGTCACAAATTCAAATCATTGGCAATTATTTGTATGAAAATAACGGCGAAAAAAAATGGTGGCCAAGGCTACCGATAAAGGCATCTTGTAGAGTCAATGACTCTTATATATTGCTCAACATTCATGAATTTAAACTCATTTCAAGATCGGCCAAGACTACCGATAAAGGTGTCTTGCAGAGTCTATGACTTTCATAGCTCACCATTCATGTATTAAAAGTCATTTCTAGATCAGCGTTCACAAAATCATGTAATTACAAATATGTCTGAAGAAGAATTAAGATCTTGTAATACAATATTCATGAAATCTAATTGATTTGCAGTATCCTTTCATTTTAATGTATCACTACTTCTCCTAAATGGATAAAGATAAAGAGACAGGACCTTTACTAGTGAGAATATTAATGTAATTTTTTTTGTTGAGGATTCTATTGAAATTTAGATGCATGCATCAATTTAGCCTGACTGTCATCTTGAAAACCCAGTTTTCATTACTCGCCTTGAATAGATTATGTTGAAGAAGTAGGACCTCAAAATGTTAATGTCAGTAGTTTGTACTGAATGAAATTTACACTCGTATTTAAGAAATCTTTCATCTGGAATATCATGATATTAATTTGTCAATGATTCTCAATATCTCTTCTTTGGATAGACACACATACACATAACCATCACTGGTTCATAAAGCATGATGTTTGTCCTTAACAAAATCCCAATCAAAGTGAAACTAAAAATACCACCATCCTGAAAATCTGTTTATTACTTCTCCTGAACTGATGGTTGTAGTTAGAAAGAACTAATGAGCTACATACAGTTCATGAGTAGTCCTAATTGAGGTTTGAATGCTTTGTTATATTCAAGATGGCTGCCAGAGTCAGCCTTTTAACAAATTTGCTATCCCAACTTTTTATGAACAGAAATTTGTATTGTGATATCATCGTCATTGAAATGTCCATACTGATAATGTATTTTATAACCGTTTCATAAATTTTAAATTTTCTGATTTTGTAAACGCTGTACATAGTCATTGGCTCAGGAGCATGACACGTTGCTAGGACCCAGAATAAAAATATTAACCTCAGGGTTTGATCCATAGATCACTTATTTTTAATGTGTCAGGCCCCTGTGTACATGCTATATGTGTCACTTTACGTTATACGAGATATACTACCTTTGACTTTGCCCTTACAGAATAGGAAGCCCCTGACAGTGAACCAGATGTACGAGGACTTCAGTCAGGATCACGCTAAAAAGACAGTTACCATGGAGAGCCACCCCCACCTTCCAGGTCCACCAATGGCTTCTGTACATCCGTGCCGGTAATAAAATACCATGCATTACATTAAACTCTGACCTGCCAGTCCACTATTCTCAACTGGTTTGGTATCAATGTACATTAAAAATGGAAAGGATTAGATTCTGATGATCATCTGTCAAGGTTAAAGAGTCAAATGTCACATTTTTCATCTTTCAAGGATAAAGAGTCGAATGTCACATTTGACCACTTAGGAAGTCAAAAGGCTTGTGTACAATGTCTTCTGAGCCCCTCAGCAGATGCGGTTTATATTCACATCATAGTGTAGTAGGACTAGATTCTGATTAAGTTATTGTAGACATTAGTCTAAGTTAAAGAGTCCAAGGGTATGCTTGACTACTTTTGAAATTATGGGTATTAACTCACCATGGGCCTCTTATTTATTGTTCCAGGCATGCGGACGTGATGAAGAAAATCATTCAGATGGTTGCTGAGGGTGGCGGTGATTTAGGAGTACATGTGTATCCTTATACAATGTGTTTGTATTCTATAGGTTCTAAGATTCAAATAGTAAATTTCTTTACTTATTAGGTCACCTGAGACAATGAGACAAAGTCTCAAGTGACCTATTCTAATCGCCTTTTGTCCGTCGTCGTGCGTCCGTAAACAATTTACATTTTCGACTTCGTCTCCAAAACCCCTAAACCAAATTCAATGAAATTTGGCAGGAAGCTTCTATGGCTAAAGGTCAACCAAAATTTCAAACTATATGGTCCCCACCCCACAGGGGCCTGATGGGCGGGGCTAAAAAGGGTCAAATTGACTAAAACTTCAAAAATCTTCTTCTCTACTCTCAGATATGGTGGAATCAAACACTCTTCATAGATGGAAGGGTCTTAAGGTGCTTTACCAAAATTGTAAATTTCATGACCAGGGGTCCCATGTTTGCCCGTGGGGAGGGGGTAAACTTTACTATAGTTTATATAGGGAAATCACATTTTTGACTTTTATTTGTTTTATTTCCATTGGAATTCATTCTAACTTGGTTAACATTATCAGTTTGGGATGGCAGTTTGATGGTATGCACATGTTGGCCTTGACTGACCCCAAGGGGCTGATCGGACGGGGTAAAAAGGGTCAAATTGACTGAAATTTCAAAAATCTTCTTCTCAACCCAAATAAGGTAGAATCAAATACTCCTCATAGGTGGAAGGGTCTTATGTTGCTTTACTAGATTTATGAATTTCATGACCCCGAGGTCACAAGTTTGCCCCTGGGGAGGGGGTAAATTTTACTATAGTTTATATAGGGAATCACATTTTTGACTATGATTGGTTTGATTTCTATTGGAATTCATTCTAACTTTGGTAACATTATCAGCATTGGATGACAGCTTAATAGTATACACATGTTGGCCCTGACTGACCCCTAGAGGCTGATGGGCTGGGCCAAAAAGGGTCAATTAAATTAACCGAAATATTTCAAATCTCAGGTGCCTCTTGTTTTATGTCTGGTATATTTTGTGTGATTTCATTATTTGAAATTATTTAAACATATCAATTCATCAAATAAAAAATCACCTTCAAATATTAAAATGAAAACAGAAAAAAGCAAATCATTTGTTGGAACAGAAATGTAATAAAAAATCTAATTGAATTTAGAAGAAAAGAAATTATTGGAGCAGAAAAAAATATTTGAGAAAAAATAATGCAAATGTAAGTGCAGTTTCTAAAAGAAAAAGCAGAGAGGAAAAAAAGGTTAAGTTTGTGAAAGTGAAAGTTTTAAGAAAAAAGGTTCCAAAGGTTGCTGAAAAATCACTATACATCCTTGACGAATGACCAGATATTTAATGATCTTTTTGAAGTTTGTCCAAGCTGTGATACCAACTATTGAATACGACTACACAAGACATTTTACCATGTGATATCTTATATTAAATTTTATACCATATTTATTGATTCTTTTGGAACAATGGACCAGTTGTCATGGCAACCAAGGATCCTAGCAACAAGCTGTGGTGATGGTGTGGTGCAGTTGCTATGGTGATGTGAAAACCCGTTACGCTTACCCTCACCGTGCAATAAACATGTCATTCAAATCTATATATTTGTCATGTCTGAGAGTATTTCCATTGGATTTCTATTTGCATTTAATTATTACTGGCAATCAAGTTAAGGTGAGCATTATACGAACAAATAAACTTCATGGTTTAAATTGTACTTGGATGTCTGCCGTATCCCAGATGTTAAATACTTAGCACCGAGTGTATGTTGAATGATGCGTGTTTTCCTAGATTATGTTCAATCTTATGAAAATAAGACTTGTAATTTACTCTCCTCTACGATACTCTATATGGTACCATGGAATACAAATTGATATCAACATGACCTTTGACCTAGTGTTGTAGTGTAATTTAAAGGATCATTGAGGAGCAGGATTAACAATTGAAATCTTCATTAGATTGTGATTATATTATGGATATATAAGACATGTTATCTATTTAACCTTGTGATGTGTTTTCTATCATGATTGGATTCTAGACTTAATCTAAATTATCTCCCTTTCAATTATTCTTTGAACTTTCAGTCAACTAGTCTAACTTATTGATGAGAATTCAACTAGTCTAACTTATTGATGAGAATTCACAACCTACTGATTTTTGTATTTTTGAAAATTGCATGTATGCTGAAATTATTTAACCATTCCAAATTATTTATGGTTAGAGTCATTTAGACTCCAGTAAAACAAAAATGATTTGGATCACAAATGTTGCTTACAACTAATTTTCCCACAGTTTGGCTGCATTATAGACATGCATGATTCAAAATTACGCAAATTGTATGACTTTAATATTGCACCGATTCAAAAGGAATGAAAATTGATAGGAATAAAACATAAGACTGGTTCGTGCATTTTGGTAAAAAACTGTCTTGATGATATGTATTAGTTTGGTGATGATTGTCAATTTTTATGTATATGTAAAAAGGTTTCTATGATGTTCAAAACAGTGATTACATATCAAATGTACAGTTCAAGAATCCAAATTGCATGAGATTGTTCATCTAAAAAATATATACTACAAAATAAAAAAAAAAAAATCATATTTAATATTAAATCTTACTCTGTATATTTTTATCACAAAACTGATCTATTCTGCATTGTTATACCCCATAAACAAAGTATCTAACTTGAAAACGAGTGAAAGTTGGAATTTATTAAGCTAGTTGATCAGTTTTAAATGTCTCAGGCCCTTAATTAATTCCCTACTATTTACACAAGTGTAATATTCTATTTATCATGTAATAAATTCATGAAAAAATATGTTAAACCTCTGGAGTTACCAGGTAATATCTCTGAAGACAGACATATTTCAACACACACAATATGTTTTTCACTACAGAGTGGCATTATAGATTTATGATAAACCATTTTAGTGGTTTTTCCTGTGTCTTAAACTATCTAAATAAATTTCGTTTCACCACAATCTCAATATTGAAAAACATACTGTCCCAGGCAAAATTCTCAAGTCTGGTAAAAAAGTTAATTGGAAGGTTTTCACCCAATTTTCATGAATATGAGTTATGTGAAAGAATCTTACACTTGTATGAGCATCATATTAAATGCATTTATATACTTAATTTGTTAAACAAGAAAACAAGTTAAATAATTTGGTTTTGCACAAGCATTAGCTAGGTAGGTGTCCTGACAAGTTAGTAGGCAAGTTTCATAAATTCTATATGACATACTCTCCAATATACTGTCCCCTATACATGTACATGTATGTACAGAGCACCTTGAAATCATCAAATTTTGTGTGGCTTTAATTTTATTTGTGGTAATTTCATGGGTGCAATCTCAAATGTTTAAAGTGAAGTTTAAGTATGACGAATTTTGTGATACTTTAAATATTCATGAAGTGCTCATAATTTTTTTTCATTAAAAAAACCCCAAAAAATTTGGATACCACAAAAATATCTGATTTTCCAGTAACTTGAAACAACCCCAAAATTTGGATACCACAAAATATCTGATTTTCCAGTAACTTAGCTTTGATTATTACTGATCATTTGTTTAAACTGTGTATGTGTATTCAAAGGTCTGATTTGGAGAGGTTTTCAGATTAGACAGTGTTCACTTTATACAGGTTAGACAGTGTTGTAGATGTATGTTTACAATTTGTTATTGGTGTGTGTATGTGGGAGGACGAATTATAGGACACAGTATCACATGGCCCATTGTTTATAAAGGGGTTGGCATTATATTAAGGTAGGTATACAGTGTATAACAAATCGAAACAAAATGGGCCATTAAAATCCATCGGTAAAAAAATGGTAGAAATATTTAATGACACATTATCTAGAGCCAGATATTATTGTCTATATATGTACTATTTCATTTGTCTGAATTAGTTTTATTTCAAGTCTCTGCATAATAGTCGCCCTCTGGCACTTCGTTTCGTCAGGAGTCTGATAGCTAATGTGTTATGTTAATTGCTTAATGATTACGATAGTCATTGGATAATAAACACATTATTACACCTGATATTAAGATCTGTGTCTCAACATATTCACTATTGTGTGGTTACCGTCGACGTCTCTTCCATTTTCTCCTGTGAACTTTAATGTCTGTCATTTTATAGAGAGGTGTAGAGTGTTACCCATGCCCGTCCGTTGGTCCCATCCAAGTTGCGGTAACGTAGATCTGGACGACGGACGGATGGTTTCTGACAGATCGTCGCCTGCCGGAGAGCAATGTAGGCAGAGTATGAATATTCGTTCTAGTCCCATCCCGTTCCGCCCTTTCGCATCCTGTTCCGATCAATAGCGCACATGCCCATGCATTTCGAGAACTCTTAACTTTGGTTCAGGGTTACACAATAGAGTCATAACATCACGTTTTACGTGAACTATTGATTACATTGTTTAAGATTACTTCCGCATGGATTTTTTGTCCAAGATACATTTCCTGTTTTCATATACTTCTGTCCCCCATTGACACCCTTCTTCATGTGACCCCGACGGCAGTGTCCCTCTAGACACCTGTCTTCATGTGACACCGACACTTGTATCCCTAGACACCTGTCTTCATGTGACACCGACACTTGTATCCCTAGACACCTGTCTTTATATGATACCGACAGATGACGTCTCCGAAGACACCCGTCTTCATGCATGCCTGACGGATGGTGTTCCTCTAGACTTCCGTCTTCATGTGACCCTGACTGATGGTTTTCCCCTAGACACCCGTCCTCATGTGACCCTGACGAATGGTGTTCCCCTAGACACCCGTCTTCATGTGACCCTGACTGATGGTGTTCCCCTAGACATCCGTCCTCATGTGACCCTGACGAATGGTGTTCCCCTAGACATCCGTCCTCATGTGACCCTAACTGATGGTGTTCCCTTAGACACCCGTCTTCATGTGACCCTGACTGATGGTGTTCCCCTAGACACACGTCCTCATGTGACCCTGACTGATGGTGTTCCCCTAGACACACGTCCTCATGTGACCCTAACTGATGGTGTTCCCCTAGACACACGTCCTCATGTGACCCTGACTGATGGTGTTCCCCTAGACATCCGTCCTCATGTGACCCTGACTGATGGTGTTCCCCTAGACACCCGTCTTCATGTGACCCTGACTGATGGTGTTCCCCTAGACATCCGTCCTCATGTGACCCTGACTGATGGTGTTCCCCTAGACACACATCTAAATGTAACCCTAACTGATGGTGTTCCCCTAGACACACGTCTTCATGTGACCCTGACTGATGGTGTTCCCCTAGACACCCGTCCTCATGTGACCCTAACTGATGGTGTTCTCCTAAACATCCGTCCTCATGTGACCCTAACTGATGGTGTTCCCCTAAACACCCGTCTTCATGTGACCCTGACTGATGGTGTTCCCCTAGACACCCGTCCTCATGTGACCCTAACTGATGGTGTTCTCCTAAACATCCGTCCTCATGTGACCCTGACTGATGGTGTTACCCTAAACATCCGTCTTCATGTGACCCTTACTGATGGTGTTCCCCTAAACACCCGTCTTCATGTGACCCTGACGGATAGTGTTCCCCTAGACGTCCGTCCTCATGTGACCCTGACTGATGGTGTTACCCTAGACACCCGTCTTCATGTGACCCTAACTGATGGTGTTCCCCTAGACACACGTCCTCATGTGACCCTGACTGATGGTGTTCCCCTAGACACCCGTCCTCATGTGACCCTGACTGATGGTGTTCCCTTAGACACACGTCCTCATGTGACCCTGACTGATGTAGTTCACCTATACACACGTCCTCATGTGACCCTGACTGATTGTGTTCTCCTAGACACCCGTCCTCATGTGACCCTGACTGATTGTGTTCTCCTAGACACCCGTCCTCATGTGACCCTGACTGATTGTGTTCTCCTAGACACCCGTCCTCATGTGACCCTGACTGATTGTGTTCTCCTAGACACCCGTCCTCATGTGACCCTGACGCTTGGTATTCCCCTAGACACCCGTCCTCATGTGACCCTGACGCTTGGTATTCCCCTAGACACCCGTCCTCATGTGACCCTGACGCTTGGTATTCCCCTAGACACCCGTCCTCATGTGACCCTGACGCTTGGTATTCCCCTAGACACCCGTCCTCATGTGACCCTGACGGATGGTGTTCCCCTAGACACACGTCCTCATGTGACCCTGACTGATTGTGTTCCTATAGACACCCGTCCTCATGTGACCCTGACTGATGGTGTTCCCCTAGACACCCGTCCTCATGTGACCCTGACGGATGGTGTTCCCCTAGACACCCGTCCTCATGTGACCCTGACGCTTGGTTTTCCCTAAACGGCCGTCTGTATGTGACTCGACTATTGCTTTGTCATTCAACCCGAAGCAATTCAACCTACATATTACAAAATGTATACAGAGTAGGCTATAAAGCTCGCATACGAAGATGTAACTTTTCTATCGCCTACAAATGTCATATCTAGACAGGTGCAGTGGTCTACAAAAAGACACATTTCGAGAAGTAAAAAGAGACAAAACGCTTGAAGGCTCTTTAGAAAATATTATTTTCGATATAAATGTTCATCCATATTTTACCAGCTGCGGGCAGTGTCAACCTCAGATAGATAATGAAATTGGCATTCTTAGTATGATATTATTAGAGTGATGTTAGCATCAACTACTTATAATATAAGTTAAAATCAACGGACTATTTTGCGTGAAATTCAATTGATTAGGAAATGTAAAAGTATTGAATTAAACTTTGTTGTTATATAACTCCGGATCTGTTACCACACTGTAAGGCCGTGTCATGTATTTAAACATTAAACTGTCTTCTCCAGAAAGTTATCGTCCGATAATAATCACGGGATTGCAGACAAATCAATCATAATGCGCGTGAAATATATCGATAATGACATTAGTAAATGACGTCACGTAATTGTCTTGGTTGTTTTGATTAAATATGTGGTAAGAAAACATTTTTCTAAATGTAATGCGGAATTTATCAAACTCTTTTAAGTTATGATACGTCACGAGTGTTGTGGTTACTGAATTTGTCTCATTTGTTAAATTCATCATTAAATTGGCACTCATAGACGAAAATGACAGATTTGATTATTTTCAAAATCAAAAGATTAATCTAAATTCAATTTTAAGTACTGAAATATGTTTAAATCAAGAGTTAAATAAGCAAAAATGAAACAATACAGCATACACGTGTCATCTGTATTTATCGCCAGGGGGTTGATCCTTTGAACAATAATATAACTTCTTTAGCCGGTCAGAGGGAGCTAGAAGAGCCCCTTGTCACATGGGGATAGGTAGACTGGCAAAAACACTCGAGTTGATGCAAACAATTGGATATTCCAAGTGGATTTCAGTATAGAAATATTTGTTTTATCTCGAAGTTAATTTAACATAAGTTACATCTACCAAAATAAATATGTTTCTATGCAATTAAGAATCGCTTAATACAATATGAAGGAGTTTGGACAAATATCTTGTAATGTGTCTCCCTCAAGGCGGACGCCTTTCCATTGAGCTAAGGGGGGATTCAGATGACCCCACGCTGTCTTAATTAACACAACTCCTTTCCAAAGTGTTCGCACCAAAGACGAACATTACCAAACTCCAAAGCACCAAAGTGTCTCGATCTCCTTTCTAGCGTACTCAAGGAGTGGTCATTGGCTCATAAGCTCGGACATGAAGCAACACTTCCTAGCAAATATCTTGCCTTTGAATGTGCTAGAACAAGCGATATCTCGCTCATAGACCGATACTCTAACGCTTGTGATTGGCTAGCCCGAGTTTCCTCTGGCCCTGACACCTGACTTAGACATTCTGACAGAGATATGTATTTATACATCAGACATCTATCTGTTAGGATGTCAACGGGCGTCTGTTTCTGGTTAGTATTCGCAGAAAAAATATTAACACCTTGTATCAACGTTCATATATATAGTAGGAGTACGGGCTAATATTTTTCTATAAATATTTACCAGAAGCCGACGTCAGAGGAAAGTCTGGTGTCAGAGCTAGAGAAAACTAGTAATTGGCTATGTCTCCACGTTTGCATTTTTATCTAATATATTTACCCGTGATTTTTCATACACACCATGGATAAGGTTAACTGCTCCGAACCCTTTGACTTTTAAGACTACTGCCATTGAATTAAACAGCATTTTCTTCCTCAATAGATTAACGAGTATGAAAATGTTGATTTAGTTGTCAGACTTCAGTAAAAATGTCTCGATTTCTGGCTGCGAAGACGCGTTCATTCATAAATATTGTAATTATTTATTCTCGAGGAAATACTTGGCGTCTTTGTGACACAAACTATCAGTAGTTTAAATAATTTAAAACAAAATAATGAAAATTAGAGGTTTTGTCTAGCGTTGTCAGAAATAAATCTAAAACATCTGGTATAAAATTATACACTTGAGTTTAAAATCCGGATGTAAGTTTATAAACAGACCGCAGAATGCTATATTAATTAATTAATTGTTCATTATGTATGCATGTATTTTTTTTTATGAAATCGCATTAAATTTATTTCTTTAAAAATCCCAGACGTTCATCGCAAAAAAAAAAAAAAAAAAAAATAGTATGCAATGATATTTTGCTGTACCAGTTTGTGGTATGTACAAACATGTGTCAAATATTCATGCTTTTGTCTGGAACGTATTCTCCTACAATTATGCTCCAGCGTTTTACTGGAAAATACACCAACTGTCCACAATAATTGAAAAAAAAACCCGATTTTTTAGTATAATTGATAAATTGTTGTTAAAGTATTGCTGTAAAAAACGAAGTTTTTGACATAGATCCGGTCATCTCACAAGAGAGGTCTGCCAGGAAGTCGTTTAAAGGTGTTTGTTTTTTATTCAGACAATTTGCTAGACAAAAGGAGACCCGAAGCGGAATAATACAAACTCCATATCACCCAATAGAGAATTCGCTGCGGCATAGTACGACCTTGGGATCTTCCGAGGATTTGTACCACCAAAACTGACCACTAACATGAAAATATGAAAGTAAACTTCTTTTTTTTTGTTCAGAAGAATGAATTTCCAGGACACCGATATCGTGTCTATTTCGACGAATTCTGACAAAAGCGAAACCGAAAAAAGGCAGACCTAGTGGGTTTTTTTTGTTTTTTTTGTTTTGTCCTGTTCAATGACCTGGAAACAAACGATTAATCATCTAAAAATTGTGTAGATTGGAGATGTGATATATTTTTGTGGATTGATTGAATTACAGGCCCATTAGGCCACTTGTTATTTGTGTCCTACAGGTGAAACCGGGGAGAGTATAGGTGGTTTCCATGCCGTCCTCTCTGTATGTATACATGTAACGCCGTCTCTCTCTTCTTTCTTCATAACGTCTCCCTTGACACTACCTCACTTTTGGTCTTTAGTTGAGCGTTCGCCCCTGTGAGGAAGGCTTTGGGTTCTGTCCCCTAGCCGAGACATACCAGAGTAGTTGCTGCTCCTGCTTAGCGCTCAGCATACAAGGAGTGGGACGACTGGTTCGCCCGTTGTCAGTATAATGTGACCGGGTGGGGTGTCCTGCTGGCCGTCTTCGGCAGTATGCTTCAGTGAGGTAGCACTATAAATCGACAAAAGTTCCGGCCTATCACAAGGAGACTTAACACGAACATACCATAGCCTGCCAAACACACATACACACTCACCACACGCATGCATGTCGCACGTACGGGAGGCCGTCCTTGAATGACCTTAGCTGTTAATAGGACGTTAAACAAAATAAACCAAACCAAACCATATGTAACGCCATAGTCTGTCAATGCTCTAGTGGCTTCATTCCATGAAGGATTTTGACCATACGTCCCATAGTGATAATTGACCATTATATCTCGGACGAGTTCGAGTTTCAGACCTTTTTATGATTAAAGTCCATTGTCACTGTTACTATTTTTAGCGGGGCCACTAAGGATGTATTAATTTAGCAATATCGAATATTCTTGTTCTGACAATGCAACATTGAGATAATTCAACCTACTGGTTGGTTAATATAAGCTTCCGTTAGCCTGTAAATTTGAGAAGGACGTAACCGCGGACATTCTAATACTCAAATCCATGTGGTTTGAATCAGGAAAACAATGGAGGCTATTGCATACCTTTCCTTATAACGCTGCAAGTAACACATATACCTTTGTAACTTATGGCAGGTTTCAGACAATCCTATAAATCTAATTAATTAAACAATAAAAATCCCAGCTATTATCTATACCTCCTCGCTGTAATTATGACATCTAGGGATTTTTGTCACGCGCCCCCCGCTGTATGTCAGATCGTGACAATACTTACTGGCGAGCAAACGTTAAAACCGCTCCACCTAGAGTTTATATTCTGCTGTGATTGTACAACAACCACAACAGCATCATTAAATACAAATTTAATAACAGAAACAGCAGTTACCGGATATTGAATATATAAAACTATCAAACGTATGAAATAGAACCTCAGTCATCTGGAAAGTTGGCATTTGTTAGCTTGCTTCACAAGGTCATACAATAGGAACGTTAAATTTCCAAGAAAGGCAACGGAGAAAAATATGCCAGAAATTATATATAAAGAGACCCACAGTACAGGGATTAGTTCCACGATATAGGAACAGCTGATATTGTACAGTGTTATGTATACCGGGGGCCGCGGTGGCGAGTGGTTAAGGTGTCCCGACACACTAGACCTCCACCTCTGGGTTGCGAGTTCGAAACCTACGTGGGGAAGTTGCCAGGTACTGACCGTAGACCGGTGGTTTTCCTTCAGGTACTCCGGCTTTCCTCCACCTCCAAAACCTGGCATGTCCTTAAATAACCCTGGCTATTAATAGGACGTTAAACAAAACAATCCGAACGTGCACCGGGGGTGCAACTGGGCGGTCAGCCATCTAAGCGATGACCATGCTCGACATTGCTTAACTTCGTACGTATACTCGAAACACCACACAGTCACAAAAGCTAGCTATTGAAATATGCAGCTGAACTGCCTATATCCACGAGTCCCCCCTTCATCAGTGATATTCGTTCGTACCGAAGTCATCTTGCGTTTACTCTGACATCCTCGGCAAACGCCACTGTCTTCTGTTGTTATATTATTAAACCCCTTAGTCACCCACAAGTCTGCAGGAACATTGTGTTTCTCATGCTGACGCAAGGCACCCTACAAGATAACAAGGCTCCTTCGCTGTCACCAAATGTAACGTGCACACGCTGGGGTACAACGGAGCGGTCACCCATCCAAGATCTTCCCACGCTCGACGTTGCTTAACTTTGGCACATACACACGGCACTCAACCGCACAGCTGTAAAATCATCTATTGGATTATGCAACTGAAATGCTCATATCCATGAATAGTCACAAATCAATAACGCGAGGACATAATCTGAAAAAAAAACTTAAGTAAGGGGCGTATGATAAGACCAAGTACTCCGGAAAAATTGGCGTCTTCAAATTTAGATCAAATTCAGGTGATATCACATTCTCAAGGTGAGAGCCGGGGAAGAGATAACGGAACGGTCCGCCATATAAACATGCTAGAAATGCGTCTTACAAGGATAGAGTGCTGCCTACAATAGGTGTGAGCACCACTCATAAGGTATCCTGCTCACGAACTATCAAAATTAGTCATTTCAACGACACTGCTATTTTAAGTAATTATTTAAGACATTAAGCACATAATATTTTGCCCTACATTATGAGATATTAGTAATTGCACTTTTAATTGCATGTGTAATATGAAAGAAACAAAATTAAAGAAGAAGAAACGTAACTAATAATTAAAAGTATGTGGTCTTTTCTTAAATGATTAACTGGGGCTAATAAGAACGCGGAAAAGCGCTCATGTATCAACCAAAATTTTGTTTAAAATTAATATAGAAAAGGGATATGAAACCTTAACTCGTGTGTCCGAGGGTATGATTTATATCCTGGTGGGCTAACCACGAAACTCGCGTAACGGAAAAAAATTGTATAAGTAACTATTTTCCCGTAATTACGAAGGTTATACTAAAAATAAAATTAATGTTATGGTCATGCATGAGAGGTTTTACATCTTTTTTTTGTAAATTAATTACGTCAGCATATATTGTTACTATTCCGTTTTCTGTGGCGTACTGTAAAAAGGGAAAGACTTTTACATAAACTTAAATCCAGTCGCACTCCCCTAAATTTGAGTAATTTTAGAAAACAACGCAATAAAGTAAATAATCTCAAAAAACGCAAGAAAGAACTGTATTTTATGCGGACATAAATGGACTTTTGGACAATTACAATAATACGAACCCTAGAAATTTTTGGAAGCTTGTTCGCAAACTTATCAAAACATCTGATACATCAACCTGTATTCCACCTTTAAGGAGTGCGGCAGGATCTATAGAAATGGACGACGACATCAAGACTGATGTACTAAATAACTATTTTGTATCTATATCCACTATTGCCGATACTTACACTGACGTACCTACTGTAGATCTTAGAACGAACACTAGATTAATTGACATTCAATATTAATGACATTACTGACGTACTCAAGACATTAAAGAGTGGTAAGCTGTAGGTATTGATACAATAAGTCACATTTTGCTAAAAAATACTGCTAATGCGGTAGCTTACCCTTTATCTTTAATTTTTCGCGCTTCTTTGGAGACTGGGTCTTTTCCCGCACAATGGAAACATGCACTAGTAATGCCAATTTTTATAAAAAAGATGATAAGCAGGATCCCACAAATTACAGACCTATTGCATTACTATGTACAATTGGTAAAGTGTTTGAACGAGTAGTGGCTAAGTATATACACAATTATCTGTTAGAAAATTCTCTTATATATAAGTATCAATCTGGTTTCCAACCAGGTCATTCTACTGTTCACCAACTTATAGAAATTTATCGTAATATTTGTGAAAGTTTAGAAAAAAAGCAACATATCGGTATCGTTTTCTGTGATATCTCCAAGGCATTTGACCGAGCGTGGCACAGGGGACTGGGAGCGAAACTCCAGAGTTATGGTATATCAGGCAAGTTGTTGGATTGGCTTATGGATTATGTGTCAAATAGAAAACAACAGGTATTTTTCGGTAATAGCAAATCTTCTGTGAAATCTACTAATGCTGCGGTACCTCAAGGTTCGGTCGTTGGTCCTCTTCTTTTTATTATTTATATTAATGATATAAGTGACGATCTAGTCAGTCTATCAAAACTGTTTGCGGATGACACATCTCTTTTATACTCGGATAAATCCCCTCATCGTATTGAACAAATATTAATAACGACCTGATAAAAATACAATCTTGGGCTGATAAGTGGTTGGTCAAGTTTAATCCGGCTAAAACTGAGGCGTTACTTTTCTCTAATAGTGAATTAGATTATGTAATTGACATCGATTCAATGGTGTCCATATTGATTTTGTAAACTGTCATAAGCATCTGGGAGTAAACATCGATTCTAATTGTAAATGGAGCTCTTATATTGAAAATATAAGTAAAACTGTAGTTAAACAATTAGGTGTCCTCGGTAAACTAAAATATACTCTAAATAGAACAACACTGAATATAATATATAGATCTTTCGTTCTTCCTGTCCTTGGATACTGTTGTGAACTTTTGGATGGCTGTTCTTTAGCCGACGCTGATAGATTAGAAAAATTACAACTAGAAGCTGGCCGCATTGTCACTGGTCTACCCTCTTATGCCAGTAGGCAGTCTCTTTATACTGAAACGGGTTGGGAACCTTTATCCCAGCGTCGTTCTCGTAGAAAACTACTACTGTTTTACAAAAAACATAATCACTTTACTCCTAGCTACCTTAACACTCTACTCCCTAGTCTTGTTTCTGATAACTCCACACACAATCTCCGAAATTCCGAAAACTATGTTTTGCCAAACGACAGACTAGAATCTTCCAATCAATCCTTCTTTCCTTCTACAATCAGACAATGGAATCAGCTCCCCCTTAACATAAGACATACTGTTTCACTTTCAGCCTTTAAACATGCCATTCGCAACACAGATATAAATACATTACAGAACTATTTTTTCTATGGCGAAAGGAAACATAACATTTTACATACTCGTTTAAGGAACCGTGCCAGTACATTAAGAAATCACTTATTTAGGGCCAATTTAGTTGTAGACCAACACTGTCACTGTGGATTTCCTATTGAAGACACCTATCATTTCTTTTTTTCTTGTAATTCCTATATTGGGAGTCATTGAGTGTGTAATTTGTTGTAAATTTAGGCAAATTTTTGGTGCTGAATTCAATACAAGATGGTGACTCTCATGTCAAAAAGTTGGTAGAATTTTTAAATATTCTTTTTACAGGTTTGTGATATGACATTCTTCAAAATATGAATATTGCTATTCCACATATCTCTCTCTAGGAATATTGCTGTTTCACTGATCTTCCTCTATTAATATTGCTATTCAACTGATTTCCCATTACAAATATTGCTATTCCACCTATCTCCCATTACAAATATTGCTATTCCACCTATCTCCCATTACCAATATTGCTATTCCACCTATCTCCCATTACCAATATTGCTATTCCACCTATCTCCCATTACAGATATTGCTATTCCACCTATCTTCCATTACAAATATTGCTATTCCACCTATCTCCCATTACCAATATTGCTATTCCACCTATCTCCCATTACCAATATTGCTATTCCACCTATCTCCCATTACCAATATTGCTATTCCACCTATCTCCCATTACAAATATTGCTATTCCACCTATCTCCCTCTATGGATATTGCTATCCCACCTTTCCCATTCAGCGAATTCGTATTTTCGACCTTTCCTCCGTTGTAAATGTTACTGCTTCACGTCTCCCATTCAGTGAGTTTGTATTTTCCACCTTTCCTCCGTTGTAAATGTTACTGCTTCACGTCTCCCATTCAGTGAGTTTGTATTTTCCACCTTTCCTCCGTTGTAAATGTTACTGCTTCACGTCTCCCATTCAGTGAGTTTGTATTTTCCACCTTTCCTCCGTTGTAAATGTTACTGCTTCACGTCTCCCATTCAGTGAGTTTGTATTTTCTACCATTCCTCCGTAGTAAATGTTACTGTGTCACGTCTCCCATTCAGTGAGTTTGTATTTTCTACCATTCCTCTGTAGTAAATGTTACTACGTCACGTCTCCCATTCAGTGAGTTTGTATGTTACTACGTCACGTCTCCCATTCAGTGAGTTTGTATTTTCCATCATTGCTCCATAGCAAATGTTACTGCTTCACGTCTCCCATTCAGTGAGTTTGTATTTTCCTCCTTTCCTCCGTAGCAAATGTTACTGCTTCACGTCTCCCATTCAGTGAGTTTGTATTTTCCACCTTTCCTCCGTAGTAAATGTTACTGCGTCACGTCTCCCATTCAGTGAGTTTGTATGTTACTGCTTCACGTCTCCCATTCAGTGAGTTTGTATTTTCTACCATTCCTCTGTAGTAAATGTTACTACGTCACGTCTCCCATTCAGTGAGTTTGTATGTTACTACGTCACGTCTCCCATTCAGTGAGTTTGTATTTTCCATCATTGCTCCATAGCAAATGTTACTGCTTCACGTCTCCCATTCAGTGAGTTTGTATTTTCCTCCTTTCCTCCGTAGCAAATGTTACTGCTTCACGTCTCCCATTCAGTGAGTTTGTATTTTCCTCCTTTCCTCCGTAGCAAATGTTACTGCTTCACGTCTCCCATTCAGTGAGTTTGTATTTTCCTCCTTTCCTCCGTAGCAAATGTTACTGCTTCACGTCTCCCATTCAGTGAGTTTGTATTTTCCATCATTGCTCCATAGCAAATGTTACTGCTTCACGTCTCCCATTCAGTGAGTTTGTATTTTCCTCCTTTCCTCCGTAGCAAATGTTACTGCTTCACGTCTCCCATTCAGTGAGTTTGTATTTTCCACCTTTCCTCCGTAGCAAATGTTACTGCTTCACGTCTCCCATTCAGTGAGTTTGTATTTTCCTCCTTTCCTCCGTAGCAAATGTTACTGCTTCACGTCTCCCATTCAGTGAGTTTGTATTTTCCTCCTTTCCTCCGTAGCAAATGTTACTGCTTCACGTCTCCCATTCAGTGAGTTTGTATTTCCTACCATTCCTCCGTAGTATATGTTACTGCATCACGTCTCCCATTCAGTGAGTTTGTATTTTCCACCATTCTTCCGTAGTAAATGTTACTGCGTCACGTCTCCCATTTAGTGAGTTTTTATTTCCTACCATTCCTCCGTAGTTAATGTTACTGCATCACGTCTCCCATTCAGTGAGTTTGTATTTTCCACCACTCCTCCGTAGTTAATGTTACTGTGTCACGTCTCCCTGTCAGTGAGTTTGTATTTTCCATCATTCCTCCTAAGCAAATGTTACAGTATCACGTCTCCCATTCAGTGAGTTTGTATTTTCTAGGTACCATTCCTCCTAAGTAAATGTTACTACATTACGTCTCCCATTCAGTGAGTTTGTATTTTCTATCATTCCTCCTTAGTAAATGTAACTGCGTCACGTCTCCCATTCAGCGAGTTTGTATTTCCTACCATTCCTCCTTAGTTAATGTTACTGTGTCACGTCTCCCCTTCAGTGAGTTTGTATTTCCTACCATTCCTCCATTGTAAATGTTACTGCATCACGTCTTCCATTCAGTGAGTTTGTATTTTCCACCTTTCCTCCTTAGTAAATATTTCTGTATCACGTCTCCCATTCAGTGAGTTTATATTTTCCACCATTCCTCCTTAGTAAATGTTACTACATCACATCTCCCATTCAGTGAGTTTGTATTTTCCACCATTCCTCCATTGTAAATGTTACTGCATCACGTCTTCCATTCAGTGAGTTTGTATGTTACTGCATCACGTCTCCCATTCAGTGAGTTTGTATGTTACTGCATCACGTCTCCCATTCAGTGAGTTTGTATTTTCCACCATTCCTCCTTAGTAAATGTTACTGCATCACGTCTCCCATTCAGTGAGTTTGTATGTTACTGCATCACGTCTCCCATTCAGTGAGTTTGTATTTTCCACCATTCCTCCATTGTAAATGTTACTGCGTCACGTCTCCCATTCAGTGATTGTTTCTCTTTTGCCAATACATCAACTATGACATCTCTGAATATGCGCGGCCTATGTACTAACACTTAGTAACATGTAAAATGTATTTCTATACAATCTGATATATTGTTCTCTCGCTAGCTTGATCCTGTCAAATGGAATTCCATTCAAAATTATAACTTGTTCTTTTCGCATATATCAATATTGTAGTAATGTTAATCGGCTAGTTGTCAATGGTCTAATGAATAAATAAGTACAGAATTCGATAGTCTATTTAAGGATAAATTGAAATAAATACATTGTGCATAAGTACATTGTCTGGTGATAAATCCGCTTTCTTTATCGTTTATATATATAATTGTATATCTACCACATAATACAATAATGAAAATAGCTTTATGCTTAGCATACATCTGTAGCAGTCACATGCAAAAAAAAAAAAAAAAAAGAAAAAAAGGAAGAAAATCTGCCCAAATGAATTTAAATTATGCACGTGATTCTTACAATCCTAGTTTATATTGCAGTTATTGTTTGCGCCTTAATTTAAGGTAAAATAACCATAAATAGGCACGGTTATTTATGTTATATTGCGGCTTTTTTGCCTGTGTGACGTCAATATGTGCAAAGGTCAGTATCGACATGTCTGCGGCACAGATACAGGTAAGTAATTGTTTGTTTATTGCCGAAGCTTTGTTAATCATGTTGTCATTGTTTATTTACATTTCCGTATTTTTTATGAACGTGTCGTGTTTTGCACCTATTTATCAGGAGACCGCAATGACGTTACGCTCATCACGTGATATTCGTTGTCACGCCCCCCGGAAGTGACTAGTCAGTGGTAGTACTCAGACAGGACAGATCTGATTTATCGATTGTCAATAGATGGTGCTCATGTCTGATCAATTCTTACTGTTAAATGAGGAGTTATTCACGATGAAAATAGAGGACAAGCGAGTCATCTTAAATGCAGTAAAATTCATTCTTTGTATGACTTGTCATACTTTTATCGAACCGAATCTATGCAGTCATAAATATATGTGATGTACGTTACATATATTTCACACGAACAATGATTTCGAATATTGATTTACATGCATATCAAACGATGTGAGTCATGTTACATATACTACAGATATATTGGAGTTCATGATGACCTCATTTGCCTTAACTTGTGGAAGATTCATAGCATTGATTTGCTTTTTGAAACTTCATCATTTCCATTCCTTTTAAGTTTTGAATCATTTGTTATTGTATTCTTTATGTTTTGATACAATTTTTATTTCCTTCCACTGTCATCTGATAAGCATGCCTTCAGACTCTGAGTTGGTATTTTTTTTTTATTGATCCATCTTCACTAGAAAAGGTTTGTGTCTCTTTGAAAGCTGAGAAACGGTTTCTGATGTTGCGTTTGTGTCCATGGGCAAGACACTTAATTGTTCTGGATGGCATGTGACGGGCCTCCCGTATGTTGCTCAGGGAGGTAGTCACCAACTACTACAAGAAGACTCCGCCTTAAAATAACCCTGGCTGGTCACGGGGCAATAAACCCAGAAAACAAACAAACAGACATGTAAAAGGTAGCTCTAGTTGGCGGATCTCGACTGATTGTTTTCTATCCTTTTAATTTTCTGCTAGTTAGATCTTTTATAAATGTCTATTTCATTTAGACTCTGTTTCATCTCAGTTTCTGTTGTGTCTCCCTATCATTGTATGCTGTTGTCCTTTCTATACGATTCATAAGGAGGATTAATCACTGACCTATATAGATTTGACTGGACGTTCAATTATCAGTTGTGAATTTTTCTTGATAGTCGGTGATCGTCTGATCGGGTGCAGTTGATTAATTGCAAATGCTTTCCCCACCCCGGAACTCCTGGTATTTTTCTTGTGTGTTAAAAAGGTCTCCACGAATATGTATAATTTTGTTCTTATTTCCCCTCCTTTTATTGATTTTGAGATAGACTTATGGATGCTATTTCATGTGGATATTCTCAGTTGTTTTAGAGGAAGTAACAAACGCGGTTTGCCTGAATGACACAATCCTGTTTATTGTCAACCAATTTACCAGCATCGATATTAACAGATCGTCTCATTTAAAAATAGAACAGTTCAATTTCCTTCCTAGGGAAGAATAATTATGTGACTCATGGCAAAACTCCTAAACTGTAAATAACCATAGCCGAAAAAAAACATTAAAATACTTTCCAATCAAAAGCGTTGTAGCAAATTACTGCGTTATCTCTTTGGTGACGGAGGATAACAAAGATCACTTATTGGAAATGTTTGTTTAAACGAGATAGAATTATGAAACTAGAAAGTAAAGTTTCTTATATCATACACATACACATACATTTCTTACCTCACCCAACCCACCCTCTTCGTTCCAGCTGGAGCACAAGGTCCCGGCTCACTGCCTCCGACTGTCGCTATCCTTGCTGCTGCCGTTGTTGACTCCAAACTGCTCCATCCAGGCTTTGACCTTTCCCGCTCGGTAATCCTCCTCCATCTTGTGTTTGGTTGGCCTAATTTACTCCTTCCTTCTGAGTGCCATGGTATTGGTGCAGATCATGCTGTTAACCCTCATAATACATGACCAATCCACTTCCATTTCCTGTTTTTTATTGTTTCCCTGACTCTTGGTGTTCTTGTTCTATGATATACCTTTTCATCTTATCTGCATATCAAATTATCAGCAGTTGTAAAAATAGCTTTTTTAGTATTTTAAAATATTTAATGTCAGTTTAGAGATTTTATTAAAAATGGGGGATTCTTCACTCCATTTCGAGTTGTAGAATAACATATTTCTAAAATTGTTATAGCTTACCTAATTTCGGCAAGACAGCCGTCAAAACACATGACGTATAATTTTACATTTTTTGGGCTCACCTTCACACGAAACGCGTCACAAATGGTATTCGTGGTGACATGATTGATAAAACGTATTATTTTACTCGGCAGATTTAAATATTTAACAAATTCATACGAATTTGCACATGATTGTTATGTAAGCAGATTTTAATGCAGAATAATGATGAAAATTAATTCCATTTAACATAACAAACACATTATCAGATATATGATAAAATTAGCGGACGAGTCATTAGACCTTATATGATGAAAAAAGTGTTTTCGAAACATCCTCGAATTATATACCCGGTGGAGTCTAGGATCGGAATAGACTATTTACATATCACTTTATCTTTGGGGTCTTAAAATGCATGCCCAATGAACTGCACGTTTGTCTTATTATACGTTAAACTTTGGTTTAGTTTTGGTTTTATATTGTTTAACGTTCTTATAACAGCCAGGGTCATTTAAGGACATTCCAGGTTTGGAGTGAAAGAAAGCCGGAGTACACGGAGAAAAACCACCGGCCTACGGTCAGTACCTGGCAACTGCCCCACGTAGGTTTCGAACTCGCAACCCAGAGGTGGAGGGGTAGTGATAAAGTGTCGGGACACCTTAACCACTCCGCCACCGCCGCCCCATTTATACGTAAAACATGCAAAAGAAGGAAGAAACCAAACAATTCATACCACCCAATAGCAATATTTGTTGATTAAGACCTTTCCCTTTTTGTCCTGTGTGTACCTGTTTTTCCCCCTAATTATCTCCCACCGGGTTAATACTTTCTGGCCTGAGGAACATTACAAGAGCCGTAAATCCCTGAAAACACAAATGTTACATAATTTCCAAGAAAGCCATTTTTTTATTTTAATTTATCCCTATCTGTATCTTAAAAAGGGACATCATAAGACCCAAGGGTTTGGAGAAAATCTTGGTTTTTAGTGACGTACGTTTCAACTGCAATAGTAGATTCTCAATGTATGGATCCGCCTTTTTATGATTATAGTTTGCCTGTTGTGTCATTATGTTTGGTTTAGTCGCCCCTCTTCAATATACAAGTAAACATGTATGTTTTGCTTGAATGTTTTTGTGAAAATTATTACATAATGAGAAACTAGTTTTATATTTTCCTTGTGTCTCTGTTGTTACATACATGTACCTTCTCACCTATCCAGCCCAGGTAACTCAGGTAACCATACAGGTAAGACCATTAAGGCGACATGAACTTGACAGCTGATCATGATGGCAATGTCATGCGCTGTACGTCACCGGTGTATGTGTGTGCGACGACGCTGCTGATAGCTGGGGAACATTCCTCATAACATCACCGTCTTAACATCAACTAGCACTTCAACTTCGGCGGGTTCCTAAACCAGAACACAAAATATTTAATACAGGGACACAAGGGAACCGACTATATGGCCATTGATGGGAGGTGAGTTTGACTTTTAATTTAGATAATGTTGATAAGTTAATAGGACTTTTTTTCTTAATTTCAGAATATTAATGAAAATAACTGGATTATTTGAAAATGATTTGCATATGCGAAAGGTTAAAATTAGTGTTTCTGGATGCGATTCTACGTATATTAGACAGCAAGGATATTGCTTTGGACTTACGCATTGGACTTCCCAGATTCCAGATTGTGTGTTACTTAACGCGTTTCGTTGCGGAACGTTTCGCTGAAAAAGCATTGGACTATTCTCTGCCTTCAGGAACGTCTGTACAGCTGATTGTGCCTACGTTACGACGACGAAAGGATATTTGTTAAAAGGGATTTGCTATCTCCTGAACTTTTTCACACTGGAAAATTGGACTTAATAACCCTAACATTACAAATAGTATCATATTGAAAAATGAAGGAAGATATCCAATAGACAAAGGAAATAATGATGTCCACAAAAGATTGTAAGGAAAGATTGTAATATCGTCAGATGTTCATAAAATTGTTATCATTATGCGTTACATTAATATGGTCAACGCCCTTGTGACATACAGACAGTAAGGATGGTATATATTAATACTTTAAAGTAATGTATTCAGCTTTCATATTCAACATGATGAATCGTCTCATACTGTGTACAATGACAATTAAGACAATTGGTTTGAAAAGAACAAAGACATATTGTATGTTAAACAACATTTAGAATACGAAATATGATGGAGAGGTCCGAAATAATGTCTGTCATAAATTTAGTTACAAGTGAAATATTTCTCCTATTTTTAACAGGAATCATAATGAGGCAGTTAACTTTCGGATATTAATCATAACGTACAAGTTATGAGAATGTAATGCACATTTGTAATGTTAAAAAAAAGAAACAGAACAGACAGTTCCCACGTGCTAATATACTACAGTCATTACAATGGTGATTCAAATCCTAAAATAAGGTTTTGATACGATGCCCTTATCAATATAATCTTTGGTTATATACTTTGAATATTCAAAAGAAAATGTAGGTGCTACAGCTAATATTAAATTGTGAATAATCGAAAGTTAGGCATTTGATTAAACTATTAGATTAACAACCCCTATTTATTTCTCTCGAATTCAAATTTGGAGCTTCATTTGACCTCTAGAATAACTAACGAAAGACGAAATAGTCGATTATGTGTTTTATATTAATGCTTTCTATACACTGTTTTTTAATGAATTAATATTTCAAATTGTTATTCATATTGTGTTTTTCATCTTGATATCTTTAAGAGGACACGCCTGTGTTGCTCGGTGCAGAGTTGATCAACAAGTAAACGTAGAGTTATAATATGTCCCTAGTTTTTAATGCAATTGATAAATTCCGTATATGTATACCGTGTGATAGAAACTACATTTGGATAGGGTTATTCTAAGGTCTTTTCGGACCTACTTGGTGATATGCCTGATTCTTATCGATCGCTGTCCTACCAAATGATCAGCAGTAATGGCCATTTGTATGTGTATTGGACCAGCCAGTCGGATTTATGGCACCTGTACCGAGATATGTCAATTCTATAATGTATGAACAACTAGTCAAAGCTTACATTGGACATCATTACAACGACAGGTAAAAAGTCGAGAGCTTTCGTGTTGGTCTGTAGATATATTTTATGTCCATAGAGACCAACGGTCAGCTACAGACTATTTACTGTACATATATGTGTAAATCATGACTTACATTTATGATATATATATATATATGTATACATCAGCCATTACATCACAAATGTAAGGTAGCCTTTACATATCGGTATATGACCTCAGTTGACCTCTGCATGCACATTCCTAAACAAATATACCTAATATAAGCTACAACTGACTATGTGGCGATTGTCAAATGTAACACATGGAATGCATGTCATTCTAGAACTCATTCGCTTGCATTCTTTGTGATGTTCAAGCTATTCTTAAGTTAAATTTGTTTCTCTCGTTGCATCTTATTTTGCCGCGTTTATTTGGAGCAATGGTTTTACACCTCCTGTTTCTGAAATATATATAACATTATAGTTGTGACCTGTTTAATACCACATAAAATATTACTGAGTGCTTGTTTTTGACAGGACGAACCATTTTGGTTATTATTACTGTGTTAAGAAACATAAAATCATTGATACATACTTTCGGTTCAACTTTAACCGAGAAAATAATGAACGTTGCAACACATCGGCATTATTACATTATTGCATGTGGTGACATTTCATATTGATGAAGAAATTTTTTTTTTCTGAGGTCAAGCAGTTTTCATTTGTTGAAATTTAATGAAAGATAACACACATTTCTAGGATCTGGGACATTTCCTGACAAAACGTCCTTGGTTTAACGGAGTTAGTTGATATACAATGTAACTATATAATGCGTAATGAACAAAAGTATGAAATTTTGTTTTACCTTGAAAAGTACGCGTGGAATGCGTTTTGTATGATGAAAATCGACAGGTCATTATTATCGGTATGACAATAATGAATTGGCGGTAAACAATCATCAATAGATCCTTAATTACTTTTAAACGACATTGAGAATGATACTTAAAAGTAGATGTTAATCAAGAGGTGCCATAGTCATTTAATCGGTCCCCAATTTTGTCAGGTAAGTACAAAATGACTGTCCATTTATCATCTGCTGTCGAATATCTTTGTTAAAAAGGTCTCGTGCTGAATATATAATCATTAAGATTAGCATCATGTTCTTACTAGTGAAATAAACATACGATGTGTAGATATTACCGATCAATTTGTGACGTATTTTCGCAGATTAACGCTATGAACATCACTTTTTATCAAAGGCAATAGAGATTGTGTAGATAAATCTGTTGTCCTGTTTCTATGTCATATCAAGACGATTGCATCTGTCAATTTTTTTGACAGGACACTTTTCAACGAAATTGAAATTAAACATTAATCATCTTTGTGTAATAATTTCCTTGAAAGAATGTGTACACCTGTCTAGGTTAAGCAGTAAGAGGTAATCGTAGGAACGAGCAGTATTGTTTTCAATATGAGATTTGAATAATCAAATGTGCAGAGAATACCCAGGATATAAAACCTAATGTGTCATAACTGTGTAATATCGACAGCATATTTCTGGTCAGAAATGACATAAGGTTTATGTCGTTAGAAACATGTTTTACTGGATTTTTGTTATCTTTTCATTCATTTCTTGAGAAAAGCTATGTGAAAATCTTATTTTAGTGAAGTTGCGTTTTTATCGCTATATTTCAATGTCTTCAGATTCTTAAATTTAGTTTTGCCGGGAAATGTCTCACTGAATTTATGTGGTATCTCATTAATTGTTTTTTGTTTTATTTATTCATTTCTTGAGAGTAGCTATGTGAGAAGCATAATTTTACTGAATGGTGTTTTCGTTACAAATGCTTGCATTAATTTACTCTGGTTAATTACATTCCATTAAGAACCAATGTTAATTGAATCTGTAATTAGTAAACAAGGCCTTGGTTAATTACATTCCATCAAAAACTAATGTTGAACTTATCCTATATAACACGGACAACACTGTCTAGCTAGTAAGACCGAATATTTGATAAGCATCTCTTATCAATATAAATACATATTAAGCATAAGAAATGTATCTGTGTGTTACAATGTGATTGACTCAGTATGTACATCAGTATAAAAGAGGTCAAGTTTGTTTGACCCACACATTACGCTCTTCTGACAGACTGATTGACAAACGTAGAAACACCTATTGTTCCATGTAGATCAATTCGGAAAGAAAGCACTCATTTTCTATTAACATAATGTATATCTTAACATATATGAAACTAACTTAAGAGTTTAAATTCATATGTAAATTGTGGCGTCATACACATATAGGTTAATACTATCATATATAATCACATTCCTCCTTTTTGACGGTCTACCTAGTTAAATGCGTGCTTGATTATATATGCGGAAGGTTTTCTCATCAGGTCAAATCTCAAACCGCATCACGACCTATCTATTGTTTTATACTATAACCTATCACGTTTGTGAATGGAGGACTTTGGGTACTTCCGCGTGACAATGGCGACGTTATTATTGTGACAGTCATTGCTGAAAATCACTTACTTGTGGCGGAAATGTTCGCTATTTTCGTGATTGTGCTAATAGTGTATCTTTACACTTGTACAACGTATCTTTATTTTAACGGAGATACATAGTTTATACTTAAACATCAGAAACAGTTTGTGCGGATAGCATCAAATTTTAAAATACTATTGCACGTGCGTCACCTATATATCAGAAAAAGCTGTAAAATAGGCCAAGCGTTTCCGTTCCATATATAACGTTTTCATGACACATGTATATGAATATATATACATCAGATGCCTGTGAAGCTCACTATGCCCGGTCCCCTTTAAGCGACTTTTCTTGTCAGATTTGAATTGTGTTTTGGTTATCAACTTATCTTTAGTAATATGTTCATGTGGTATCATATGACGCCAAATGAACCAATTTGATTTTATAAAATTAATAAACTTAATATATGGGAAGTGATATTTAAGTAGTAGCTTTTACAACCAAGTGTTTGAAGGTCTTTGGAATTTGTTATCATATCAAAAGAAATGATTATTATATAATAATTATAATAAATTTCTATTGTTTATGATGATATTATACATATTGTTCATGATAATAATGATAATAGTAAACATATATTGTTTATGATGATAATGATAATAAAACTCTATTTGTTATTATGATATTATACATATTGTTTATGATAATAATGATAATAGTAAACATGTATTGTTTATGATGATAACGATAATAAAATCATCTATTGTTTATGATAATGATATTCATATATTGTTTATAATATTTCAAACACTTGTTACATTTTTCTTTTTGCTGTGGTTCTCTAATTAAAAACTGGTACAAAACATTTAGAAACGTGACAAACATAATTCTACTCATGTAACACAAGGGTCACTGGTTTACAATAGTTTAATAGCGAACCAAATAAATGTCAATCTTGTCAGTTGAGCAAGGAGTGACCTGGAAGCTACGTTAGCGGTTAAGAACAGGATTATGACGTTTCTCTAGTAGGATAAAATATCCGCGTCTCCATAATTGATCAACTACAGTCAAACTTGCTTGAACGGTCACTTTGAATAAGCGGCCACCTCCATTATGCGGCCAGTCGGTGGTCCGTCCGATGGATAATACTATATAATGAACCTTAAAGAAGTGGCCACCTGTTTTAAGCGGCCAGTGACAAAATTTTATGTGAAATGTAGCAAACAAACTGCAGTTGGAATTTTTTTTCAGAAGCAATAAACTAAAATTTTTGTCGGTCTCTTGGGTGACCGCTTAATACAGGTTTTAATGTAGTTATTATATTATACAAGTACATTACGCATCCGTTATATTACTGATTGCCTTCATTTTTAGATTCACCGTACATGTAAACTGCCAGAAAGCCTGAAATAGACACGCAACATCTACTTTCATACAAATAGTATACACAAGCACTCCTGACATTAACAGTAAGATTTCGCCAAGCTACTTTTTTACAATGGAAGATATATCTTCTAAAAAGATGTGTAATTACTCAGTTTTTATGTTGCCATACCTTGCGACCCAGACGAACAACACAGTGCAATGGATATGTAGCATTACGTTACTTAATATACTCCCTACCTAGAAAAAATACTAATGTTTTCGCAATGCAACACTCTTCGTTCGATGTAAGCGCATCAACATTCTAGGCCCTTGTCCTCACTGACGAGTTCTAGAAGGACGAAGAAGTGTATGAGACACCCCCGGTGTTTTTCTCTATTGTATCTAAATCCCAATTCGCAGTGAAGACGAAATGGGCTAATATGTTTGTCATTTGTACAATCCTTTCAAAGTTATATCAATTTATAACAATTTAACAGTTCAAGTAATCCATTCGGCTTTATATTTGTGTTTTGTTTCAACATAACGGATGTTGCAATAAGGAGATAGGGGCTGTAAGAAGGGAATAGTTGGTTGTCCAGTATTCAACCCTTACCAACGTATCGTCAGGGCTTTATTGATAGGAAAATTATAGGATCAAATTCATATACGTATTGCTTTCTCCCAATTTTCCATATACATTCGAACCTCTTTATCTCAAAGTAAGTGGCCAATTAAAACAATCTTCGAGATATCGGAGTATTCGGGCTAATTGAGTATATCTAATTAAAATGTTTACTATCGGAAAGGAATTCTTACTTCGATTTAAGTAGGCTCTCCAAATTAAGAAGCGAGTTCGAGAAAACTAGGTTTGAAACTATTCATTATAATGCATGCGTTTTCTAAAATCACAATTCAAGTACACATTACAGTATTTTCTGTCATAAATTCGAATTAGTGAAGAAATAATGAAAATTGAAAATGTATATCAACCGTGCTGTTGTAAAACATTAACTGTGTTGTAATATGTCTCTATTGGGGATGTATATCTAACGTAGAACGGTTATTGTATATAATAGTTAAATCAATTTTAATTTATATGATAATGTACAATGTGTTGAAATATAATATGATTAGAAACTGTCAAATACAAGGAACCTGATATAAAAGCTAGTATTTTTATTGTGTATTTACAGCCATAATTCGTGGCAGTCTTCTGGAAATATCCTGAATGATTTACATATTATCGTCAACTTCACGTAAAACGTTACGTAAAATATTAATTATAAACAACTTATTAATTAGAGATTTATGTTTACAAATTGCATCCCCAATACACAACCTCGATTTATGCAACTTGAGTTTGTAGTCTGGTCACGAATTGTCTCTCATATGTATTTGCGTAATTAGCCTTATTTTTTTAATCTAATGTTTCATTTCAAGAGTTTACATAACCCCACGGAAGGTTTACAGGTCGACGTCAAAAACGACCTAAGCACAATTGAAACTGTAAATGAATGACGTAAAGCGTTTAAAATATAAGCAAGAAAACATATTCCAGACTGTCAACACAAAACGGCCCTGCTATATTTTACATACATGGCTATAAATCATGCGTTTTATGTTTACACTAGAACTGGTACATGACACATAAATGATAACACTTTCATTTCTGACAGTAAACAAAGCTTAACGAAATGATATCATATCATAAAATTGATAAAGTTTCATTAACATATCTGTTCAAATTAGATAACAAGATTATAACTTATATATGATATGCATAGAAAAGAAAACTACTGATATAATAACGAAACTATAATCCACACTCAAAACTGATTAAACGAGAATAAAATATAAACAAAAAATGGAATAGAAACGACTGAAACAGTAATGATAGAATTAGACCAGATGCGCTGGAAGAGTAAGCGTCTTTAGTTTCATCGACGACACCTGCCATACAAATCCAGGTCAATTTCGGGTTAAGTCACAATCGCAAATGATAAATAGAGTTATGACAAACAAAATGAAAGCATACAATCAAATATGTTATATGATTAAACCAAACATGTGCAATCGGAGGCTGCCTAAGGTTGCATTTGTTATCTGGAATCGTCGTAATAGCTCTTTTTTAAATCCAGAAATAACGAAAGCTTTCAAAGCTTTAGTATGTACTGATATCAGTAGAATGGACACTTAGTTCAATGTGGAAGGTAAGAAGGAAACATAAACTGGTGTCCCCATGTTCAGTGTGAGCAAGTTTGATAGGTTGACGCTGTAAGTCGTTTGGTTTTGTGATGAATAGATTATATGTGTACTACTATTTCCACTCGTTCCAGACATGAATTAATTACACCTTATAAGTTATAATGATAATGGATGCTGTATATTACAAATATAAGGAACGTGTACATTAATGCTATTTTTACCATTGATAAATTTTCTTAAGTCTCAAGATACTCATACAAACTAAGGTGGGTGATTTGTTTAACCTTTAAAGTGACATCGTGGGCAATTAGTACATAATGAATAGTTCACAAAATGCTGACAAAAATAATAAATAAGGTCGGTCAGCTCGCGGGACATATTAAAGAAAAGATATTAAGTGAGGCTGAATTATATGACTCAAACGACCCCAGCTGTGTAACATATATAACTGAAAGCTATTTATTTTAAAGATGTGAGGTGGAAAGGCGGGAATAGGGTAACAATGGTAGCCGTAAAATGTTCTTTTCGCGCAATGAACATTCTTTCAATTGAGGTCATTCATCAACGTCTGATATTAAACATTAATTACACAATTTTTTTTTTTTGATAATTGTAATATTAATATAAAACAATAGACAACCTGCAAAAAACAATAATACCTTGTATGTTTCAAACATATGATTTATATCAAAGGTAAGCAAAGGTGTAAATAAGCATATAGAACCACGTAAACATATTTTATTGTGTTGTGATTGACATTTTATAGCATACGGCAAATACAATTATGAGTAATGACCTAGGTTTTTCTATTAATATTCCAGATATTTAATATCATTTTATATACGAAAGCAATAATTTGCATCTAAAATTTGATGAAATTCATAAAATATTAATAAAAGAGCTGTTACAATCACTGTTAAAGATTGATTAATTTGAAAAAAAAAAGATAAAAATGTTTCGTTATTAGTTAATTAACTAAATTAAATATACAATTAAATTATGAAGTTGAAAATTATGTGATAAATTGTATCGGTATTATATATTATATGATTATAAGATGAATTATATTAAGGATGTTATTAAATATATTTATGACAAAAAACATGAAATGTAATTAATGTTGATATGTTTCCATTTAAATCTTTCCAAAATACCTTTTATATACCCCTTCAAATACTTTTAAGAAAAAATAGAAAATAGGTTTATATGAAAATAGACAGCTTCTTTTTCATGCAACCAGGCTTTCCTTTGATTTTCCCATCAAAAATATCAGATCAAATGAGCTATACTCATGAAATATAAAGATAATCCTCGACAGAATGAACCCCTTTGAAAATATTTTGTGCACAAAGAAATTCCTTCTTTCAAGACTTGTTGAGTAGCTGTTACCAGGGACATACTTATATAGAATATTCGATATTCAACACTACTAAATATCTCATGTGTAGGCAGCTAACTGGAATAAATGTCGGTATGCCTCTGTCTGATATCTATACCTAAAGTGACAATCATAGCGACCTGTCATTATATATATATCGGGGGCGGATGAGACATCACTTTACCGTTATACTTACTTTTGTTTCTTATTAGATATTCCATACATGTTAACCTGGTCATTTTTCAAATAAAACGAGATACCTTCTTTTCATTTTTATCTTTTGCGCTTGTAGACACTGATCAATCTTATTCTAGCTTATCAATATCAAGAATATGATATTGTGGCATATGATGTCGGTATAAAGATGACGATATAATTATCAATTATGGACACTTTTGATATTAACCCACGGGGCCCTTTAACCAGGCCGCGGGGACCTTTAAATGGGTCGCGGTGGCCGAGTGGTTAAGGTGTCCCGAGATTTTGTCACTAGCCCTCCACCTCAGGGTCGCGAGTTCGAAACCCTTGTGGGGCAATTGCCTGGTACTGACCGTTGGTCGGTGGTTTTTCTCCGGATACGCCGACATTCCTCCACCTACAAAACCTGGCGCGTCCTTAAATTACCATGGCTGTTAATAGGACGTTAAACAAAATAAACAAAATGATATCAACCGTATCAAAGGTCCTTAATCTTTATATCAGATATGAAACTTTTTGGCAAAGGGTGGAATTGTATTATAGTTAAACAAAAACTTTACATTAGGGCATTGTAACATCACAAATAGAAACATCAGGTTAATGTATCAAAATATTAACACTCATGTGACCGTATTTTAGCCAATGATAATCGAGGAAAATCGCCCCATATTTCATCTCTTATCTCTTTCACATTTCGGTGATCATTGGGTTTGTATTGTTGCTTTGATATCACCAAAGTATTCTTATCATATCTCTAGTGCTCTATGTCGATTTATTTACTGATTGACGATATTTACTTAACTTCAATGTTTTTAACCTCATTTCATTTTTATAGAATATAACACCCCCAATCAAAAAGACTGATTTATATCAAAATAGGTCAATCGATGTTAACCTTCATGCATTACCAAAGCAAGCACTTAACATAAAAAAATCACCCCAGACCTCGACCTTCGCTTTTTATAAGGCGATTTAGTATCGAGTTAATTTATCTATCGGATTAATATGCCATAATTTATGCAATGATCTAAAAATAAAACGATTATATTTCATATAAAGCAACTTGCACATTATGTAAATTTTAGAGGTACTCTTGGCTGATGAAATTATGAATTCTGAAAAATAAACTATCCCTAAAATTTCCATATAAAATAGTACCGTCAAATCTTTCGTTTAAAAAAAACCCTTCTGATTTATGACTTCGTCTTATCCTCCTATCGAAGTAGTTAATTAGGTTGAGAGAGAACATCCTGATAGAGAAGAAAAATTGGCTATAAATCACCACGAAACTGTTACAGTATGTATGTAGCATGGGTAAGTGATACATTTCCGCCCTCAACTTGTCATGTCCTATTCGTCTATCCTCAATTTAGATGCAAAAACCGTTACACACGCATTTGAGTATCATTCAAAATTAATAAGCACGACGGAGATATACAGACATATTGTAAGTCAATCAATTTCTTAAATTGATATGCAATACATTCTGCTTGCATGATGAAGATCTTAATTGCTCTTAATTAATCTTAGATGAAGAGCTTAATGACTTGAGCTGGACCCTTGCTTATCCTTTTAACGCTTATGCTTGTATTAAAGGCCCAGACCTATGGATTAGTAGAGTTACTAAATCATTTCGTGTATTTGCATACTGTAGGTTGTTTAAACATTCAGATGTTTTACCGTTAGACTATGGAATATATTTTAAAAGATTGATGGTGATTTCCATGACCTATAACACCTTCATGCGATGTAACGAATACTGATGTCTATATTTGATAGATGAAGACAATCATTCAGTTGTTAATTGTCAAGTTTTGATTATATAACGTTGATATTCCCATCTGGGGCTAACGTTGAATCAATGTAGAGCATGAGTCTTACGATGTCGACACACTTAGCTAAACAGAATAATAATAATAAAAAAAAAAAATTTAAATTTTTTTTTTAAAAAGAACTATTATCATGTAGGCAAAACAACAACCTAGAGGTGTTTAAAAGGTGATATTTCTCACAAAACCTCTTTGATTGAACGTTTACCTAAAACGATATGTTCCGTACCTATATATAACACCACCATACCTCGTCATTGAAACACATTATCAATCATTAAAAGGAAAATTTACTTCCTACTTGTGTGTAATGACGTCGTCGTTCGCGTCATCACGTGAATGCAACCATCGCAAAAGCCGACGATTTGACCATCCCATTTGTCACTTATGCAGTGCTATGTAAGTGAGTTATTCAACAACGAGATTTGATAGAGATTCCCATAGAAATGTAAAAGCATATTGTTTCATTGTAACAGGATTTTCCAGGTATACATATCAAGATAAATCGCTAAAGGTACAAGTGGTTACTTTGATAAGTAATACAAATGTCTCACGAAAACACATGTCATTAATTATTTATGATGAAAAGGTACATTTATCAATAGACCTGCCACTTAGAAATATGAATTAACGAAATATCACCTTGACATGTGGTTGCCTAATGCACATTGTATAATTATGTGTTGTCTTCCTTTGTTGAATGAAAAATTATTCTATTAATAATTTATGAAATATGATTTGAAGGATGAAAAGGTATATCTATCACATAATCATAGCATTTAAAATATGAATTACAGACATATTAGATTGACCTGTTGTTGCCCAATGTATATTTCATTGTTGTCTAACTTTGATTTATGAAATATATTTTAAAAGATGAAAAGGTAGTTATGCAAACATACAATGCAAACATGAATTAAAGAAATATCAATTTGATAGGTTGTTGGGACATTGCATGCTTTTGTTGTATACGTATTCAAGAAACTTTATAACTAATGTCTTAATGTGCATTCGATCTCATTTTCACGAGACATAATTTAAGTTTATTATGAAATTTAAATCTCTTATACTCTTAAAATTTTCGTTTCTAAAGATCATCAATATCTCAGCAGTCTGAGCATGTCATTATTGAAAAAAATATGTTATTATACAAAAAATTACAGGAGCAAAACCGCAGAGAACAAAGATAATACGATTGACATCAAACGTGAAAAAATGAAATCTATTTAATATCCCTGTGATGTGACAGATTGTATTTCTAAATTTAATATACTATTTAATTTCAGCGGAATATTGTATATTTGGCAGTCTAATTTTATAGATAACATTGATATATTCATTTAGATGCTTAAGTTTTTAATCAGACTGTTAGTTTTGTTAAATTCGTTAACGACTACAATTTATATGGTTTTTTTTCTTGAATTATGACAAAGTGCTTTAATTAATCTCAAAATAAACATTTTGTTCAATATGCGTCTATAATGCATTCTAGTAGGGGTAACTAATGCATATCAATTTGATTGGCTAAAAACAATAGAAACATATTGTATTATCATATCTATTATCTTTTATTTCGTATGTTGATTAATGTGTTTACCAACTTACTTCACTTACGTCATTTGATTGATGATACTGACCACATACGTAGCTCATTAAGCTTACCCTACGTCTGACCCTAACTTACCTATTGTTAAATGGTATAGTATGCATCAATCATGGACAGGATCCAACCATAAGCCACTTCTGTGGAATCCATCAATGTTGATTTTGTTTCCGTGTAAATATCTTATTCTTTTTAATGATAGGTGCTATCCTTGTAAAATATGAATTTGCACTGCTAAATGCCCGTTGACAAACCTAGTGCCACCATAATATGAGTTATAAATCTAAAGACATGATGTTATAACCTTCATTTGACCTTCAAGCAAAAAAGGACACTAGACCTTCCACACCACATTTCTTAATCACCAGTTTATCTTTAACAATGTATTATCATTTCACCTACAAATATCATTCTTCTCTCTCTCTTCCTTTATCCTTCCTTTTCTTTTTCTGCTCTGTTTAAGATACTATAACAGAATTATTATATGCTGTTGATCATAAGGCCATTGCTAAGTTTGCTTATGTATAGTTGTATTACGGAAAGGACATTCTTAAGTTGTGATAATTTGTGTCCATTCCTTTTGGGATATCGTTTGCAATAGAACGTATTTGAATTTAAATCTACAGTCACATGTAATTCCTACATGTATAACATTTTGTTCAAATGTTTTTATCGATTTTGAGTTAATATTACGACTTCGTTTTCCTGTCGGTTATCGCTGTTTTTTTCAATTGTTTTACAACTTAATTATTTCTTCTCGTTTCAGAATGGCCCCAAATTATGGATTTTTACTAGTGTTGTTAAGTTTTTTCGTGAGCACGTGCTTTGGACAGCCGTTGATTCTACCAAAAGGTCGTTATGACGACACACTCAGGGGATTATGTCGGGACAATGATGCTTATGCCAAAGTTCCATGGGACTGTCAAGCTTATGTCCAATGTAAATCATCGCCAGGAAGTAGGGAAATATTTCTACAGAGGTGTCCCGCTTCGCTGGAGTTTAATATGAAGCACAAAACGTGTGGTTGGCCAGAATCGTCGTGTCCCCCTCTAAAAGGTGAGCTTTGAAACGTACATAAAAGTTAATTACACATCTTTGAAATACAAATGAAACAAGTTCGTTGTTTATACAATCAACATGTTATACATGGTTATTTTTTAGTCCTGAGCAAATCACGAAAGGAAAAAAATCCAGCACAGAAATAATTTACATGCATCCTTCCGTGTAGATATCCTAAATCAAACTGTTATTTTATCTGACAAAAAAGACATGGATAAATTTGTAGAGCATATACACAAACATACCATCCACAAAATATGTTCATATCTGTCAAATAAATTTCGGTTGTTTGATGAAGAAAAACCATATTTATTTGAGATTGATTCTTCGCGGTTCTACATTTTCGTTGCATATATGATTTAAGTTAGAAAAAAAGTTATTGTAAAATCTCAGATATACCAATATGTTCCTCCTAATACATCACACGCTTCATGTGATCGAAATATATAATCCTAAAAGTTGACTGTAAACTGTATAATGATTCTAAGGGATTTTTGTAGAATTTACGAAGGACAGAAAATGTAGAATTGTATAACACCCACGTTTGTGCATCAAAATTAGTATAAATGAAATTTTGCATAATGTCAGTCTCGTAGAAAGGACGATGGTTATGGTTTTTGATAAAATTCTGTGATCTCGTCTGTATAAAATCAATAATTCATTTTTTTAAAGATATCTTTATTATTTGATAAGATTGCCTTATATGATATATCTTACATCATATAAAAGATGTATAATTTTATATCAAAACGGGAAATGAATTGCTCTTCGAATAACTTCGTTTGTGATACAGATCGCCTATTAAAGCACAATAGAAGGTCAAATTGAATAACTAATTGTTCAATGTCAAAAAAAGAAAAAGAAAAAGAAATCACTAAAGGTTAAAGAGACAGAGGTTAGCCGAGTTTATCTATAGCAGGACAAAGCCTGCCCAGCAGAGTTCAAAATCCTGTAAACTGCAGCGGACTCCAATGAAAAGCGCGCCCTATGTAATAATGCTAGTACTGCTTATTTCCGCATGAAGAAATGCATTTTATGGTAGTGGACCGTCGAACGGATATGTACTCTCATTGGACACTGGTCTCATGACACTTAAAAGTACTTGTGGTGCCTGTAGTGGACTGATGTCGATAGAAATCGAACATGGTCCGGGCAATACCATAAGGTCATTAGCCGTATTAGGAATATGACCCTCTGATTATTTTCACACACACTTGTTTTATGAATATTTGTTTATCCTTTATTCAAAATGAACAGTAAATTACTTATAAATGTATTTTTTTTTTATATTTTTAGATGTATCCATTAATTTTTGCAAATAAAAAACCTATAAAACTCTGCAGTAAATCAGCGTACTGATATAAATATAGATCAAAGAAATGACCTCACGAAAGATTCAATTAAAGACTCACAAGATATAAGCACCTTTCAAGCCAATTTGAGAGTGAGTTGAGTAGAGCCAAAATGGTTGTTACTGTAACATACAGCTTCCATCTGTTTCGTCAGTGATACTTAAGTCCTAAAGTGTTGATGGTAGGCGGCGACCAAACAGGAACTCGAAAAAGACCAAAGGGAATACCAAAATCTGTAGTTGCTTTAAAATTCCATAAAAATGAATAAAATATGGTTTAATAATAAAACGAGTTTCAGTTCAGGCACGGAACAATTACAAGTAAGGTCATTGCTTTGAATTTATATTGATATTTTGTATTTGTCAACTTTCTTCACGCCGTTGGACATTCATTCATTCATTCATTCATTCATTCATTCGTACATTCATTCATTCATTCATTCATTCATTCATTCATTCATGCTAGATACCTGTTCATTCGCAGCAAAAATGATTTGCTTCAAATGACGTGTCTTTCTTCAAGTAAAACCTTCGCCATGAAATATTCATTAACACGCCTCTTTGGACCTATATCCTTGCTTAGTGTAATAAAGAATTTAACATTGAAAGGAAAAGTACAATTCTATATTAACACCATAAATTATTTGTATTATTCCTTAAACTTCCAGGAAACAAAACTCTTTTATTTAAATTGTTAAAGCACTGGTACTTTCCACGTGATTTAAATGTAAAAAAGTCCCCTTGTCATAAAAAGACATTGTATATGAATATATAGCTATTGAAATCAGCTATATTCCCTATAGAGGACTCATCGATCACATTCCCCTTTTCTCTTCAATCAATGCCAGTTCGATTCACGAAAAGACGTTGTTAAGGTATGTCACATCTCCATAAACCCTGTCGAATGGTGACAGATATTTACGGGGTCGCTAAGTTAATATAAAACTCGTGGCCTGGTAGTGGTCTTACGGCCTACATTGTCAGAACACTAATTACATAGACTGGTATATGATTATAGGGTGTAAAGCATAACCATTAGATGGCGTGTTTATTAGGGATTACTGATGATTTATCAATTCTGATAAAGTACTGTAAATCACTTATATTTCGCGTGGGATTTATTTTCGCGTTAATTTGCGAGGAGAGCCAACGCGAATTCAAATCCCTCGCGAATATTTCTATAAGAAAGACAAGAATAAGTGGCTTCCATTTTGAATCTACCGTAATCTTTAGTTGTTGAACGGACATCATCGTTAAAGTAATAATAGAATGATAAATTATATACTTATATCAGATTGTAATTTTATGTCACAAAACACTACATAGGAACGGGCGTGAAAGCTTTATTTACATTGAAAACAACTCACTTCACTCTCCACATGGAAATATCGCCGACCTGTTAACGTCATTCGCGAATTTAAAGTCATTTCGAGATCAGAATTCGCGAAATTATGTATTCGCGAATAAGTCGAATGAGGTGAGTTCGCGAAAGTAAGCACTCGCGAAATATAAGTGATTTACAGTATTAGTATATAACAGCAAGTCAGATATCTGCAGAACGTTTGTTTGAGTAAGTAAAAAGATGGACAGATGGAACAAGCTGTTCAGCATTATATCCATGATATATCAACGGGCATCAAAGTAGGTTGATATTGATGTTATAACTTATTAACATAATATATTAACATAATGTAGGGTACTATATAACTGAGTTGACACACTAAGTAACACATGCTACATAGTTATTTATTGCAAATATTTTTATATAGGGCCACCACCAGAACAAAAAGTTAACTTAATGATTTTTAATGACTCAGAATGATCATATCCCCCTTTAGTAGAGTAGGGGGGTTGGGGTTATAAATTAATCTCTTTGTCTGTGCGTGCGTGTTTTTGTTCGAAAAGTGTGTGAACAGGATATATCATGAACTCCTGGACATTTTGTGTTCATATTCTCAATATGATATATCATTTCCGTCAGCATTTAAGTTAAAGGTCAAAGTTACCATTGACCACATTCAAAATCAAAAATGAAATTAAGAGAAATCGTTTTCAAAATGTCTCATAATTTATTCAGTTTATCGACGAAGGTGATATAGATCTAGAGGGGGTATATTTTCATATATTTGAACCCTGTCTGAAATCAGCCATGACATTACTTAAGTCGCAGCGTATAAATAAAATACCACGTGATATAGATATCTGATGTACTAAGGGATATTTCTTTCGTCTGTGGGTGTGGGAAACAATAGAATACATGTATATAGCTATCGTACGCCTTGTACAATGACTCACGTCACCGACACCTTAATATTCAGGCAGCATCTATTACGTAAATAATTACTTAACAAAAAACCAAACAAATATCACAAATAAAAAAGTTTAGGTAAACACATGAATATTTATGAATTACAAACATCATATAGCTTATTTACATATTATTATTGTCTTCTGAAAAGGTACACGTTGACATTAACGTTACAATAATGGCATATAAACAAATACAACATTTAAATTTACATCTACCACCGTAACATAATTAACATAAATTTGACGATATTACGAAAATGTACATGACGTCACAAATCATCTACAATCTTTTAAATGGGATTGTATACGGCAATGACGTAATGTTGTGTCAAATTAAGAAACAATTTCCCCACATAATATTGAAAAAAAAACAAAAAACAAAAAAAACAAAAAAACAACAACAACAACAACAACAACATCAACAACAACATTGAATACTGTTAGTGAAGGTACCAAGAGAGAACGAAGGGTTTTGAACTGTCGTCGGAGAGTAAACGTTGACATAAAACTAGACACACTGTGTGGTATTAGCATGCATTGTAATGACAACAATATATGTCCATGTAGGTAAAAAAAAACAGAGGGACAATCTGATATAATACTTCACATTCCACCGATCACCCCAAGGTCCGAAAGGCCACCATATCATATACACATTCCAGTAATCTACTCTCACACACACCAATCTGTCGGGAGACAAACATGTAACAGGTGTTGATATGCAATAGATGGTCAATGTTAGTTGATAAGGACATGATCATGAAAGAATAATGCACGTACTCTAGGACTATTTACAATTGTTATGGTGGTCTAAACAATGCACTTACGATTGATTTTTCAAGGCAAACAGTGCAAATGAGTATTTGGGTACCATCTCTATACTTTCGGGTATTACACATGTTATTTCAGAAACATCATTCGGCAGATTTGTTACACAATGAAAACTTATTTTAAAATCGATAAAATGAAGTGTTTGATAATATAGGATCACATACCCGGTATATGCCATGGTTTAATGTGAAATCTCAATTAAGCTTCAATTCCATATTTCAAAACAAAATTTGACCTCACTGATATATAAATAACTCAATCGTTATAATAACAAATACAATTACAAGTACATTTCGACATCAGTTTTTGGGCTATCGCAATTAATTACGCCAATTTTGATAAGATTAAATTGATATTATGAAGATGAAGATGTAGGTCAAGAGATGCATTCATTTTGATTGATTATAATTCTCATTTTCAGAAATGTTTATCGTGTTTCATTTTTTTATAACATATAAATAAATAACAAAATCACCAAATGATAAAATAAACCAAAAACAAAGTAATGTATATTAGGTAATATTTGCAAGGGACTTATTTTCACTATTTCCGTGGTCATCAAATATAGCGCGAAAATACATACTATTGAATATTTATATAGACACTGAAATGTATACACGTGTTAACAAGGCATAAGTGCGCGATTTGATTCCCGCGAACCAAGTTTGATTTTTGCAACCGCGAATTATTGGTCCCCAAAAATTTAACAACTACTAAGCATCCGAACAAAGATATTTTTGATTAAAAGAGATGTACATCACTGATTCATGTATATGATAGTTAGTATGCCTGTCACATACTTACAGTAATTATCAATACTAGAACGACAAGCGTGTTATTAGTAATACAACTGTCCAGGCCTGTCACATGCATGTCTCACTACTACTAAAGTACATTTGACATATACCTATATTAGTAGGTGGTGAGTTATGGACGTGGCCAGAACGTTAATTACACTGCGTTCATAAAATCGTAGATTCAGCCGGTCGAACGATAACAAATAAGTATTGTTGTTGGCATTGTTTTTTGGGTGTGTTTTTTATAACAGATAAAAAACTTCCAGTACAGTGTACAGTTTGTTTTGGAGATATGATGTTAGTATAGGGAGAAGTTATTATTTGTTTTGGAGAGACGATATAGGGATAAGTTATTATTTGTTTTGGAGATATGATGTAGGGAGAAGTTATTGTTTGTTTTGAGAGATGATGTAGGAAGAAGTTATTGTTTGTTTTTGAGATCTGATGTAGGGAGAAGTTATTGTTTGTTTTAGAGATCTGATATAGAGAGAAGTTATTATTTGTTTTGGAGATCTGATGTAGGGAGAAGTTATTGTTTGTTTTGGAGATCTGATATAGGGAGAAGTTATTGTTTGTTTTGGAGATCTGATGTAGGGAGAAGTTATTGTTTGTTTTGGAGATCTGATGTAGGGAGAAGGTATTATTTGTTTTGGAGATCTGATATAGGGAGAAGTTATTATTTGTTTTGGAGATCTGATGTAGGGAGAAGTTATTATTTGTTTGGTGATCTGATATAGAGAGAAGGTATTATTTGTTTGGTGATCTGATATAGAGAGAAGTTATTATTTGTTTTGGAGATCTGATATAGGGAGAAGTTATTACTTGTTTTAGAGATCTGATGTAGGGAGAAGTTATTGTTTGTTTTGGAGATCTGATATAGAGAGAAGTTATTATTTGTTTTGGAGATCTGATATAGGGAGAAGGTATGATATGTTTTGGAGATCTAATATAGGGAAAAGGTATTATTTGTTTTGGAGATCTGATATAGGGAGAAGTTATTATTTGTTTTAGAGATCTGATATAGGGAGAAGTTATTATTTGTTTTGGAGATCTGATATAGGGAGAAAGTTTTGTTTGTTTTGGAGATCTGATATAGGGAGAAGTTATTGTTTGTTTCAGAGATCTGATGTAGGGAGAATGTATTATTTGTTTTAGAGATCTGATATAGGGAGAAGTTATTGTTTGTTTTAGAGATCTGATGTTAGTATAGGGAAAAGATTTGTTGGATCTTCCCTGCTTTGTATTGACAATATTGTTTGGATATCGTGCTCAATTGTGTTATTTGATTGTAGCTGGTTGCACAGAAACATATATATCTACATGTTGGCATTTAGTCGCAAAAATATTTTGTCATCAACTTTTATGTCAAATCTGAATTCTGATAACGTTTTATTTACATCAGATGTTATCCATCCCATATTGTAAAATCCTGACAAAAGAACCTGGTTGGAGATTAAGCGAAAGTATTATTATTTAAAATTCATATATTCACTTTTAGGGAAGAACAAATTAAGTAATCAAATCAATATTGCTGAAAATAATCCACAAGTCTGCTAATGTTCTGTTGTGTGCAGGTTACATGGCCGTGTCACGATCGAAGAACGGTTCGAGTGATGAACTGTCGCGCAGAGATGCCTACTTGTTAAGTTTGTAGAGAGTAATACTAACATACATTTGCACTTTTTGAGTAATTTTCTATTCCTAGCCTGGGTTTCCTCTGGTCCTGACACCATGGCCGGTGTAGGACCCCGCACCAGACATGGTGTCAGGGCCAGAGGAAACCCGGGCTAGTTTATCTCCTACTACCATGCGGTTGTTCCAGTGTAATATGTTCATATTCTAAGCTTTTAGCCTGATTGTATTAGCGGTTTTTTGTGCATCTGCTTCGTTGATAATGAAGCCCGGTCAATGTATACCATATCCATGTTAATGTGTTGTTTTACCCAGCAGTGAGATACACTTAGTCTTACATGGAATATGATGTTACATATGACAGGTACGAATAAGGTGAGACACTGCTGTCGTACATAACTAAAACGGTCCGTACAAAACAAAGTGATGCACATCTAAGTTTGTTTATTCGCCGAATGAAGGTTGCTCATACTCTCTTCGTGAAAATCTGCATTTTGTTCATATTTAGCCCCCCTTAAATCAGCATTGAGCACGCGCCATGATTTTGTTTACACCCCGAATTGCCAAAAACGATATATAAACATCAAACAAAATGAAATGTAAAAGATTTTTTTATTTCTCTTAACATTTTAAAGGGGTATTCCTTCGTTCAGACATCAGAAACATGCACAATTGCTATTGATAAAATATCTATGCCCAAACAAAGGTTATATGATTGTTTGTGCCTACATACATGTATAATGAAATTGACGCCAAAATGTACAATGAAAAGGCGTATCGTATACAAATACCGTATGTCTTTACGGTTATTAATGATACTTCGGGTCGAATTAAGAATTTCAGGACTTACTATTCGAAGAACTTTGGTTTATCTTGAGAGTAAAACTACCTTAATAATGTAAAGATTAAAACTTTTATTACTTGGAAAAATGCATGTTTTTGCAGTAATTTAATTTTGACGACCTAAACTTTATTCAAACAGAAGAATATCCCTTTAAAGGAAGAGAATGAAGGTATTTCTCACGTAAATAAAGTCAGTATAATTAAGTATGCTAATGAAGATAATCTATAAGACGGCTGTTCTATGTTGACCTGAAATGCCCCCTCACCGAGAGGTATATATACGTAGGTCTTTGTCCTACACATGGTAATCGCCTATCTATATCCCTTCTCTGATCCCGTGACTAATCAGGAACTTAACAAAGCTACCTACATGTACCTAGTGTATTTCATATATCAGATCCAACATTTCGCTAACATTATAAATCTAAAAAGATTTCGTCCTTCTGAAATTTAAATAAATGCACTTAATTTAAAGTTCGAAGATTTAATAATTTGTTTTCAGTTCAAAGTAAGTATTTGTATGTTAATTCTTGTCGTTAAAGGGAACAATACTTAATTCAAAGGGAAATAACTCTGACAACTATCCTTTCTAATGTGTCACTGAAATAGACAAGTAATCATGTACTGTGACGGCCAGTACTAAATTGGTCGTAAATCTGTCACGCGTGACCGGGCAATTGTCATTCAACCAAGGTAGCGGTAATTCTACAAGGGCGATGCTACTGTCGACAGTTATGTGAAACGTACACAAATATTTTGCTGGAAAACACACGAATAAAAGATATAAATCATTTCGCATGCATACAGTTGACCCTTAAATTTAAGCAAGTTTTGTGTTGGGTTTATTTTGTTTAACGTCCTATTAACAGCCAGGGTCATTTAAGGACGTGCCTGGTTTTGGAGGTGGAGGAAAGCCGAAGTACTTCGAGAAAAACTACCGCCTACGGTCAGTACCAGGCAACTGCCCCACGTGGGATTTGAACTTGTCACCCAGAGTTGGAGGGCTAGTGATATAGTGTTGGGCTACCTTTAACACCCGGCCACCGCGGCCCCGGTAATTAACAAGTTCAAAAGGCAATTATCAGAAATCTGAAAAAATCTGGCAGGTAGGCAATCCCAAGAGACAAATATCATTATAAGAAGTCAAACATCCCCATGGGTCTCTTGAATCCTCTTACATACATTGTAGGTAAACCACTGTTCCTCATATAGAGTCAGTCTGAGGGAAATGGATTAATATAAGCTTTAAGCTTGTTTCTAGATCCCTCACCAATGTACAATTTGCAATGTATATGTACACTTGTATTGAATATAAATAAATAGTATTTAAACTAATCTGAAATTGAACTCCGAGGCATAAAGGCAGCCTTTGTATATCAAGCAATGAGTTGTAAATATACCTACAATCAATGACATCGTTCAGTTATGCGTCAGGCGTCTGTTTTAAAAGCCGTAGAGAATTATATTTGACATACAAACTATCATATATGTATATTGTTCACGTAGGTATTGCTCTAAGCATGCGCTCTTCCTTTACACCAGTTTCTTAATAAAATAGACAATTAACGTACTTCGAGTTCAGATACAGCAGATTTTTGGTTTAATTTGGTTTAATTTGCTTAACGTCCTATCAACAGCTAAGGTCATTTAAGGACGGCTTCCCGTGCGTGCGATATGCATGCGTGTGGTGAGTGCGTATGTGTGTTTTGGGAGGCTGCCGTATGTTTGTGTTAAGTCTCCTTGTGATAGGCAAAAACTTTTGCCGATTTATAGCGCTACCTCAATGAAGCATACTGCCGAAGACACCCAACAGGACACCCCATCCGGTCACATTATACTGACAACGGGCGATACAGCAAATAAAATCAAGACAGATGATACCATTACTTCCGCATGCGAGAAATATCCCAGACATTCAATGTTTATTTTGAAATATTATGATAATTATTTGAATAATCAATTGATTTAATGTTGTAAGTGGATACCATTATTTCTGCATTTTGTTAACCTTTTGTCAATTTAACATGATAAGATTAAGATCTTTGGGTTGCTTCTTTTATTTGAAACCTTCGTGAATATTGTTTTATATTGTTTAATTGTTCAGTGTTTAATTGGTTTGCTAATCAATTTTGAAATTGATGCATCAAATGTTGAAATGACTATCACTGAGTGGCATTATAATTAGCTACGTTCCAATAAATCCGAAGGGTTATGATGTTAATAACGCCCTGAAAGCAGCCTTGTGGCGATTTAACTGCATGGCAAGATCGACAGAAAGTTCAGACGACGTTCCGATCTGTAATTGGAGAAGGATGAGTTAACTGGTGAAATGACTACCACTGTTTGTCATTACCGGCATGCAAACATTGGAGAAGAAAATTCTATTTCTGGTACAATTTTTGTTCGGAGTTTCCCTTTTATTAATCTCAACCATCTGAGTATCAATTGTCTCTTTAACCAATGTCCGCTTCTTTTAATTAGCAGACGTAGAGGCATTGGTGTGTGATTCGTATAAGTGTCGTCGAGTAGCCTTGGATTACAACAAACAGTTGAAGAGCATGGGGACTTTTTGCCACATTTACGAGAAAACAAATTGTCAGTTTTTAAACTGAAACATTAAAAGCATAATATTTACTATTCGGTAAATATTACGCCATCTTTTCGTTGGATTCTAGGATGTGTTAAGGTGATGAGCACCCCTAGCCAGAGAATCGTGATTGGTATTGTAACAAAACCAACAGAACCAAAATGTCCTTCTCTAAGGAAAATACTTAAAGGGGCATTCCTTCGTTCGGATATCATGAACATGCGCAATTTCTATTGATTGAATATATGTGCGAATGATTATATGAGTGTTTGTGCCGATATGTAATGGAAATAATGCCGAAATGTACAAGAAAAAAAACGTATAGTATGCAAATAACGTATGTCTTTGTGGTAATTAGTGATACTTCGGGTCGAATTAAGTATTTTCAGGAGTTAATACTCAAAGAACTTTAGTTTATCTTGAGAGTAAAACTCCCTTATCAATGTAAAGATTATAACATTTACTACCTGGAAAAAATACATATGTTCCAGTCAGTTTAGTTTTGACGACTCAAACATGATTCAAACGAAAGAATGTCCCTTTAAGAAGCGACCAGCTCTATTGTTAGCCTTTACTCTAAATAGTGACACATTTGTCCGTGATATCGCGAGGTCAACACGGGGCTATAAATAGAAACATAGAATAACCACAGTATTAGACGGAAGCGTGACAAACCTTTGGTCAATTATCAGACGACCCTTGACAGTGCTGTGCCAATTCACATATACACATACGGCTGTACTGCATAGTGGGGCTGTACTTTCTAGCTGCCCCCCGTAAGAGGCGACTAATTTTGGGACAGTATTTTTTTTCTAAAAAAAACTTGAGCCTTGTGTAAGTGGAGTTTTAGAATTGTTCCTACTGTCCACATTGCATGGCTCGAAAGAGCGATTAAACGAGCCATACATGTATCTTTCTGTTCTTCCTCAGAAACCGAAGGTCTTCGTTGACAATTCCTCGTTTGTGACCTTTAGTTAGACGTTCGTCCCTGCAAAAAAAAGGTGCTGGGTTCTATCTCCGGCCGAGACATACCAAGGTCTCTTAAAAAGAGTAGTTGCTACGCCTGCTTAACGCTCAGCACTTCAGGAGTTGTGCTTCCGGTTCACCGATTGTCAGTAAAACGTGACCGGGTGAGGTGTCCTGTTGGATGTCTTCGACCGTATAAGTCATTTCGTAGGACTGTTGATAGGACGTTAAACAATAAAACCAAATTAATTCTTATGATAAATGGAAATCTATCATGCATTTTATTCGTGGATTTCCTTTTCTTGAATTTAACATCCGTTTTAGCTTTGATTTGAAGTTTTGCCCATAACGTCACAGGCAATAATACTTTGATGGACGAAACATTGATGTTTAATGCAGTTGTATATCAATTATCAATCGTATGCTGTATTCGTGTATATTATTTAAGATTTAGTTAGATCTATATTTAAATGTGTTATTCGCTTGTGTCCTTTTTAAACATTATCTTAATTTTTTTTCTGTTTAATAAACTTTGTGTGTCTACATATTGCACTTAGTGCCCTGCTGGTAGGGCGTAAGGGCGTGAGAATTGAACCTGCTGCCCCATCGCATGATCGTAAGAGGCAACTAGATTTGGGATACTATTCTTCTTTCTTAACAACTTTCTGTTTCCTGGTGTCTCCATTGACAATGCCTCACTTTTGACCTTTACTAGAGCGTTTGCCTCTGTGAGGAAGGCTTTGGGTTCTGTCCCGTGGCCGAGACATACCAGAGTCTTTATAAAATAACAATTGATACTCCTGCTTAGTGCTCAACAATTAGGAATTGGACGACTGGTTTGCCCGTTGTCAGTACTATGTGACCGGGTGGGGTGTCCTGCTGGGTGCTTTTTGTAGCATACTTCAGTGAAGTCGGTACAAGTTTCGCGCTATCACAAGGGGACGAACTAGCCCGAGTTTCCTCTGGCCCTGACACCATGTTAGCCCGAGTTTCCTCTGGCCCTGACACCATGTCTGATGTAGGGGCCCTACACCAGACATGGTGTCAGGGCCACAGGAAACTCGGGCTAGGTGACGAACATAAACACGTCGCAACCTCCCAAAATACACATGTATCTCGCCCATAGGAGAGACCGTCCTTACATGACTAAAGATATCAATAGGGCGTTAAACAATACTTAACCAAACCAATACACACATTGCACTTAAAAACAACAACAAACAAACAAACAAAACAAACATACAAGAATGTCGGTATACCGCTATAATTACGATATGCAAACAGATATGTACATAAACAATTTTTGATTTGATTTTGATTAAAAAAAAATACCACAGGATTTTCAATTAAAACAATAAAGTTGTATAAGACACAGGTATTCCACGAACTAATGCAGTTTAACTTAAAAAAAAAACACCTAAAAAACCAAAATGGATGGATTTCTAATTTATGCTGTACAGATAGGATGGTGATAACATTAATGGAAATCCTTGGAATAAATAAGTGGTTTCTTTTGATTAATTGTATTGCACTACTTATTCTCAAATAAATATTGTTTAAACTAAGTGGTTTCTTCTCATTTATTTTTTGTTTATTCATTGTCATCATATTTTTGCCTAGGATAGAAATATTTGATTTATGAACACGGAAATACTGCAAGCAAACAAAAATGACCAACTCAAGTTCGCCGAGGCCATGGTTGCGAAATATGCACCAGGAGATGTCAACTCCAAAACGATAAATCATCTTCGGAAGTCCTCGCTACCATATGATATACAATGTTTATTCTAGAAATGTACCGAAAACAAGCTTTACGTGTAAAGCGAATTAAAGGTTGTTTACCAGGTAAGGCAGAGGGAATATGTTGATGACGCATACATATTATAGTAAATAGAAATGAATTATATTGTAAGAAAACAAATGCCCGTATGTAATTTATCATTTATCTGTAAATACAGGACCTCAACGATCAATATCTCTAAATTGAGGACTTTTAGTGGCCGCGGTGGCAGAGTGGTTAAGGTGTCCCAACACTTTATCACTAGCCCTCCACCTCTGGGTAGCGAGTTCGAAACCTACGTGGGGCAGTTGCCAGGTACTGACCGTAGGCCGGTGGTTTTTCTCCGGGTACTCTGTCTCATCTCAACCTCAAAAACCTGGCACGTCCTTAAATAACACTGGATGTTAAAAGGACGTTAAACAAAATAAACTAAACCAATATAGGACTTCAACCATGTAAACATATCTAACGTTGTTTACAAATCAAACAAATAAAATGAGTTTAACTTAAGAAAGTCTGGAATATGAAAAAAGGGGAAATATGGCGTTAATTCAACTAAACTTTTTTGCTAGCTTTCCTGACAATGACATTTCTAATAACATTTTTCATCTTTTTTTCCCCCCAGATTTGGTGGACCCATTTTGTTTGGAGCATCCAACAGCACTACTACCTAACCCCGATAGCTGTTCCCAGTACTACGACTGTTCGAACCCCAACCGGGGACAGTTCGCTGGGGCAACGCCCTACCTCCGGGAGTGTCCTCACCCACAGCTATTTGACCTTGTGACCTTTGATTGTCTGGACTACCGAAATGTACAGTGCGGAAACAGGAAACAACCAGTGTCTCCATGTAAGTGACCCATTGCAAGTTCAGCCAATGGCAAATGAAGACCGCTATGATGCAATATTTTGCTGTTTTGTTCTTAATTGTCTTGAGAAAACATTATTTATCTTGTCTCTCGCTTCCAATTCCTTACATTTACTGAAGAAATGACTTCGAGACTTCGATTGTTTAATTATACGCATGGTTACACCGCCAGCACCACCCAACCCCCTCCCCCATAAAGATTTCAATGCTGAGTGAGTTTTTTTAAATGTTTTTTTTTTGTCTTCGGCAGAAAGAAAATTGCAAAATGTATTTTGATTTTTGTCTACAATCCAAAACTTGGAATCTCTTTTTTTGTTATGATTTTCCTTTATACCGTCTTCTTTCGACTTAATAATGTAAGGATGTCTTTTTTTGTGTTATCAAAACAGACAGAGAAATGAAAATTTCATGCAAACTTCACTGTAAATCGAAATAATTACTCGGAACTTTAAAACCTCGTAATTAAAAGTTGACAAACAATTAAAAGTAAAAAAAACATACATATGTATATTCCCATTCTGAGTGTTGAATCTATATGAACATACAAGGTGAAAATAACAAACATTTGACCATGAAAGCGCTATGAATACAGTATGAAAACATCATTTCACGTATTGATTTAATACGCCTTAAAAACCCCGTTTCATTTCCGTTCATTATGTTTTCTCTTCCGTCTATTCACATAAAATAATAAATTATTGTATTTTATATTATTTCATGTCATTTTGTTTTGATTAAAAAAAGAAAGAAAGAAAGACGAGAAAACGACTGGAATTTGCGGTGCGGAAGGACGATGGTCCATTGGTGGGATCACCGGCGGCTGTTCCATTAATTTACCATCTTTTCGTAAAACGTTATTAAAAGTTAAAAATGTATATGTGACTCCGTTTGTTATGCCCCCCCCCCCCCCACCCTTTCTTTTATTTCAAATCATCCTAATGTAAATATATGAATTGAGTGGTGTACTTTTAAAAAAAAAAAATTCATAGCAGTATCTATCTACATATCTTTTGAGGTGCACTAACTCGTACTACGGGAGATATAGATAGAAACCGCTGTTTATAGCCGCCATGAAAAAAAAATCCTCCATTCAATCCCTATATGAATGTCATAGACATGTGTAAAGAAAAATCTTGTTGTCTAGGTGACTACAAGGCCTACCAATGTACGGGACCAGATTGTAAGAAGTGCACGGACCAAATACCCGGATGCACTGGAAAGAAGGACGGACCAAACCCCCACCCTAGTCGACTCCTTTCCAATTATTTCGTTGTTTGTCAAAACGGCAAGGCTACGTCTGTAGAGACATGTTCAAGGGGACTGTTCGACCCCACCCAGGGACGCTGTACAACTCAACTTGATCCATGTAAGTACAATGTCTCTCTGTATGTAATATATCACGTGGTTTTTATTTTTTATTGTTTCCACATATGCTGATTAAGATGTGTTACCGCGCTTAAAAAAGAAGAAGAAAGAAACACTCACAAAAAAACAACAAAAAAACCAACAAAACAAACAAACAATGAATTGCAATATTGACATAATAAGCAACTATTTCATTTATTGTTTTTTGTAGTGTTAGGTGTGTCGACATAAATTAAAGTGTTTTGTATAACCGATTTAAAAAAAAAAGTGTTTTGTACTACAGTTTTTTTTAACCTATCCTGTACAAATGTGCTAACTAATTGTGATTAGGGCGATAGTTTCTCGTCAGTAGACTGTATGTTAATGCAAAAGTATTTGTATATATGTACCACGTGTCACTTAAAGAAGAAATTATTTGAATTTTGAATATTGTAGTATCTGTCGAGGCATTCTGTAAGGAAAACCCACGGGGAAAGATCGCGAATCCCTCCAACTGCGCCATGGTGTATGATTGTACACGTACCAGACAGCGGAACAACTTCCTGAAGTATGAGGACGAGTGCCCATACCCAATGTATTACTCCGACCTACAAGTCATGTGTATGGACTTCCGGGATGTGCAGTGCGGTTTCCGGTCTCAGCCAATCAACAAATGTAAATATTACGCACACTTTTAACACATTTCTTGAGTCCGATATCATCAGATATTATCAGACGTAAAACATTTTGAAGCTCTATTCCTCTGTCAGATTTATCTCCCTTTGTTTGTATACAATTTGTATGCAATGTTGTATTGCTAAAATAATAACATTCAGAATACCATTTTCCATTTCTTAAAAAACAATATATATATATATATTTCACTTCATGAAGTTATAAATCAATTATTTCAAACTGTCATTAATTAGCTAATATTCTTAATTGGGGGTGATTGTTGTGAACTTTTTTTTTACCGGTTTCCAGGTGATTACCAGAGATACTCGTGTTCAGGCGCAAATTGTCCCGTGTGTGAACAAGTTTACCCAAGTTGTGCAGGCTTATCTGACGGACTTCATGCGTATCCAGGAAGGGAGGGAACTCCGGCTTACATCGAGTGTTTCCAGTCCAGAACGGTTGATTCTGTTTCGCAATGTCCAAATGGTGCGATCTTTGACCCCAGGACGAGATCATGTACCGGAAGTGCACCAGTAAATCCATTCCCGACAAATCCTAACACCGGAACAGGGGGAGGCACAGGTAGGCGGTCTGTTTCTGCCAAAAATAATAGAATGAAAAACAATAAAAACTGATTTTTTGTAAGCGCATAATATTTCACCAAAATCATGAAAAATTCTTAAGACATGAACAACAGAAAATTACATCCAATTCCATAAAAATTATTTAATGTGGGAATAACAAAAACAAATATCCGAAAACAAACAAACAAACAAAAAAAGAAGCCAATATGATTGTTTAAACAGACATTACAAATAGGTATACCCCAACCGGTATTTACATTGAGGTATCAAGTGTACTAAATTGTAATCAAATCGAGCGGTCATTTCATCATATAATCTTTTTTTTAAACTATAAAGAGGCTAAAAATGTCGTTTCGGCTGTGGTGTTAAGATAACCTGGTCATAGAGATCATAATTTTTCAATTTGAAGTGATAGATCTCATGGTGTATAATATATATATATGTGTGTGTATTTACTAATAAATATAATAAATTTCGATATGCAGGAGTCAACCCATTCCCAAACCCTGGAACTGGCGGTGGAAGTACTCCTACCGGGGGCGACTGTGTGAGCAACCCTCGGGCTCTGATACCGGACAACACAAACTGCGCGCGCTACATCGACTGCAGTAAGGTTGACCCGACCCGCGGGCTGGCTAGTATGATGGAGGAGTGTCCCTACCCTCAACTGTTTGACACCCGAACCACTAAATGTGGCAATTTTATTGACGTCAGCTGTGGAAACCGTTATGAACCAAAGTCTCCATGTAAGAATCTGTGAAGAAGTTGTGTGGTATAGAAAGTGTGGTATCAATCATTATGCTATGTTGATTTTGGTTTCAAAAGTATAGTATAGATTTTCTGGTTGTAAGCTATATATTTTATGGTATTGATTTGATGGTATTGATTTTTTTGTATTGATTTTAAGGTATTTATCTAAGTTCATGGTTCTATATATCAGTTTTATTCATATTCATTTAAATGATAATGATTATGACCATCGAAAAAAATCATGTGATGAACGGTTTCGCATTATTTCTTAAATGGTTTTTATTTCATATTATTGATATCATGGTATTGTTTTATGCTAATTATCATATAGAATCAAAAACGAATTTCACCGGTACTCCTCCGTTTAAACTTCAATTTAGACATCGTTGTTTTTTCAGGCGAGTATGACAATACTAGGAACCTGTGTAACGGACCAATGTGTCAACTCGAATGTGAGGAGAGATCTCCGAGCTGTGTCGGACGGCCGGACGGAAACAACACTTTCCCGGACAGACATCTGACCTCGTTTTACATCTCGTGTATGTTGGAACGGACGCTTTCTGTTGGTATATGTCGTTATGGCGTATACGACCCCACCCTCCGCCGATGTACCACTCAACTCGATCCAGGTATATCAATGTTTCACGATGACTAATCCCTTGCAGATCTCATTAAATGTTATGTTTTAAACAGTTTTTGATATTTCTGATTAGTAATAGACATTCCTGTTTTACGATAGGAAAATATTCAGGAATCGGAAAAGGAAAAAAAAAAAACATGCTTCCGGTAGAATTTTACCCATAATCCAACAGTGCAATACGGATAATTTTATGAATTTCATTGGGTTACAAAATGCGTGAAAACCTGGGCATGCTTAATCAGCTGGTACATAGTTATACCTATCTGTTCATTATTGAACCATTAATATTAAACCATATACTTAGTACTGTATCGATAAAATGATTAAATTATATATTGCTATGTATATCTACTATATTCGGTAAAAAAAAAATCTAATTCGCTAAAACATGTTTATGTTTTATTTTATCATTCACTCTACAGCGTCCGTACACGACTTTTGCCGGAAGAAGCCGATGACCGTATTCCCGCACGTGGCCGATTGTGCACGATACTACAATTGTAGTGACGCGACGGACGATCCCGTTTTCGGACCATACCTCAGGGAGTGTCGTTATCCAGAGCTTTTCAACATCGTCCGTTTGCAGTGCGTATCACCACAAGAGGCTAACTGCCGTTGGAGACTCGAACCTAAGAACCCCTGTAAGTACATGAGAATTGTCGGTGTTATGAACAGATTATCATAACTAATTTGAATAATATAGACAAACATTATGGAAGAATTCTACAATAGTAATTTCGAAAGGTTAATGGTTAATGTTTCAATCACATCGATATACAAGCAAGGTATATCTCCCTAAAAAGAAAAACAACATAAAAAACCCCCAAAAAACAACAAAAAAACAACAACAAAACAACAAAACAGTATTTGATCAGATACATTTTACATTTTGAAGAGAATATAAAAAATTTGTGAGAGTATACATTCTTTTTATTAGAAATAGATTTTGAAAATTTGAAAATTTGATAATTTTGCAGTAAATTACAGGAATCCTACAACTATTTACACGTTTTTGGATGAAACGGCAGCTAATCATTTGATTTACAAAAGCGATTTAAGTGAAGCGAAATCAGCTACACGCACAACAGAAACTAGGCTGACCAATAGTCAAACACTCTGATAATATTGAAATCAAATACTGCTGATCATAAGATCGAAATATAATACGGTGATCCTGATTACTGTATTTTTTTACTTCTCTTTTCTTGAAGCGTTTGGAAATCTGAACATTCGAAGCTTTGGAACCAAACATTAACACTTCCGATTTTTGGAGTTTCTTGACTTTTTCGAATATCTGAGATTAAATTTTAGAAATTATTACGAATTTAATTGACGACTATTGTAAATTGCTCTCTCAACAGATGTATTATGGTATTTTTTGTACGTCATTTCTAATTTTTGGATTTAATAAATATGAAAATATTCTTAGCAGGGGATGCCTCTGTTATGTAGCTGTCCATGAAGGTACACAGTAAAAATATTGTTTGTACAAAAGTGTCATGTTCACAAGCTTGCTCTTACAGGCGATTACCTTTACAACCAATACTGTCCGGACCCCGGTTGTGAGCCTTGCGAAATACGCTTCCCAGGGTGTGTCGGACGGTCGGACGGACGACATCCTGTCAGTAATTCCGAGGATAAATATTTTGTCTGTAGTGGCGGCATGTTCGTTAGCATCGACCAATGCAGAGGGGCTTTAGGGTCATATGACTCGGTTGCTAGGGAATGTGTTGCCCCCTATAACTGTGCCGGATACAGTAACGGTAATCACCCGATCGCTAGGACGGATACAGACTATTTCACGTGCTTTGGCGGACAATACGTCAGCAAAGGCTCGTGCGCACCAGACACCTTCGACTCTGTTGACCGTGTCTGCGTACAGTCACCATGCGCAGCTCTGCTCGACGGAAACTATATCATACCGGGCCAGAAAACAGAATTCTTCATTTGTCAGAACGGCAAATACGTAGACAAGATGTCCTGTGCACCGTTCACATTTGATGAGAAGACAAGAGAATGTTTGACTCACCCTGACTGTGCTGGCCTGGATGGAAACTTCCCTATGTTTGAATCTCCTAGTGAGTATTTCACCTGTCGGAATGGTCGCTACATAGAGTCCTCCTCCTGCGCACCAGAGGCCTTTAACCTTGACACAGGTAGATGTAACCTTCCGAGCTGTACCGGACGTCCCAACGGCAACAATGCTCTTGTCGGGGCAGCTTCAGAATTTATTGTCTGTAGAAACTCCTACTATCTGAGGACCGGATCTTGCGCCCCATCAACCTTCGACCAGGAATCACGACAATGCAAAGTTCTTGATTGCAGTCAGCTTGCTGATGGTACGTACCCTATATCTGGGACAGACAACTCGTTCACTGGATCAGACTCGGACTGGATCCGATGTGAAGGTGGTGCCAGACTGTCAAGCGGAACATGCGATCCTTTGCCGTACAATCCGATCACCTCAAATTGTCAGGCATCGCCATCTTGTTCTGGACAGCCAAATGGAAATAATAAAATGCCTGACAACAATGCCGTCTTTTTCAACTGCGAGAACGGCATTCTACTTTTTATCCAGTCATGTGCGCCATTTCCCTTTGATCCCGTCACGCGCCAGTGCGGATTTCCACCTTGTGCTGGTGACGGTAACTTTGCCATTCCCTACAACAACAGGCTGTACATCACATGTAGAAATGGCGAAATTGCATTTGAGGGAGACTGTGGTACTTCATTATTTGACCCGGCGTCTGGTTTATGCCGGGCCCTCCCCGACTGTTTTGGACTCCTGGAAGGCAACAACGCATTGTCAGGCACTGAAGATCTTTACTTCGAATGTTCGGGCGGCAGGTTCATGAAAATGTACTCTTGTACCCCCCAGATCTACAATCCTCTCACCGGACGCTGTATCCCGCCAATCAATCCTTGTAAGATACTGAATTATAGCAAACGCACGAGACAATGCAGGCAATATACGCCGCCTAGCTGGGTCCATAGATTCGCACTGCGCATGCGTTGCTTGATTTGCACGTGTAACATTTCTGCATATATTATGTAAATTATATAGTTGGCACCGCCTTCTTTGTCTTAATCCACAATGTAGATACCGACTCACTCAAAAACTAGAAATCTCAGAATCAGTTATTACTTCTATACTTTTAGAGTATGGACCTACGGTATTAGACAGTTATATATTAGTGTCAGACGCAATGTTGGTTTAGTTGTATCTAGACATTTATATATCAATATTAAAAAGATACGTAAATTTAGAACTTCCGGGATTAGTATAAATGGCCTGATTAAATTTCAAATAACTACAATTGCTTTTGCAGTGATGAACTAAATGTGATGATCTGGTGACATAAAATTTGCTAAAGGCCAAACGTTGTGATTCCGCTTTAGGATCTGTTAAAGCGCTTTATTTATCGAAACACATTACTTGGATTACATAGAACCAAAGTATAAGACTTTACAAAAAAAAAAAAAAAAAAAAAAATAAAATAAAATGAAAAAACATTCGAAAGCAGAATACATCGGTATGAAAAGCGTAGGCAAACGTTTTTTGGCCTTATACCATATTTTGTGTACAATATATACCTCCTACATGCAACCAATCCAACCCTAGTATAGTCCAATAGTCTATGTATAGTTGTGTATTTCCAGTTAGCTACTATTTTTAGCAAAGATTCATACGACCCTCATTTATTATCTTTCTTGGAGTGTCTTCCACATAATTAGTTTCCTTAAGTATAATGGTACTTGTATGCGTGCTATGAAAATCTACTTAAGTATAGTTTCATATAGCATAAATTTGACCACGTTTTATGCCAAAGCAACGACATAACTATGTAGGTGTCTTTTTTGTCAATCTTTTATCCAGATTTAGAGAAAATATGAATATTTTATTACCATAAACGTATCGAAGTCCATTGTTAACATACCACAAAAGAATTGTGTATCTAAGGTAACATATTTTTCCTTCAAACATAAGCAATATCTTTAATGCTTATTATACTGGTAAAATCCAAAACCTGAGTATAAGAAGAAAAACAATTTTTATATCGAAATACATTTGATATATAAATATCTGGGCTCAGTTGTTCAAAAGGTAACTTAACCACTTGTTTATTGAAAATATCATTCCTCATTTTCTTCAAAACCTGTGTATGTATATTGCTTTAACTGTGCAGGTGGCAGGTGACTGAAGAGTGCTATTGAATGTCGTAAATTTTTGCCAAGTTAGTTGTCTAAAATGATTTTATCGTGATTTTAAAATTGATGTTTAAATATGATTACCCTAATCACATTTTGAACAACTAGGCCCAGATGTATATAAACTTTAATATTGAGAATCATATCTGCTCTGAAGTTTTGTTTTTATTGATTTCTATGAGAATTGTAGCTTAATGCTTTTGTGTTGATGATGCTTATTGACCCACTTGCACTCAGGATATCTACTATGGAAGAAAGATTTTCATTAGTAAATTTATGTAAATTCAAGACAGGTGCGTCAAGGGACATAACTTGTAATATGCTTTTTTTGTGTTTGCTTTCTCGGATATTGTAACTGGGTACCTGCTTTGCGGTACAGCAACGCCTGCCAAAACACATGCAAACTGCCTTTGCTTATCGTAAATGTACACCGCTATATTAACATAATATTACTTAATGCGACAAGCGTTTTATTATGATATTGTTATTGCTTCAATATATTTTCATCATATTTTTAATCTTTTGATTTAAATCAACCATAAAATGGTCAACTTTTTATCACATCTATATCTATTTTCTTTGCGAAAGATTTTTCGTGAGAGTCGATTTCGTTTGAATTAATGTACGTTGAACTGTTAAAAACACAGGTCATTTGGACAAAAAATAACATTTTTCGAACATTTTTCAAAACGTCATTTTCCAACTTACAGCCGACCCAGCAGCCTTCTGCCAGCGAGACCCTACAGCCATATTCCCGCACCCGGCCAGTTGCGCTCGTTATATTAGCTGTGCAAATGAAAAAACACAACTTGGTAACTACCAAGAGGAATGTCCCTACCCAACACTTCTGGACAGCAATGATGGAGTCTGTAAGCCGTACAGAGAAGTGCAATGTGGAGGACGAATGGAACCGAAATCCCCATGTACGTACATGTGCTTATTACGAAAATTTCAGAACAAGAGTATTCAATAGTTGGACAGAATTCATTACCTTAATTATCTTCTTTAAACTCGACAGGTGAATTATGATATTACCTTTCATATTTCAGAACCTTTTCGGTAACTCTTGATAATACTCTGTTTTAGAATATTATATTTCACCTGTGAAATTCACTTTTAAATTTTCATTGCTGTAATTGTAATTTGAATTAAATAAAAAAATATAATGCTACCAGTGATACATTTGAGAACTCGGTCATAAATAATAAATGATAAATATAATCATATTTAGCAATCCATGACCTTCGGTTGCCTCCTAACTGACAACTCTTTAGACCATTTGCATCACTGACGACTTCCTGAAAGGCAAAACAGCTGTATGATGCAGGGTAACAGATATTTAGTTATGCTGCAGCTGGCTCTTATATATTGAATGTGCTAATATCCTGTGTCGTTTATACAATTAACAGGTGATTACGAAAAGACTAGGCTGTGTCAATCGCCCAATGGCACCTGTCCAGCATGTGAGCAGGAACATCCAAGTTGTGTTGGAAAGAGAGATGGATCACACGCCATTCCAAACCGACCGGAATGGTTCGTGCATTGTGCGGACGAGAGGACGTATGCCGTCGAAAAATGCCCGGAAACCGCTCCATATTTCGACCCAATCATCGGCTCCTGTTCAGTTATCTTGGACCCACGTAAGTACATGTTTATCTACTTATATAGAAGATGAATTCGTATTATTGTTTCATATTTTCAGAGTTATAATTGAAATACGAGCTGCTACTTTCCGCAGGTTCGACTAGGGAGAATGACTCTTTACACAAATGGTAGGTAATCTATGAGGGTAGTCAATTTAAGACTTCCAGGGGCAGTAACAGCAAGCATTAATTATTGCTAGATGGACAAGGTAGTGCCGTGTCAGAGTAGAATTGATCCTATCCAATCATCGTCTTGAATTTCGACACGTGTTATACTGGTGACGTCAAATTTGTCTTTTCAGTGAATCCGGGTCCTTATTGTAAAGCTAACCCAACCGTCGTGGCATCACATCCCGATAACTGCGCTCAGTATATCGACTGCAGACAGTTACATACGGACTTTGGAAACTATAAACAGGAATGTGGCTACCCAGAACTGTTTGATGACCAGATGAACACGTGCAGGCCATACATGCACGTCAATTGTGGCACCCGGCCGATACCCAAAGGACCATGTAAGTATACCTGACAAAACAATAATGCAATAACATTTAGCTTTTGTAGTTGAATCGTAATTGCGTACTTAATTGCTTGTATTTATCATTATCTGCTACAATTCAAAAGGTACTGCCAAACATGATTGTTTAATTTTTTTTTATATAATTTGTGTCTATAAACAGGTGAATACGAAGCCAATATGCGTTGCCTTAGTAACCGTTGTACGGTTTGCGAGGAAACGTTTCCATCATGTGTGGGTCTACCTAATGGAAACAATCCGTTTCCCGGACAACGGACAAAGTTCATCGCTTGTATGGATGACAGAACCATTAGCCAGGACAAATGCGCCAACGGTTACTTTGACTCCGTCGATAGGATATGTACCCTCAAATTTGACCCAGGTAGTTTGATGTTCTTAATGCTTCCTGAACCTCTTATACATTGCATTAAATTACACAAAATATTATATTTAATTAAATTTTCCGTATATTTTGAAATATGGAAAACACGTTTCGTACTCGTAATGTGTGTTGATGAAGGTTTTTGTAATTTGATAAGGGTGACGCTTTTCCACCAGAGCTTTAAGACTCGTGAAATATCGGAGAAATTTCTGGGAAAATGTAAAGATAAAAGGAAACAAAAACGTTGGTGGCAATTAAGATTGAAAATAAAAGGCACTTTAGGGAGCAGGGAAAGTGGCCTTGATACAGAGGTTCATTTACAGTTTAAAAAAGCATGACATTTATTTGCAGAATATATGACAGCGGCAATTCAACAGAAAGTCTAATATCTAAATATTGTATTAAATTAAACTGATGTACATTTAATACTTCTAGCCGATCCCGAGCCCTACTGTGCAATCAAACCTAATGCTATGGTAGCCCATGATATGCTGTGTTCCCAGTATTACGACTGCAGTAAGCGAGATAGCGCTTACGGCCTGTATCTGCACGAGTGTCAATACCCTCTGCTGTTCTCCAGGACAGCACAAACTTGTCAGGACTTCAGCACCGTCGACTGTGACTCTCGATTCGAACCTATTCAACCCTGTGAGTATCAATGGAATCGTCTTACTATAAGTTTGGTTTCTTACTCCGTCTTGTCTATAAAACACTAACCGGGGTAGGAAGCGTGCTTAAATATGTGTGGTTTATTCTTAAAGCAAAACAAAAATGAACGTAACAGGACCAACCAGCCAATCTTTTCTCCAAAGAATTGAGTGTTAATGTTTTGGATTATATCATTTAAATTCTGGAATTTAATTTGTCCATTATGATTTATAACACAAGATCTGGGTCAAATATAACACCTACCTGGTAAAGAAAAAGTTTGGTCCTTCAGTTTAACTTTTTCCAGGGTAGCCATTTTGAAATGGGGTGAATTCCGCAGTAAAAATCCTAAATGTCTAATTTGTTTTCACCTATTAATTATTATGACCAGCAATTTTGAACAAAACCTCAACTTGACTTACCATTTATATCGATATTACATATAGATCCTAACCTATCAGGCTGTGTATCTATTGTGGAACTTCGTAATATATTGGCTTTGTACATTTTATCCCTGGCGAAATCTATAATTACACATGGAAGTAATTTTTTTGTCAATTAGTGCACGTGCATGGACGAGAGATAAAAGCATTTTTATTTAATAGATAACGAAGAAATTCTCTTAATATGACCAAAACCAACCTTTCAAATATGTATTTACCGTTACAGTGGCCATTACCGATAGTATGTTTAGTTTCAAACTTTAGGAATCACTTCTTTTTCAGTAATAGTTGATATACATTACTTTAAATTTTGGAATCAAACCAGTTTTAAAATATTCAATTTTAGTGGTACAAAAAAACGCTTTAATAGAAATATATTTCATGAATAAAAAATGCATTTTTTTTAGGTGAATATCTTCAAAACAAATGCGTACCCACGCCTGGATCTGCAGCATGCGTGCCATGCGCAGAACGACTACCGCCCTGTATTGGTCGCCCTGACGGAAACAACACGTTCCCCGGCCGTGAGAACACGCCCTACTTCATCACGTGTTACAAAAACCGCACAATATTTGTGAGGACGTGTGAGCAAGGATATTTCGACCCAATTTCGAAGATATGCCAATTTGAGATCGATATTAGTAAGTGTTCTTATTTGAAAATTAAAAACATCAAGTGAAACCTTCCTGTGACATCTCTATTTACCTTGTGGTGATTCATTTTAGGGCAGGGATTGAAAACTGAATTTGCAAAGAAAGATTTGAATTACCAAATATAAGTGACAGATCTATCGGACAGGTTTACTCAAAATGTGCAAATATATTTAGATGTCATGTCCTGGTAACATTACTTTATTTTGAATTTACACAAATATGATACCGTCAGAGGATTTGTTTACGGGAAGGAACCATCTTTAATTTTCATACACAAAACAAAAACAAAATTAATTAAAAAGTATAAAGTAATAAAACAACAACATGTAGAGGTAAAAATCCTGCGAAAATTGAACATGTATGAAATAACATATATACATAATGGCCACTTCCTTTCCATAGGCTATATACATAATGTCTGATTTCCTTATCAGAAAATCCCCGGCCATTCTGTACATACAATCCGACAATCCGAGTTCCACATCCGGGAAGTTGCGCAAAGTACTTTGACTGTAGTGCAGGAGTGAGTATGTACGGCGACTTCGTACAGGAATGCCAATATCCACTTCTCTACAACTCACAGTCGCAGACATGTGACGAGTTCGATAAGGTCGACTGTGGCGGCGCACCAATCCCACAAGCTCCTTGTAAGTAATATATATTTCCACCTGAAGAGCTTGCTCTCAAAGCATGTGAAACCGCTTGTGATTTTCTGGTTTATCTTTTTAATTATCATTATTATGTACATCCATCAATATTCATTGCTGAATAAAGTGTTTCGTTCTTAGTTACTTGCAGGGTAAACATGAAGAATTTCGCTTATTACATCTTTTGTTATATAAAAGTGATAAGAGTAATATTACATTGACAAATACACTTTGACTGTTAATCTGCAAAGTATCAAAAACGATAACATATATATCTCCATGGTGATTTTATTTTCTAGGCGAGTACGACCAGAACACATGCGCAGTTACACAGGAACCAGGCTGTCGTCCATGCAATGAACGTCTTCCAAGCTGTATCGGAAAGGAGGCTGGAAATCACACATTCCCAGGGCGTGAACTTTCCACGTACTACATTGTCTGTTTCAGGAACAGAACTGTCGCCGTACGGTCATGTTCAGAGGGATTTTTCGACCCCGCCACTGGTTTTTGTACAAGTGCTCTCACAGCAGGTAATTTTGAACATCATTAAGCTTCATTGGGTAACGTTCTATTGATCTTTACTTTTGAACGATTTGATATTAGGCCTGTTATATGTGCAATTGTATGCCTAATTGTTCCATTGTCACTTTCCACGCTCTCTTTTGAAGATTTGACTTACCCGAATTCTATATCGATTTACAAGACAGATGCCTTTGATTTAGCAGAAGATGCATAGCCGTCCGAAACGCATGGTCTTTTATTTAGATCTTTTATGCATAATTATACTCGAATTTCCCTTGTTTTATAGAAATTAACTTCAAATTTTGGTTTCAGTATTATCTGCTGTTTCATCATAGTAATTATTGATTACGTAATACAAGTTTCGTCAACAACAGCGTTGGATACACTGACCATGCAATTTTTGATAGACTTCAATTTGAATAAATGTGTTGCGTTATCGTCAGATAGAAACCCGATGGTGACGAATGACACGTCATTACTTCGATTGACAAATATAGGCAATGACAAATGAGAGTTCGGTAATACGAAACTAAATTCTATTCATTCATTTGCAGCTGCTATTCGAGGATTCTGTGAAGCCAACCCTGGTGTGATTAAAGCCAACCCATTGAATTGCGCCCAATATTTTGATTGTGGAAACGCCAGCATTCGTGCTCAAACCTTCCTAAGGGAATGTCCGTACCCTATGCAGTTCGAAGGTGACGGTCTCTCGTGCCAAAACTTTACCAACGTGAATTGTGACACGCGTAAAGACATCAAACTTCCATGTAGGTACATTTTTATTGTTCAATGAAGTGTAAAGCTATTAATCTTATGACCAACAGTTACAAATTAAGTGAAATGAACCATAACTTTAGTAAATTGATAATATCAATAACAACAATTAATATTTATTATATCACTTATAATTGATAAGTATACTAATAATTATATCTATTTGGTGTTTGTATACCGATTATCTTCCAACTAGAACTTAAGTTTTGTTTCTACTCAAAAACATTGAAACTTATCTACTACTTCAACTGACATGTTGGAAAGATTAGTCGTCGATGAAACAGAAGACGCTTACTCTTCCAGAGCATTTGGTATCATTCCCCTAGTACTTCCTCAGGAATCCTCATAAAAATCTATATTTCATTTCATATTTTGCCTCCTTGTTTAATCAATTTTGAGTTGAATTATCGATTTGTTATTAATTTATAAGTCGGCATTCTTTGTTGTTCACAAATCAACATTTCGTATCATATCATCCGCAGGCGACTACTTACAGAACCGTTGCAACCCTGCTGATCCGAACTGTCAGCCCTGTGAGGAAAGGATACCAAGCTGTGCTGGATTGGCGGACGGAAACAATCCCTTCCCCGGCCGTCCTATGACTCGATTTTTCATCGTTTGTCTGCAAGAACGAACAGTGTCAATAGACAAATGTGAAAAACTATTCGACCCAGGAACACGTGCATGTGTTAATGACGTCACAGAACGTGAGTATACTGATATTGATTGTTTTTGTTTTGAAATTTATATACAATCATGTTTGCCGTTGCCATTCTCTTCCTTTATCAGTAACTCTATGTACAGTTGTCCTGGTCTGTCGCATACAATTCACAGATGATAGTTTTGTGTAATAAACAGTTCATCAAAGTGTAAATTTGTGTGACATACAGTTATCAGTTGAGCTACTTTTGTGTGAAAAAGTGAAATACAGGACACAGATGGTAAATTTCGAGTGATATACAGTTCAAATAAGATTAAGAGTTTTGTATCGCAAACAGTTTACTGAAGAGTCAGTTTTTATGTCGGACAATGGATGAAAGAAATATTGCATGACATAGAATCTACACCAGATTTATTTTAACATACAATTCACAGAAAAGGCTTTGTGTGGAAAACAATGCATGTCAGACCTATTGTAAAACATCATATTTATAACTCTTGCAAAATTTGCGGTTAAACAAAACCTTAATATTTGTATTTCTGCTGTAGCGATGGTCAAGATGTTCTGTGAAAATAACAAGGGTTCCATTCAGCCTCATCCCTACCAGTGCGCACAATACTATGACTGTAGACGGGCGATCGGAGGTTCCTTCCTCAGGGAGTGTAAATACCCTCAACTGTTCGATGGCGCAACTGACACCTGCCGGAACTTCTCTGAAGTCGACTGCAATAACAAATTCGTACCACAGGCTCCGTGTTAGTATATTTATTAATCATAATCATGACTGAGAACCCTAACGCTGGTTATTTCATTTGATTTAATAAGGCTAAGTTGTTTTCGTTCATTATGAAAGTATTAGAAAAAAACATTTGCTTATTAGATGTTAATCAGATATTCAGTATCACAATGTATTATAAACTGGTGTTCATTTTCATTCTTTAGGCGACTATCTCCAAAACCATTGTCCACCGAACTACCCTGGATGTCAGCCGTGTGAAGAACGTCTTCCCAGTTGCGTTTCACTTCCGGATGGTAACAACCCGTTCCCAGGCCGTCTGTCGTCCGAATTCTACATACAGTGTTTCCAGAACAGGACAGTATCTGTCGAAGCCTGCCAGGTTTCGCAGTACGACCATACTATCAGGAGTTGTTCTCCACAAATAAATCCAAGTAAGTCGATCTTCTAACAAGTATGCACTGCATACAGGAAGGACAATTGTTTAGGTAATGGTGTGCATATAAAGCACCTTTCATAAATATCAGCTGATCATAACATTAGTTGGAGCAGAACAAAAGATGAATTTGTATATTTATACAGATAATGGTGAACAAAATGCAAATAAAGTTCGTTTTCTTTGGATTTCGTGCTACCATTTAGGATTTTTAATCGGAATCATCCCCTGGTTGTTTTCCTCTTTAGGTAAATGACATAACCGTTATGTGTGTTTTTTTTTTTTATCATAATACATTGAACAACACCACTGAAACTTGCTTCCTGTTTACCAGATCTATTGTCTAGCCACTGCAAGGAGAGACCATTTGACCTTATCCCTGATCCTACAAACTGTGCCAGGTATTTCAACTGCAGCAACCCGGCCGTTAACCAGGGTATGAGCCAGCCCTATATGGCGGAGTGTAAATACCCCAAGCTGTTCGTCTCCTCCAGTATGGGCTGTCAGATATTTACCACCGTGTCCTGTCTGGATAGATACGAACCAAGAGCGCCTTGTAAGTGTTTTTTTTTTTTTTATATTTCTGTTGTGTGAATGATGTACCAATACACATGCATGTATGCTATTGTGAACAGGAAAAAACACAGTTCAGCTTACGTTCAATTAACACTTTTAGAAATAGAGCGAACATAACAGTAATGATGAAGTTTGCTATTAATGTGAGAAAGTATATTCACAAATAAAAGTAGTATATAGTTACTGTATAATAAATATAAAATTTTGAAACGGGTGATTTTCAGTTCACGCTTATGCGAGTTTCTGGTGTTTTCTACGCGTTACATGAATCTTTTTTCAGCATTTTCATTTTTATTCGTCCCTGAAGTACGTGTTGTATTATTAAAACATTTTATGGAACTGCACAGTCTAATGCAAAAATTTGTTACTCGAACGCCGGTATACCTGTTTAATTATTCTTAATTAGGACATCTGATGACTTCATCGAAAATATATAGCTTTCTTTAAATTTTGAAATTAGCACATGTCAAATATATACTATTTTGCTACAGCAAACATAAGCATAACATGCTGCATCTTTTGTATTATAGGCGAATATGTACAGAACCAGTGTTTCGGTGCCGGATGTGAACCCTGCGAGTCAAAATTCCCAAGCTGTATCGGCAAGGGTGACGGAAGTAACATGTTTCCCGGAAAGGAATTAACCCGACTCTACACCGTCTGTTACTCAAACCGAACAGTCGCAATTGTGTCATGCGCAGTAGGCATCTACAATCACAGGGAGAAGGCATGCGTACAGGAGTCCATCACAACGCCTTCACCTGCGCCTTGAGAAGTCGTGATGGTATATAAACAGTGACAATGCCAATATCTATCTGTATCTGTTTTCCACCTGAGAATAAAACTTGGATTATAACCATGTATACGAACGAGCCCGACGTGTATGGCGAATATGGGAAAAAATCAAAAATAAAACTATAGGTCAGTTGTATTGCAACTGAAACTTGCGATCTGCAATTATATAACAGCATCTATTAAGAAAAATCTACAGAAGATTGGTAATTATTTATTATTTTTAATTCTTATTTCGAAATGACGTCATTGATCACTTGCTATTTTCAATTGTCATTTGCAATAAAATTCAAATCAAGAGTTATCTCGCCTGAAATACATCGAAGATCATTTATTATTTAAAATGGGTGGCTTTTTTCTTGTTGTTTATATTTTATATTTATATTGAAATATATTGCCTCATCTCATTTAGTTCTTAATAACAAATATCATATCAAAAGCTGGACTTTTACATAGATTTAAACTCTGAAGTGTAATCATGTCTCATTTGTATTGACTGTTTTGTAAACTGCATTTGATCTTGTACGCTGCTCAAGGCATACCATTTCATGTTTTTCACGTTTAATTTGATATGACTCAATCAATCGTTGATTAACAAGTCCATATATGAACTACATGAATTGTTGAAAAAGGCTTTGTTTCTTTCATGGCTTCTACTTATATAAGTTTATGGTCATGTCATTTGAAATCGGTATTGTTTTGGTATTTGCTAGAAGTGTATAAAGATTTAGGTATATAGGTGTGTGATTGGAATATATGTACTGGACCCTTTGGGACCACTTAACTTACAAAGATGGCGGTCAGATGCGGGAACAACGTGAGAAGAAATTGTCACGTGACTTTGCAGTGATTAGCAATGAGTGAATGTGTGTATGTAGTACGGATGGTTTAAAATTAAGTATTTGTTGTTAAATCATTACAATGCATAAAAGTCGGCAATATTTACACCAGAGGTTAAAATTCTGAGTTTTCAAAATACCATGTGATCAATCATAAATAAAAAAATTTAGTTATAATATATTCTATATTGTACATTAAGAAATTCAAGCCAAATTAACACTTTCAAATCAATTTGAAAGCATCACGCAAGCATTTGTTTGTGCAGGAATAACGCAAGCATTTTGCTCGCTCAAGCATAACGTAAGCATTTCGCTCGTGCATTTTCAATATGCGCAAGTCTCATTTTATTGTAATTTTACTGTGATACCTAAGATTCTGTCTGGTAAGCAGCTCAGGACTTAAGTTATAACGAAATTAAAATGAATGTAATGTATTCTTAAGCCTTTTATTTCGCATGTCTCGTTATAAAAAAAGTCGAGGTAATAACATAACCTCAACGTTACCGAATGGTATGTCCCGGAATATCGATACATTTTATTGTTAATTCAATGCCATTTCATTTTCCAAAGTAAATTACAATTATGTCATCTAATATTAAACTTTTTACATTGAAATAAATTATGTTTTCTCATTTTAATGCCTTTTATATTTACTTTATTTTTCTAATTATGAATTTACGGCAGATTCGTGTAAATACATGTGTTTACTGCCAGTATGTAGTCGTCTTCAAGGAAGTTTATTATCTGCAGCGTATATGTTTACCCACTTGAATCATCGGTTAAAACAATGAAGCTTTCACCAGACGTAGTCGATAGTAGATGTACATGTATCATTGACGTGACATAGCTTTAAATACCTACCTATATACAGCTATGATGTCACTGCTGCTGCACCGCCGACGTACTCAGCCGAGGCCATCTTTCGCCGTGTGTTTCGACCTCTAGCTTGGTACACTCTCAGGATCAGGGTTCACAGTAATGATCAGTCACTGCGCGTCAGTGTTGGGTGTCCAGCTACTGGTGTCCCTCTGCATCAACACCCAATATGAAGATCTTTCTGCTGCCTTAGCCATCTTCTGCACTGCTGATCTTTTAGTTCTGCCAGGTACTCCAAATGCAGATAGCATTCTCCACACAGACTGTGCGGGGAAGCCTCTACATCCAACTACCACTAGGTAGCTCCACGTCTGCTACCCTCTCTCCCTGCACTCCACCAGCAATACTTCTTACTTTGCTCTCTTCCTTTCGTGGGCTTCACTGCACTTCTCTTCCCATGGAACTGTTGGCTCTATGACAATGATCTTCTTTATCGTTGGTGACCGAAGAACCATATCCACTCTATGGTTGGTTGGTACGATTTCCGTAAAAGTTTCTGGTCCAGGTCTACAGTCAGCTTCAAGTCTCGTGCCTGACTGAGGATTCCGAAGTTTACTCTGAGCTTGGTGTTGATGTTTCACCTCCCTTCAAAAGCCTGATCTGTGTCTGGACCTTGGTTGTTTGACCTTGTTCTTTCTTTCTTTCTTTTTTCATAATGTCTGCCATCTACCTCATTTTATAATTGACGTTACATATCTCTTAATACTCATTTTCTCATTGGCGTTTTATATCTTTAAACACCCATTTCATCGTTGACATTACATGTCTCTGAACGTTTTTGGTTTTGGTTGGTTTTATTGGTTTAACGTCCTATCAACAGCTAAGGTCTCTAACCACTCATTATTGACGTTACAAATTTCTAAACAGTCAGTTAATCATTGACTAAACACTTAGCATTGACGTTACAAATATCCTAACACTCATTTTGACATAGGCGTCAAATATATCTAAGCATTCATTTTTCATTGACCTTACATATCACTAAACACTCATTTTATCATTGACGTTACCTATATCTCTAAGCATTCATCATTGACATTACATTTCCCTAAATTATTGTGGTCAAAAGAAACATTAAATGAAATATTTCGGCCAAAATCAGTTACCACTAATACACTAGATTATTATAAGACTGTGCATACCTGCAGCGTTTTCTTATCTTTTTGACAATGCGTTCGCAACCAATAATATTTCTTTCGAAAGCAAAATCGATCAATTAAAAGCACACTACGAACAAAGAGTGTTTTGAATGGAGACTCTTGAAAATATTCAAGGGGATTACGACCACATGTTCCAGTAGGGCAAGCGTCTTCTACTTTATCGAAGACATCCGCCACTAGGGTATCATTCCCAAAATGCGAACTGGTACGATGTCAACAGAACCATTATGTATAGCAACCAGCATATAACACATCTGACTTTATATCGCATAAATAAATGGAATGTTTCCAAATAAGGTAATGATGTCGGCACTAAACATTTTCATCCATTGTCTTATAGTTCATTTATTTTGTTTTATCGACGAGACAGGTCTATAGATATAGATGCTATCTATAAAATAAAGATAAAGAATTTGAAATATTCAGACATTCTTACCATTACACTTTTATATAATACATTGTATGCATCAAAGTCTGTTTTAACCTGAATACTTATGTGTTTTCATGCGTACATCGAAGTAATCTAAATATATTCGGATCAACACTCGTAACAATAATACATTTTTAGCTTCTTTCCTACCTGCATATATATAGAGTAGGAAAGTTATATCCGAAAACAAACGGTACGCACAAATATGGCATAAAATTATATTGAAACACGTCCTCAGATGTCTCTATTGCCTGTGACAGCGGATATTAAGATACTTAGGGAGACACTGACATTGCTGCAGAGAAATTTTGTGTGGCTATGTTGACGCTGTGGTATATTGTGTGGTTATGTTGACGTTGTGGTATATTGTGTGGTAATGTTGACGTTGTGGTATATTGTGTGGTAATGTTGACGCTGTGGTATATTGTGTGGTAATGTTGACGCTGTGGTATATTTTGTGGTAATGTTGACGCTGTGGTATATTTTGTGGTAATGTTGACGCTGTGGTATATTGTGTGGTAATGTTGACGCTGTGGTATATTGTGTGGTAATGTTGACGCTATGGTATATTGTGTTGTTATGTTGACGCTATGGTATATTGTGTGGTTATGTTGACGCTATGGTATACTGTGTGGTTATGTTGACGCTGTGGTATATTGTGTTGTTATGTTGACGTTGTGGTATATTGTGTGGTTATGTTGACGCTTTGGTATATGGTGTGGTTATGTTGAGGCTGTGGTATATTGTGTGGTTATGTTGAGGCTGTGGTGTATCTTGTGGTTATGTGTTGAGGCTGTGGTATATTGTGTGGTAATGTTGACGCTGTGGTATATTGTGTGGTAATGTTGACGCTGTGGTATATTGTGTGGTTGTGGTATACTGTATCGCCATATTAACACTGTGGTATACTGTATCAACATATTGACACTGTGGTATACTGTGACACTATATCGACACTGTGGTATACTGTATCACCATATTGACACTGTGGTATACTGTGTCACCATATTAACACTTTGGTATACAGTATCACCATATTAACACTTTGTATACTGTATCACCATATTGACACTGTGGTATACTGTATCGCCATAATGACACTGTGGTATACTGTATCACCATATGAACACTGTGGTATACTGTTCCACCATATTAACACTGTGGTATACTGTATCACCATATTGACACTGTGGTATACTGTATCACCATATTAACACTGTGGTATACTGTATCACCATATTAACACTGTGGTATACTGTATCACCATATTAACACTGTGGTATACTGTATCACCATATTAACACTGTGGTATACTGTATCACCATATTGACACTGTGGTATACTGTATTACCATATTAACATTGTGGTATACTGTATCACCATATTAACACTGTGGTATACTGTATCACCATATTTACACTGCGGTATACTGGATTACCATATAAACACTGTGGTTTACTGTATCACCATATTGACACTGTGGTATACTGTATCACCACATTGACACTGTGGTATACTGTATCACCATATTAACACGATGGTATACTGTATCACCATATTAACACGATGGTATACTGTATCACCATATTAACACGATGGTATAATGTATCACCATATTAACATTGTGGTATACTGTATCAGCATATTGACACTGTGGTATACTGTATCACCATATTAACACTGAGGTATACTGTATCACCATATTGACACTGTGGTATACTGTGTCACCATATTAACACTGTGGTATACTGTATCACCATATTGACACTGTGGTATACTGTATCACCATATTAACACTGTGGTATACTGTATCACTTTATTAACACTGTGGTATACTGTATCACCATATTGACACTGTGGTATACTGTGTCAGCATATTAACATTGTGGTATACTGTATCACGATATCAACACTGTGGTATACTGTATCACCATATTGACACTGTGATATAATGTATCACCATATTGACACTGTGGTATATTGTGTCACCATATTAACACCGTGGTATACTGTATCACCATATTAACACTGTGGTATATTGTATCACCATATTAACACTGTGGTATACTGTGTCACCATATGAACACTGTGGTATACTTTATCACCATGGTAACACTGTGGTATACTGTATTACCATATTAACACTGAGGTATACTGTATCACCATATTAACACTGTGGTATACTGTATCACCATATTAACACTGTGGTATACTGTATCAACATATTGATACTGTGGTATACTGTATCACCATATTGACATTGTGGTATACTGTGTCACCATATTAACACTGTGGTATACTGTGTCACCATATTGACACTGTGGTATACTGTATCACCATATTAACACTGAGGTATACTGTATCACCATATTGACACTGTGGTATACTGTGTCACCATATTAACACTGTGGTATACTGTATCACCATATTGACACTGTGGTATACTGTATCACCATATTAACACTGTGTTAAACTGTATCACCACGTTGACACGATGGTATACGGTATCACCATATTAACACTTTGGTATACTGTATCACCATATTGACACTGTGGTATACTGTATCACCATATTGACACTGTGGTATACTGTATCACCATATTGACACTGTGGTATACTGTATCACCATATTGACATTGTGATATAATGTATCACCATATTTACACTGTGGTATACTGTATCACCATATTGACACTGTGGTATATTGTATCACCATATTGACACTGTGGTATACAGTATCACCATATTGACACTGTGGTATACTGTATCACCATATTGACATTGTGATATAATGTATCACCATATTTACACTGTGGTATAATGTGTCACCATATTAACACTGTGGTATACTGTATCACCATATTAACACTGTGGTATACTGTATCACCATATTAACACTGTGGTATAATGTGTCACCATATTAACACTGTGGTATACTGTATCACCATATTAACACTGTGGTATACTGTGTCACCATATTAACACTGTGGTATACTGTATCACCATATTAACACTGTGGTATACTGTATCACCATATTAACACTGTGGTATACTGTGTCACCATATTAACACTGTGGTATACAGTATCACCATATTAACACTTTGTATACTGTATCACCATATTAACACTGAGGTATACTGTATCACCATATTAACACTGTGGTATACTGTATCACCATATTGACACTGTGGTATACTGTATCACCATATTAACACTATGGTATACTGTATCACCCTATTGACACTGTGGTATACTGTACCACCATATTGACACTGTGGTATACTGTATCACCATATTGACACTGTGGTATACTGTATCACCATATTGACACTGTGGTATACTGTATCACCATATTAACACGATGGTATACTGTATCACCATATTAACATTGTGGTATACTGTGTCACCATATTGACACTGTGGTATACTGTATCACCATATTAACACTGTGGTATATTGTATCACCACATTAACACTGTGGTATACTGTATCACCATATCAACACTGTGGTATATTGTGTCACCATATTGACACTGTGGTATACTGTATCACCATATTAACACGATGGTATACTGTATCACCATATTGACACTGTGGTATACTGTGACACTATATTAACACTGTGGTATATTGTGTCACCATATTGACACTGTGGTATACTGTATCACCATATTAACACGATGGTATACTGTATCACCATATTAACACTGTGGTATACTGTGTCACCATATTGACACTGTGGTATACTGTATCATATTGACACTGTGGTATACCGTATCACCATATTGACACTGTGGTATACTGTATCACCATATTAACACTGTGGTATACTGTATCACCATATTAACACTGTGGTATACAGTATCACCATATTAACAATGTGGTATACTGTATCACCATATTAACACTGTGGTATATTGTATCACCACATTAACACTGTGGTATACTGTATCGCCATATTAACACTGTGGTATACTGTGTCACCATATTGGCACTGTGGTATACTGTGTCACCATATTTACACTGTGGGTTACCGTATCACCATATTTACACTGTGGCATTCTGTTTCAATATATTGATTATGTAGTGTATTTTATCGCTGTGTCGAAGCTGTAGTATAGTCAAACCAGAATGACCTGTCGCGTTGAGCTTTTCGTGGAATATTCAAATTGGTAGTTCTATTTGTGCACAGGTGTGTTAACAAAACATATTGATTAGGAATACTACTGTGTCCAGCAGGGTGCTGTTTTGGGCGATTCGTTTTTGTTACAATTTTATATTGACAACACAGGGGTTGAATCATTTATATTTGATGCAAGTTTTATACATATTGAAGTAACTGTGTGATCAACTGTTCACATGTTAACAGTTCTGTCGCTAAATCTAGACCAGTATAAATACAAACGATGCAGCTGATGATAAGGTTTGTTACATTATAAACAACTAACAGATATACACATATATATACCATACATCCTGATGATTTGAATTAAACTGACTTAAAGACGAAACAATGGGAAGTGGGATTCACCTCCCAGAACAATATACGGGAGGCTCGTCACATGCCATCTAGAGAAATTAGGATAAGGTGTCTTGCCCAACGACACAACCACGACAGCACAGATCAGCCCGTTTCTCAGCTTTTCGCGCATGGAGAGGACAAACCATCTTGAAATAAAGAATAGCATTATGAGAAAGTAAACCAATAAAATAACTTAGTAATATCACAACCACTTAATTGATTCTGTCATTGACACTTTTATTTGAATTGAGGAATTGAGATTATTTTTAAATGTTGATTTCATTGATAATTTATTTTCCAAGCATATATTCGGACTCTATTGAGTTGTATATTTTTTTTGTTAAGTGTTTTTTTGTTTTTGTTTTTTTTTTAAATACATAACACAGGAAGTCAATATTTAGTGTGTTTCTCGTGATACCGAATTGATCACGCGATAATATTATAAAGGATATCATTGAGGGTAGATAGCAATGCAATTGTTATTAGAACATTTAAGTTGCATTTTACATCTCCCTGAATGTATTATGACTCTACCACAACGGTCACGTGATACGAGTTTCACTGGGGACACGGAAACATATGGGGAGGAATGTCCCCATAAACATCTGAGTCAGGTCACACATGGATATCTAAGTCAGTCCCACGTTAGGCACGAGACCGAACAGACAGCGGCGCAAGCAGACGACACCCAGAATGGACGACAAATATTTCTGATTTAAACAAAACAGGCAAACAACGTCAATATGGTAAGATTTACGATATATTCTCACGTCAAAAATGTCATCTGTATTTGCTGAAATTATTTTGATTTTATTGTCATTTTATAATGTCTTCTTAAAGAACTGGGATGTTTTTTTTCGTTCAACCTTTCCTTTAACCGATTTTCTAAATGTTCAGTGTTTTCGATTTTGTTGTTGTGAAGAAATGACTATGTGCCTTAATTAAAGGATAATTTAAGACCCAGCTACAGGTATGATTGACAGATGGTTCCTGTTTGAGCTTGTCGCTGTTGCTAGGGAACGAACTCGTTTAGCAACAGCGCCATATTGGAAGAGCCATTTATCTATTATAAAAATATATATTACTCACGTATAAAGTACTGACTCATTTATTCAATGTTAATGTTTAATATAAAAAAAATATTATGAATCACTGTAAAAAAAATGTTTTGCCTTGTTGACTCATTTATTCAATGTAAATGTTTTATATAAAAACTTTTTTTTCTGTATCATTTAAAAAAAATGATTTTGTTTTGTTTGAAACAAAAATATTTTCAATACTATCGCTCCATAGCAACACCGCGTATATATGAGTTTAATTTATGATGGACATAAGTCGGAATGACTGAAAGACAGAATATGATTTGCTACAGTTTTGTCATTTTCAGAAAATAATTTTGGCGTTAATCATCAATGTTTTAATTGCAGTATGGTCATCTTAACGTCGTACTCAAAAACTACATTTTAGAGAGGCACAGCGAAGAACAATGGAAAACTATTTTGTGAGTACACGTTAAGCAGGAAACTAAATGCGAATAAGACGATTTTATAAAACTTTTTATAGTAACCTTTAATATATTAATTGATAGTTAGGTACAGTGATACGAAATTACTTAGACTGCACCATACAACTGTTTGTACCTTTACGTCTCGTCACGGTACACAAGCGTGATTAGTTGTTTCGCAATTGTAAAATAAATGAAGTTTACATAAAGACGTAAGGTGTTGATAACTAGGAGATGTCTAAGGAAATTCAAATATATTTGGTCGAATGAAATGTTTCTATGTGGATTGGGAATTTATAGGCTTTATAATTCAATCCATTTCCTAATTTTTATTTCTAAATTCCTTGGAGATCTACGTCAAAATTTCGTAGCGCACATAGATGTTGTACATTATACTATTAACGGAAGTTGATATGTAAAATTTATCAATAATGTAACTTATAAATATGTTATTTATGGTGATAAAAGGAAGTTATTCTGCAAGTTATTATTGAAGCCAGTGTCTAATACAAAATCTAATTGAGATGGGAAAAAAATTAAGAGGTCAAATCAAATCTAATTGTTCAGCAATGTTGAAAATCAATGCATAAATTATACTTCATTTATTTTATTTAGAAAAAAAATAAAATACAAATCATAATTTAGTTATTATTGATTTTGCTTCATTTAACTTCTAAAATAATGTATCCATATTATATGCTCTCTTTTTGATAGATGTCATTGAACAATATGATTTCTATTATGGAAACCTTATAAATAACATTAACAAAGTTAAAATGTGTTACTTTTAGCTCTGTAGCTTATGGAGCTCATTAACCGGATGTGACGTCATTGTAATGGCGCTATCATATTTGCAGGAAAGAGGTTAATCACAGTGGCAATTTTCAGTCGTCTGAGAAACATGACGACGGCCTCACTCAGAAAGTTATCAATGCAGCCGTTGATACACTGGGTAAGTATTAATGTGTTAATTAAACAATGACATGTCGACTGTATACTAGTCCTGGAAAACAATTCAATGCTTATAATTACATTGTTTTCCTGATTGAAGCCAAAATGCATTTGAATTTCCCGCTTATCGTATTAATGACGTAGTAGTGAAAATCAAGGGAATTATTTCTCTTGGTTGGAACTCATTTCGCACGTGAAATGGTATATAATCCCGTGGGGTGTCAAAGAGTGGTCTTTTTATCATGAACCCCTCAATGTATATGTGAAGCCACTAAACGGTCAATTTTGTCGGTAACTTAGCAGGCGATTTATAACTTTACAAATGCTCGGATTCGGATTTTGGAGTAAGATAGGCCTTTGACCACGGCCAATAACCACAATACTAAATGTCCAGCATATATACACATTCGAACATCATGTCGATCCTCCCAATTTGTCACAAGATTTTTTCTATAAATGCTGGACTTCCAGTGTTGTCTCATCTTACATTTATCAAATTGGGTAATTTCGTATCTAAAATAGCACTTATGATCACTTTGGAACAACTACATTTCAGCATTAAAATTGTGAAGTTGCTTTATTTTTGTGGTTGCTTATGGAACTAAATGCTACCAAAATTCGATTATTAATTCCGAACATATTTGACAGACATTGGCTTTTTTTTAACCTATAACACCTGGAGCTGTATTCCTACATTGACCGAATCACTGTTAATTGAAGCATAGAGCCTCACAACTGCAATTAGGTTTACTTACGACATATAGGCAATTGCAATATACATATCTACAATAACAATTTGTACATCTATTGTCTCACAGGCCTTAAAAGAGATGCCTTCCTTACACTGGTTGGAGAGTATTTTATGGAATATCTAATCAAGAACTCATATGACGAACTTATCCGTAACCTTGGCGCCAATACGCTTGAATTCATCCAGAACCTTGACTTCGTGCAGACGTACTTGAAAGAGGAATATCAAGAGGAGGTCATGCCTAGCTTCCGGTGTGAGGGAGACTCTGTTTCTGACAGGATGACGCTTCACTACTACTCCGTCCGACCTGGATATACCTATTTTATCACAGGTAAATATTGGTCAAACTAGCTCTGATTGAGTTTTCAACTGGCAAACTTAAAAAAATGTAACTTGGTTTAATTCATGGAAAATGAGGCGCTCTTTAGATGTGGGCTTCTAATATCATGTTTGAGTTTCCGCCTTAGTTATCACAGATGGTATTTAGAGTATTTGTGCATTTCACTTGAAAAATAATCTATTTCTTTATCTACTGGTATTATGCCAGACTCTCCTTGTCCTTCATGACCTTGATCATGGAAAAACTACATAGTGAATGTTTGGAATATAACTATGCATGTCAACCCTGCATACTTTTACCTTGGATTCTGTTCTTTTAGGTTTCCTTACAGCAGTTGCCAAATCCCAGTACGGTATGCAGCTTTCAATAAATATACTGTCTGTCACCACTGAGACAGTAGCGCAGGAGAAAGGATACCGGGAACACGTCATCATAAACATTCTAGCTAAGAAACCGGAAGAACAGCCGGATACAGAAGGTCCTCCAACTTTTGTGGCTCAGACACCGAAGAACGCTGAACGCCAGATATTGAAAACGGTAATAGATATTTACAGCACAGTTTCTCCTATTACATGCAGTGAAGAAATTTTCTTCTTCTTCTTCTTCTTCTTCTTCTTCTTCTTCTTTTATTGATTTTTTCCTCCTTAATATAAAGTATGTGATGAATAGAATCATACACTTGTGTTATTAATAGACGGAATATATTATAAACTATATATTTCGGTATGTTATTGCCATGTTAGGAAATTACACATCAGATTATATACGAGTTAAGTAAATTCCATATTATATCAATATCAACGTAAGAGTAACTTTCAAATTTAACAAAAAAACTCTATTGCTTCTTAATATAATTTTTTCGTCGTATTCAAGGATGTCGATGCAGTGCGTGCCCGCCTTGAAGAGATTCTCCGTACTCAGGGAGAGGATGCTTTACCACTCAACAAGTACCGCAGTGCCAAGGCGAAATGGAAAGCCATTGCAAAGATCAGTCTCTTTTCCAAGGGATTCGTACCCAGCTATCCTCAACAGAGTGCAATCAACCCAAAGATGTTTATCGATGTCTTCCCCTTCCATCTTATTTTTGATTCCGAAATGAAGCTCTACCAGACAGGTGTCAGACTGCAGAAGATGATGCCCTCTATTAGAAGCAGGATGGCCAAAGTAACAGACTTCTTCACTCTCAAGTATCCCAGATGCACCGATTTTACGTTTGAAAACGTCAAGAATTTTGTTATGTGTCCTTTTATACTAGAGGTACAAAAAGGTCGACTGGCCAAAGACTTTGTTCAATACGACCCTTTCCAGATCAAAGGTATGATCACATGATTGTGATGCCGTGTTTGTTTGTTTTTAATTAAGAGATATTCCATGTCTGAACTATTTTGACTACACACAATCAGTCTGAGTGACACAATGTACAGGGAAAAGGCGAAAAATTGTGTTATCAAAAAAAAAAAAAAAAAAATACACATAAAAAAGTTACCACTCTAATTGTTAATGCAGATTTGTTTTTCACTGTTTGTCACGATAACGAATCTTTTTATTGCAATTTACATCGTCTATGCTTGATAATCGACAGGCCAGATGTTCATGCTGATGGACAGAAACTTCTTTTTCTTCATCTGTTCCCCGGTGGTAAGGTCATGGCCCGATCTTGAAAAGCGTCAAATGAAAATGGCTGATATACCTATTTGGGATGCAACACGTGACTTCTTACTGACAGATCTCACATACAGGTAAGGAATTGGTTTTCAGGAAATGGATAGTTATAGTCCTTATGAAAGATGTTTATTTAAGAAAAAAGTATTATTACTGCAATTGAGGGGTTAAAATGCGTGTTTCTTTTTTTTAACTAAGGAAGAAAATAGCAAATTGATTATAGAATTTTCGAATACACTTAATGTATATTCTTAAGGCAAATATTTATGGAACGTAAGTAAAATATCAATAATAGATACTGGAATGAATAGGTATTTTTTGTTATACAGTTTAGTGAATGAAAATAATTTACTCGAAGTTAAGGCATAAACATTTGCTAAAGATGAGCTTTAAAAATCATCCGTAAATATCCTTGTGTTATGGTTGTCACCACATGTTCGTTCCCACACACACTCAAAATAATTCAAGTATCTTCAGGTCTGTTTCCTCACAAGCAAAAGAGAATAATGTGAAACTATTTGTAGGATTGCTGCGGGTCAGACGACCGTCGTCGAACAGGACACCACTCTTCTTCTGGAACAGCAGAGGTTGATGGCACTGAGCATAGAAGACAAAGAAAAATTGACACTGCTACAGAAAGATTTGGACAGGGAGAAACACAGGCACGATTCACTTTATCACGCTTTCCTCCCCCGCCAGGTCGCCAACATGATCAGAGAAGGAAGGTCCTATCACGGAGGTAGTCAATAATTTTCAAAGTTTTTGAAATATTTTCATTCATATTGTTTCCGATATTGTATCTAGATTTGTACCTAGATTCGAATGATATTTTGATTATTCATTACTGAACAGATAAACCAGTAGAAAAGACAACTTGGCGGTGAATTGTCATAGTCATAATTATGTAACCATAACGGGTACGTTATTCGGGGCATTTACAACCCATTAAACCACTTCCTAGTTATTCACATAAACATGGTAACGCTAAAAGTGAAAATGATCATGCATATTATCAACTACTTACTTATTCGTATTTTTATCCGAATTTGGTGTATAACCTACGACACCATATAAGTAATTTCATATCTTTTCACACTTAGTGAATAGCTATATCTTTGTAACATTCATATGAATTCTATTATTTACAGAATACTTCCCTGAGATGACGGCCATGTTTTGTGACGTAGTACAGTTTATAAACCTAGTTGCTAACTGTAAGCCTGCGGACGTTGTAGGAGTCCTCAACTCATTATATACAAGATTTGACAAGGTCACGAAAGTTCACGACACTTACCGAGTAAGTGAAATAGTACAACATACGGGCTTGATATAGTTTACCCCCTTTTACACTTTCGATTTTTAGCACCACTAACACAACCTAAAAGGACGAAACCGCCTTTTAAAGTCATTTTATGTTAATCATTCGACATATTTTGTAAAATTTAATTTCTTAATTCGTATGTAAAACTGAAATTCACTTTTTTTAAATGTAAGAAATTTTAGATGTAAGCTGATACCCGATATCATCGGAAACCTAAGTAAGAAAACGGTAAATATCATGATAAAACAGTTGTAAGTTAAGTATGTAGATACAGATCGTTTAACCATTCCCACTATTGATGATATAGGGAAAATATATTTGATAAAAAATGAGATAAAAAACAAAACAGTGTTGGTTGCGATTATGTGCCTTTAACGGTATTGGTTTGTAGCTATGTCACGGAATCATGTATAATTTTAGTTATAAAGTCACTGAATTGTGTTAAAGGTGGAATCTATTGGTGATGCGTACTTCGTGGTGTCCGGAGTACCGGAAAAGATAGACAACCACGCAGAAAGGATAGCGAACACTGCGCTCGGAATGATATACCTTTCACATGAGGTTTCTAACCCAATGACTGGCGCCAGAATCCAGGTTGGTGACAGACGGAAGCTCGTCGAATACTTTATTTGTTTGAATTGTTATTGTCAATTTTCATTTTTGTAAACATATAGTTGTCAAATATATCATAACAACGATATACTGCAGTTTGTTTCGATACCTCACAGCCAGATTACATTCTTCAAATATTTCAATTGGTTTTATTTAGGTTCCGTTGATAGATTAAATTAAGCACATACACATAAATAATTTATTGCGTAATTAGTTCTTTGATGATTCATAGTAGGAACCCAATGCCTTTTTATAAGTTTAAATCAAATCGACAGACTAATCGTTAGGTCATGGTGTCTACAGCCTGTGCTAATATTACAGATACGAATTGGCATACACACCGGTTCCATGATATGCGGTGTCGTAGGAACGAAGCTCCCACGATTTATTGTTCTGGGTGAAACAGCTGTTGTTGCCTCTAAAATGGAAAGTCATGGCGAACCCGGCAAGATCCATATCAGTCCGTCAACGTACAGGTAATGATTGTTTTGTAACATTGCTGTGATTATAGTGAAGTACATAACGATTTACGTTTTGTGAATGGTAATTGTTGGAAGGTTTTTTACTAATCTGATTTTTCATCAAATTTGGAGCATAACACATTTCGGTTTCGATAGCATAACTGACGCTGAACATTGCTCCGGAAATAATTTTAACTTTTTCTTCAACATCAAACATTCCTCGTATGAGTTTAAGCATAAACGTTTTCCATCGTAGCTTCTATTATGATGATATGTCGTCGATGAAGCAGAAATCGCTTATTTTTCTGGAACATCAAGTCATATTCTCCTTGTTCGATTTCAACGGCCTCACTGCAAATCTATATATTTTTGTCATATTTTAACCTCTTTTTAATCTGAATTCGTTTGCCCATCGACAGTATATGTTTGGCCTGAGATATACAATGATTTAACAAAAATGTAAAACTGACATAAAAACGTAGGATCTAAGATAAATCCCCATAACATATCGTCCGTTTTAATTAAGTATATTATATATAATAACGACATGAGAATTTCTTTTATATTGAATAGTACGCGTTTTTGTATGTTGAAATGAGTAGATAATTATTATATTATTACACGATAGTGAGTTGAAGTAAATCAATCGTCAATATTTCTGATTATATAATAATGTAACTTATTCTTAATTCATTTATTCAACTGAAGAGATGTTTCCTGTTTTGGCCACATAAATATCGTAGACTATATGCCTTTAAACGATAATCGACTTGCAGGTTGCTCAAAGGAAAAGGTTTTACACTAGAAGATAGAGGGCGGATTGAACTGAGAGGCTTTGGGCCGATTGGAACATTCTTTCTGACTGGGAATGAACACGCTTCAGATGATGACCTCGTAGGTAGGTCAAAATTGACCAATCAGGACATCGCTTTCATCAACGAAGGTCATGTACATGATCACAAGAAAGCTAACCAGACACCATCTTCTGGAGGCAAGTCAACAAGGCTTCTTTAATGATAGATATCGTTGGTGATTTGGTATCTTTATGTAACTTTCTTTCCTGTCATATTAATATACCTGTAATGTAGCATTTATGGGAATAAATCGAAAAAAGTCATTGGTGTGATAACATTAACAATTTAAATGTATAATATGCATTTTATATTATACAATTCATTGTATTTGACAAATGTTTTTTTTTCTTTTCTAGTTGGAAGCCGGCCACCTACCGGAGACAGCGAGTTTGCGACCTTTGCTTACTAGTAAAACGAAGCGTTCTACTTACAGTAGCCTCAACTAATAATATGTGAAGCGTAGTGAGTGACAAGGGATTCTTCGGCTGTATTCGTGGAAAACTTTGATAAAAACTCATGAGGAAGCCATGACAAGCCAAGCACTAGTTATTGGAACCCCCTTATCTATGACTCTGGTTTTACAGATATTGAGTTTAAGAATCTTTAACAAAAAGATAATACAGACATTTTACCGAAGAATTGCATGAAGATAAGTATGAATGATTGGATAACACTAAACTTTCGTTAGATAACAGGATTACGTGTGTGAAAATCTTACGTAGACAACTAAACCTGTAGTTTCTTTAGGAATTCCATAACTGCGTCACTTTAGAACCGAGTCGAAACTTTGTGGTCAACTAAACCATGAACTTATTTATTTATTTACAACATTCGTGAAACGAAACAAGTAATATCTACAGTGTACATATATTATTCTCTCTTCGTGGCCTGGTGAGAAGCTCGGGAGGAGTTTTACTGTCTGAGAAACCGGATTAACCACGGAACCACGATGTCGACCACTGACCCCATGTCTTTACACATCCGATCAGGGGAATCGAACCCTGGTCATCAAGGTCAAAGGCAAGTGTGATTTCTATGACGCCAGCTAACAAGAACGACCACGATGTTCATTGCGAACTTGTTGTTTGCTGTCATCTTGAATGCTGATACCTCAATCACCAAGACAGTGCAGTTCTATACCTGCAAGAATATAACACGCAGTGAAGAAAAATATTGAGCTTTCGTTGTAAATCTTAAGTGATTGACACAATGATACAGGTTCATTCACCGCTTAACAAAGGCCACTACGAGGTGTGTATGTATTCAATAGCCTTCCATCGGCACAGCGCGACCCTACTGAAGCAACATAAAAGGATTTACGATCTCTAGATAATAAAAGGAGAGACGCATTCTTTTGATACTGTTCAAAAAGTTCATTGTTGAGGAGCTGACGAGACTTGCGTGGGAATATAATCTCCTAGCACTGTGCCAGGATTAAACGCGCGTGAACTTGTAATAAGTCTAAACTAGTGTGAAATATATTTAACTCCATTTGAAATGTTTCTCGCTATGATATTATAATATAATAATATAATATTATATTATATAAATGAGGGTTAGCATGATATTGTTGTATATTTTAAAAATAATTCTCCTTAGATAATATAGCAGTATGACTTTAGTGATTATTTTAGCTGTTAACTGTATATAAGAATATAATAATATGTGCATTTCTTTATACTCAATGTTTACTGCATATACAGATAGTAACATTCTCAAAGTAGTAAGATTATGTCTTTGGAGATTTGAAATATGATAATTAATATATTTGTACATTCCTCAATTAATTCGTATTCAACATATAATTTAATAATTTATTTTTTGTTATAAGAAATTTGAAATGTTTACCCTAAGTGATACGTGTGATAGATTTGTAAACAAACCTTACGGACATCAGCTATTCAGAAGAAATGTGTTAACACTGGAGAGCTGGCGTACTTGTCACTAGTCAAATAGCGTCCTTAGCAACCGAGGTTTAGAGTGACCCTTGGATGTATGATATACCGCCCAGATGATGAATTGTTACGGCTGCTTTAAAACTTTACGAGCCTGGCAGATTTTCAAAGGAGCCGTAGGATGAGCGAGCTTTTTCAATCGATGGTTGTTGTTAGGACAACTTCTGTGGAGGACATAGTTTGATGGTAGTGACTGCGCTCGACGTTAAGAGAACGGTACATTACAAAATATACGGATTTGACATGATGTAGTAATAAAACAGTAGTTACCTGTTAAAAAGAATAATTTAATGGTTTTGTTAAATCGTTTAAACTGGTATTTTATTTTTATTGGGGGCACTGTACGCGAAATATTTCAATTTCAGAGTTCGATTTTGAAATGTATATACTTTTTATTACAATTGAAAAGGACTGACATTTTTTTATGAATAACGTATATTGATATTACAATGAGATTTTTCTATGTTGACATATGTGTATTAAACAGTTTATATATTTGAGTTATTATAGTTCACTTTGAATCACGTGATCGAAATTACCACTTAATGTGATAAAATAATAGTTTGATAAATAAAATGTGTAGAAATATTAAAATAATTGGTGTTTTGTTTAAAAAATGTTAATAATAAATGAATAAATAATTAAATGAAAACTTATTTTATAACCTACAGAACTTTAATATTCACAAGTTGCAATGTTGCAACTAATTTCATTTTTTTTATTCCATTATTAAATATTCTCAAGTGTCTCAAATTTCTAGGACTTTTTTTCCTTTTCACGTGGTTAATATCCTGCTGTTGTCTCAGTCGGACCTAAATAGCCGATATTAAACTTCTAGACGTCACATCTTGTGATTGGGCAGTTAACTACTCTATAAATGTGTGCATATAGATAGACATATACTCAATGACCGCGCATGTAGCGAAATTAAATTCCCCGCAAATATTAACAAGTATACAGTATATGCAGTGCAAGCTTGCGAGGATTTTGTCTGTGCTTCAGTGATCTATTGATGCTTTCTTTTTCACGTGAAATGTTTTCATATGAAGAAACAATAGTTGTTACATATGATATTGTATTTCTATGTAATTTTTCTGCATGTGTGTATAGATAGATATTCGCGTGTTGTTTATTTTCGCGCTATACTCGATGACCGCTTATATAGCGGAATTAAATTCCAAGCGATTACTTACAACTATACAGTACATGTAGTGAAAGATTGCGTGGATTTTTTCTGTGCTTTAGTAATATATTGATGCTTTGATACTGATGCATAGAGGTAATGTTTCACGTGAAATGTTTTCAAATACAGAAGCTATAGTTTTTACATACGATATTATACTTCTATGTAATTCTCTAGACATATACACAATAGACTCCATTAGATAAACAGGAAAAGAGTGTATTAATATTACTTATTAGCTCTTATCGATATTTCTTGAAAATTTATGTCTTACCAACAACACATTCATTTCACAAGATAACTAGGCTAAAATACTCGCAAAGATATCATAAAATCTGATAGGAAATTAAAACTTTAATATACTTATCATTATATAACACAGATAAAAACTAGACCGGCTATATAGTGAAATTGTGGATGAAAAAAACCCCCAAACAAATGCAGTCGTTTTGTTTCGTTACATTTAATTCACGTAGCGTCAGAGTGCGTAAAACATTCGAAAATACTGATGATGTATATGCAAAAATATTACATAGGCTGAAGTGACTGGACAACGATGCCCGGTTATCTAGGCTGTCCTCCGCCCTTTGAAGTAGTCTCCGAGCTCGTGAAGGATTGAGTTAAATAGTTCAGGACTCAGTTGCTGATCCATGACTGAAAAAAACCACAACGACAATATGATATTGATTTTGTTACAAAATCATCGTGATATACAAAAATGTATAAAATGCATTTTTCTGGAGTGTCAATTTGGAAGTTTTTTAATAGATCAAAAGGGTACCAATACGGGAGAGTAGTTAAGGAATATAAAGAAATCCTATATATTATATGAACGTCAATAAGTGACAATATGTGTTAAAAGTATTGAACATCATATAAGTATGTCGTTTACATATAAATCAAACGTTTACATTTAACACTACTACATGTACATACATTTTTTTTCAAAATAAACTATATATGTGCTCAATTTGACGGATATTTCGCGGTTACCCCAGTCGGACCAAGTTTGCAGGTATTAAATCTCTCGAGATCACGCCTTATATACCCAGACACAGCAGCAAACACTTGTGTGTATATATGTATTTGCGGGTTATTTATTTTTGCGCTATATCTAATTTCCTCAAAAATAGCGAAACTAAATCACTCGTTAATATTACCGTTTATACAGTGTACTTAAGCAATAGAACACAATTCGTACACAATGAACAGAATTACGAAAGTGTCTGTATCAAACCAATATATATCAATCTAGTGCTTACGTTTAAGATGTAATGTCATAAGTGGAGCTAATATCTTTAATGTTACTGCTTTTCACATTTAATGTATATGGTATCGAAAACCATTGTACATGGCAAAGGTAAATCACCCCAGAATAACAACGAGTAAACCCTAAGAAGCTGGCTTCAAGAAAACAAGACTTGTTCTTAAGGTAAGGAAAATACTATAGTAACCTTGGTGAAGTGACTTCTTCCCCTTGAAGAAGTCTCCTACTTGGTGAAGAAGGGTTCCATCTGATGTCGGAACAGGGTCAGTTTCGCCACGTGATGATAAGTCTGTAACACAATGCCCTTTGTAAATGAACTTAAAGCAGTTCTAATAGTTTTTGCAGTATACGTATATTTTACAAAGACAAAGTGAATACATGATACAGCAGGAATTTAGTGAATGATACAATTTGCTGAAAGATTGAATCCAAGAATTGCGTTTTAGAGCTGTTACATCCTTATTTTTAAGACTCGTCAGAACAATTTATGACACCATAGCCAATAACGATACCATTATATACAATATGGATGACCAGTTTTACAAAATTAACACTTGCCAGCAATATTATGACATTAAAAATGCATTTAGCAACTTTTGACACGTAACGCCATACTCACCTGATGAAAGAACGAATCGAAACTTTGCTTTGAGATTTTTTCATATCAAAAGAGAAAACTGGTCAAATATTGTTTGAATGAAAGCATATGAAACGCGCTGCCCATTTCGACGTAAGGAAGGCGAAATCAAAAACAAAAAATAGGGAAGAGGTGAAGATGATCACTAGATAAACAAGCATTCTTTATCTACCTTTATTCAAGGATCTCCTTCCTTTAAAGAAATCTCCTATCTGGTGGAGGAGACTTCCGTCCGCTGTGGGCACTGGGTCGGTCTCACCTCGATTCATTCTGTCTGTAACATAATCGATAACGTAAAATGGTCAACAGTAATGTCAAAAATCCGATTACAAAACACAACATTTTTCTTTGGACCAGACCATTACGACGTAACCGTCATGTCACCTGTCAATTTTTTTTTCATAAGTGCACTGTTTAAAATATTTCAACTTCACATCAGCTGATTGGCTAAACAAAAACAGAAGTCTACTGTTGTTCACTGACCCCAGTGACTGATGAAATAAAAATCATTATCAAATGTTAAAAATAATATCTGTATTTATTGATGTGTTTAGTATCAAATTAATAGTGATAGAATATTCGAAATATTACATATCTTAATGTGTGACAGTTCTAATTAAATTGAATTAAAAGTTGAATAGAAATACAACAAGTACACTAAGGAATTATCATTCAATACCTATATTCTGTGATCTTCGTCCTTTAAAGAAGTCGCCTATTTGGTGAAGAAGGCTTCCGTCTGCGGTTGGGACTGGATCGTTTTCACTTCTTAATGCTCTGCCTTTAAAATAATCATTTACCAGATGCAATAAAGTATCTGCTATCGCTTCTGTTGGTTTTGATATTATATCTTGATTAAGTGAATTACGTTTGAAATTGTGTCCTAACTGGTCAATTTGTGGCGTTTTATCAATTCGTTTGAAATAATCTCCAAGTTCGTGGAGGATATTTTGAAGAGAAATGTACAATGGTTGATGATGGCGGACGGCCTCTGTAAAATAAATCATTCTTCAAGCAATGTTCCTTTAAAATTTTCATTTTTTTTAATGTTTATACTAATCCACAATAACATATAATGTTATATAATGATATATACCTGCTGTCTACTATCGCATAAATGCAAAGCGTTCTATTGATATTGTCCTAGCCATATATCTTATATATACTGGTACTTCTCAGAAAAGCCCTCTTCTTTATTGGACATTTTTATTTTTATTTTATTTAAGACACCATGGATTCGCAATAAAAAACAATTATGTACAAAAAAAAAAAAAAAAAAAACAACAAAAAAACAACAAAAAAACAACAGCAACAACAAACAAACAAACAAACAAACAAAATAAACCTCACGAACTATTGAAATCTAAGGCCAGAGATAGGAATTGAGTTGAAAGGCTTTATTTAGCAATCGTCGGCTGATTAGACTCTAGACAAAACTATATGACATAATTGATAACCTTGTGTCTATTCTATTTCAGAATACCTTTCATACACCTACCGTTGTTAAAAGGTTTGGCTACGATGACAGCAAAGACTGTCACCAGGACAAATGACCTCAGCATTGTGATCTTGTTCAAAGTTCAACTGAAAACTAGTTCGCGTGACCAAGTAGTGTTAACGAAGTGCAAAACCTGCAAGGGAAGAACAGGTGTGGTTAGATGCTATTTAGATAAGGACAGTCGTTTGAAAGGTTTTTATCTGTAACACAAAAGTCGGGTTTGAATATGAAATAATTAACAAAAAATACAAAAGTAACCATTACGACAGATATTTCACATCTTCAACCTTTAATAACACTCTATATGATACATTGAGTCAATAACTATATAAATACATTTTTTTAATTTAAATTTACAACTTTAAAATATGAATGACCAACGAAAGAAAATCTAGTTTTCGTGGTCTAAACCGGTATCGGAATTAAATACAAAGATATACTGTATGTATGTGTATTATGTTACTTTACACTTGTCTAATTTACTTTGGATATGTGCAGCACGTAATTACATATGTATTATATACTGCTTACATGGGTGATGCAAGCTGTGTTGAGGTGTCTTCACCTTGTTTACAGAGGTGTAGTTTTATGCGTAACGGAGGACAACGCTAACAATGCAGCAATAGTCAAATCCCTATCTTCTAGACTTACATCATTAACAGACACAAAGGGTTATGCTACCGTTTCCCTAATTTTAGGTTCTCCCAACTTAAAAAAAACCCTGTTACATGAAAAAAAGTAAATACAATAAAATAAAAAAAAAGATTGATACTGCTCTTTAAGGCAGGCTTGCTTTTCCTGAATTAAAATATCTGTATAAATGTACTAGTATAGAAATGTATTACAAATACATGTTCAGAAAATATCTTAAACTACCGCAAATCGCAATCGTATCATTATACTGTTATCTTATATCTGTTTCTTGTTTCACACTTGTGTTTTGCTTCATTCAGTAGAAGTGTCCATACACTATTTAAGTCCGTTATGTAACCTTGTGATACTATTGATAGTTTTTATTTAAAAAAAAACTGACTATTATATTGTAACAACTCATGTATTGTGATGTCGTCGAAGTCATGGCTGTCACAAGCGACAATATCTGACATTGTTTCCCGAGGGCTGAACTTTCTAGATTAGAACAATACAGTGCCTGTTATCAAAATGATTGAATTACAGTAACGACCTAATGTATGGAATATCAAACATGGACACATTTCTTAAATAAAATCGTAAAAAAAATAAAATTTGAAAATGAACTTACCTGTCAGTGCTCTGAAGGACAATGTCGCCAATTTGTGACTTTAGTGGATTCTTTTCCTTATCTGTCTTATCAACAACCGATCGTGGATTCCAACTGGGTTATAGAGGAGAGTTCAGTCTGGTCATATCGGCATAGCTACTTAACAATGTAGGTTATCCACGACGACATGGCGTGTCATATTATCATGCATGTTTCCATAACAAACTTACCAAAGTTATAACGGAGAATACATGTGCACTGTATTTCAAGTTAGATTTTGGGATATAGCACTATGTACTGGAATGATTATAAATTATGTTCAAATCCTAAACTCGCAACCGTAGTCACACAGTCAAAACAGTTTTTTTCGTTATATTATTTACTTATTTTGGCCTAAAAATATCAATATGCATTGTACTGAAAATTATACAAAAGCTGCACAAGAATGTTGTTAAAATGAACACGTCACCTTGAGGTGTGATGAGGTTACGAACACTTTTAAAGAAAACTGTTAAAAATTTCCAGCATGATGCAATATATGATGGGACAATGGATAACATACTTGAAAAAGGCTACGTTGTAGTGACCACGCATCTGTTCATATTAAAATTTCTTGCTCTATCTTAAGGAAAAAAAGGTTATCAGAAAAATATACATCCACATCAGTTTACTTATTTTTTATAGTATAAACAATTTTCCTGATCAAATGGGGGAAATTAGCAAAGTCAATAAGCAAATTTAGTAACATACAAACACATCTTCTATCTTAAAACATATAAGATTACATTACTTCACCTTCCCTGAAGCATCTTCTTTACCTGCAAAGCATCTTCGTCTGACCTTGGTTTGGTTTATTTTGTTTAACGTCCTATTAACAGCCATAGTCATTTAAGGACGTTCCGGGTTTTTGAGGTGGAGGAAAGCCGGAGTGCCCGGAGAACAACCACCGGCCTACGGTCAGTACCTGGCAACTGTCCCAGGTAGGTTTCGAACTCGCAACCTAGTGGTGTAGGGCTAGTGATAAAGTGTTGGGGCACCTTAACCACTGACGTCTGATCAATCAAGGGCATTAAGTGTACCAGCGTACAATCTACATTCAACGATATCACAGAGCAGGACATTGCAGATAAAATCACATTTCTGACCGAAAATATACCACGTATACCAGATGAAATATTACATGTACCTTAAATTATGAAGTTAATAAAAACCTAATGATAGAGGAAGAGAAAATAATGGACATTAGTGTTCAACTTTAAATTTCTAATTACTTACAATTCAAACTTTGACCGATATAATGACCTCATTATGATCAAGGCAGAGACTAAGAGGTAGACTCATAACCCATGCCATTTTGATATGGGTTCCCTAATGATTTTAATATAAACATTATGCAAGCTACTAATATATATAAAAGATACAAAGCGTTTTGATTGAATATTATCATGCGTGTAATAATATCAAGATCTCGAATGTTTTAATGTTTAAAATGCCTTACTGTATATATATAGTATGAAAGCCTTGGTGGGGTGTTGGGCATCCAGTCTAAATCTGTGTAGAAGGATAGAGGAATAGAAAATAATGGACAGTTGTGTTAGAAACTCTAATGATGGCGGATTGAAGTCTGAAAGACAATTCAATACCCAAACAACAGCTATTTGTAATATCAATATAAACTTGCTTTTGGATGTACTGCGAAAGTAATATAGTTATTACCTCCCTTTAACCAGTATCTTATTATCGATTCAATATGACATATTTTCTTACTGACCAATCTATATTAATTTTTATGTAATTATTTGCTTATTGTTCTGTTTCTTAGCCGGCTATCTAATCCAATATTGCATGATTTTGTATAATATAATTTGTTGACGATTGAATTTTGGCCCTTTCGTCACAGCACAACTACGGGTTTTTCTTATCTAATAAATTGCATCAGCTAGATGAGAGAGGATTTGAATGCAAGGATAATTTGTTTTTTCGGGGACGCGAAATGCAACTCATACCTGAAAGGGGCACTCAGTTTTTTCTTATCGTAACAAATTGCCCTGAGTAGATATATAATTTGCCCCGAGGAAACGAACGTACGATTAATATAAATACATAATGTAAGTCACATATAACTCTCATTTGGACGGGAAATTACAGACGTTATATCGTTTAACATGGTTTCAAATAAACAAAATCAATGAGTAGGTTCCGGCACCACAGATATTAAATTTTAGGCATTCCTTTTCCGACATATGTGAGCCCATTCCATTACAGGCATTGTTACAAGGCATTGCCACCAAGCCGAGACATCTCATTTGCTCATTGTAGTCGACCAGCAATATCAAGCCTGCATTTGGGTTCTCGTACAACATGATATATAACAGGACAGTTGATTTATCAAATATTTTATTCCCCAGCTGTTAGAAGATTATTTGCAAGGTATGCATAAGCAAATATGTACATTATTTTCAGTATCGTTCTCCAGGAATATGTATTTCTTTCTTTGAATATAAGCATCACTTTGCACATGGTTGACTGTTTTGGTTTTGGTTTTGTTTTTGTTTTTGTTTTTTTTCATTCTATTTCCAAAGAATATGACATGAACAACATTTCTTTCGTAGTAAGCACTGTCAATAAGGAATTTGCGGAATTCCTCTTCGTTTTCTAACTTCTGGAAGAGCTTTTCCTAGTCCTCGGGAAGTCTTCGTGAATTAGTGGTATGCAATACACTCTATATAGCTTTCCGCGAGAAAAAGGTCCATCGCAGGATATGTAGCATTCTATGGGTAGCTGATCCGCGAACTTAAAAATTGAGAGGCTCCATGAGAGGTACTTTATCATTTTTATGTATTGTTCTCGTTAACAATGATGGGCGGAGATGTGAATAACAGTATTAAATTACAATCCGATTCAGCTCTTTTCCTGCTGTTTTTATTCTGCTTTTCCAATAAATCTGTCATATTTTACCTAATTATTTTAGATTGTATCACATACCAAAGCTTTCAATCAATCGCAGTCTGTCTTAAGCAGGTTTCCAGAATGTCCAGTAAGGTTAGGAATAATGCAGATATTATCACAAAGCTGACATATCTGCGAAGAATTGCATCAGTAAAATATTGAAATCGACTGCATTTAGCATGCATACGTCTGTTTGTATCCAACTAAATATATACTAGCTGTTTTTTTTCGACAAGTGCATGTTTTAATGGCGACCGCAATAGTAGTATTCAATTCCATGCATCCGTAATGAAACGTAATAATATTTGTAACACCGGGTGGAGGCGAATACGCGGAAAGTAAAGTCTAACAGGGATTTGTAAATCGTTTTGAGTTTCCATGTGACAATGTTTCGATCTACGTGTAGAACAAATAAGTTTCAGGATTTAAGCGATAAGCAAGTGCTGGAATTCTGACACGCTTGTTATTTACATAGCCGTAGATGGCCGTCCGCAATAACAGTTCTACTGGAGTTAATGAAATGCTCTGTGTGAATATTGCTGGTTTGATTGGTACACCAAAAACAAGAAGACCGCGACTACGAACACCACCAGTATCAGCAGAACCGCAATCAGACATTTACAGCAGCAGCTCGCACAGGTTGTCCCTGTCAGGAGTAAAAAAAAAGAAATGATAAATTATCAATTGTGTATTTGGTCAGTTATGCAATTATCTCTTTACAAAATACAACAGCCTTATGTAATACAATTTGGTATTGGACTTGGATAAAAAGAATTTTCATACAACATTTCAAAGACCAATGTTTGCTTTTGTACACTTAATTCTAACAAAATAAATTGAATTTTTCATTAACAATGCAGTCAGCATGAAAAACAAATTAATTTATTTGATTTCTTAAAATTAATGAAAGACAAAAAAATATCATGTGACTTTCAGGCTTAAACATATACGTTAAAGTTTTTCTGGCTTATATTGAACGTATATAATCAGAGTATACTGTTATAGATATACACGAATATGAACAAGTTAATTGCTCACACAAACGTTGCCTGTTTTAACTGATATAACTATATATTGTGCAACGTAAAGCGTATGATATTTTCTTTTGCCTTGAATATTAGCGAAAAATTAGGTTTTTGATTGTTGAAAATCGGTAGATAATTACTATGGGTTCTATAACGATATGGTCAATATCTGTTTTTTTAAAACCTCTTTGTTCTCGACGACGGACGCTGCGTCATGTCATAAGAGGTGGGCTATCAAAAAAACGATGATGACAAAGTCCTTACTAATTCCTTTGATTTACCATTTTTATCTTAGATCATATTGCTTTTGTTGTACTAGTTTACCTGTACGGAACTGCTTGATTGCATTTATATGATACCTGTGATTGGTCCTTTAAAAATCGAGATATATTTCAGTAGTTAGCCATACAAATGCAGATGGATCAATTTCCTGCACGCTGTCATGTCTATTCTGCATGTATTGATTGGATCGTTGTCGGAATGAGGGGGTCAACGTTAGTCTGTATGGTAAGGTCACGAGTATTATGGGGATCGGTTTTAGCTCTGGAAATAATAGTTCTTTACACAACTATAGCTAGGTATAAACTATATGTATACTGCCACTGTTTGTGGATTTATGCAGTTAAAATCAAGGTTAAATGTAATTTGTTGTTAATTGTATATCAAAGCTTTTATGGCAGTATAAAGTACCCCATTTGACACACAAATTGGACTCATCACCCTCTTGTTACACATCAAATACAAAACAAAATACACATACCAAGCTGACAAAATCCCCCGGAAGAATTTTCCCACGTTCGTTTGATTCGTCCAAACTCTCCGGCCAAGGAAGGATTACCTCGAATACGGACGGACCGGCCCGAATTTTCTGTAGAGTACTGGTTATAGAAATGATAAGACTCAAAAGACAAATACTTGACGCTCACTGTTGAAATTTTCCCAGCAGATTCCAGTTGTTTTAATACATACAATCTCCTGTTACCTCTGACGACAAACCACTCATTGTCATATGGCATAACTTCCAGGTAAGGCAGGGAGCTAACGCTGACCTCATCGTAAAGGATCTGCCTAAAGGTTTCCTCCAGACCACATCCGTTAGAAAACCGACAGCTTATGCTGTCATGGGTGTATCGTAAGGCAGACGGACGAACCCTTTGAACAGAGGCCATTATTATGAGAACGTTGTTACCTGTCTGAACCTAGTACGTGTAGTTCCAAGTAATCTGGTTTTCAGTTTCGATTTCACCTCGGAAATAAGCTGAGCATGATGTCATAGCGGGGCTCAGCTCTTTCATATATTCTGTTTTGTTGTTGAGTTCTAATCCTTGAACTCGTTTTGCTAGAGTGACTTGTTGGTACAAGTCTATCCGATAAAATGAGGAAATGTGTGATGTGAAGGTTTTCTACACTATATTTCTGTTGGTGTCATAACTTATCATACAATCAATAAATTTTATATTCCAATCCGACCTCACAATTTTCTGCATGGACCACAATTGTATTTAATAATTCAAAGGTAAATTAGTCCAATAAATAAGAGTAACGAAAAATAGCCTGTCCCTGCTGAACTAGCGACCTCTCGGACTCCAGGCAATCAGCTATCTTACCACTTGGCTTAAGAAAAAAATTCAGCAAGCCTGAGCTAGTCAGATAACCAGTTTTCTCCACCCTAACAAATGTATCCATGAAATTTATACCTCTGTTCTGTGGGAAATTAATGTCTTACGGAAACGCTTTCTAAGTCGCGACGCTCTCATGAAAATATATAGAAACATTGATTTTTACCAGTACTTGAACATGCATTCTGATAAATCAGAGTTACTTCCCTTCTACTATATGTAGTGGCGACAACTTGACAGTTGATGTCAGGGGGCCGAGATTGGGTATTGATGATGTTTATTATGAACCAGACTTAGACACTATTGCTAGCCTAGAAAGCGTAGAAAACTTTAATTGATATATAAGATTAAAAAAAACAAAACAAACAAAACTCCAGACTTCCTAAATCATCTACTTCCACCAACAATCCCTGACTGAACACATGTTCCCTATGCTATATATTAAACTGAATTTCATTCTAATCATTCAATGTTATGTATAATCATGTATAATACAATGGAACATGAACATACATTTTACACAGATTCGGGTACAGTAACTTTTTTTTATCTTTTTTCATCGTCATTTTTTTTCAAATTTGCGGTCATATGTATATTTAATCATTTATGTTGTTTTTTTTCGGGAGAAGACGGATTATAAGTTTTAAACTTGTGTCTGATCCCATTTGTATATTTGCGCCAAAAAAAAAGTTTAAATAAAAAAAATCCCTGTTCTCTGCGAAACAATGATAACAGTATTCCTCAATTCATACTTTCTAGTACCGACCCTTCTACACTTCATAGTGTGAAGATCTAAATGATGTAGCGCGCTCACTATCGTCGTCATTTTTTTCATATTCTCGTTAAAGTCAGATTTAAAGTCTCCACAGCCGATATATTTTGAAGTGGGTGATCGTTGTACAACTTGTGACCAATCCCCGTTGCTTAAAGGCAATAAAATATGTTTAAATCAAGAATAGATGAATATTTTGCATACAATGCTTAGACACCAGTGTAGTTCCCTTAATTATGATCGTCTTAGTGCAAATCATGCAGCATGTACTTGTGGTAACCCTTGTAGGAATGTCTGTCGCTTCTTTATAGAATGTCGTCTTTTCATAAAACGGAACACTCTGATCCAAAATTTTAACTCTTTCAATACTGAATTCAATCTGGAAATAATTTTGTTTGAAAACCCGCATCTTACCGTGGACCTAAGTTCAAATGTCTTTAGACATGCGTAAACGTATAGTAAGTCCATCAATAAATTTCTATATTAACATACGTTATTTTATTGTACTATTGTAATATGCACGTTTTCATTGTATTTCTAGTCTCGTAACAGCAAATTGGGGAAGGCGTAGATAAAAAAAACCCCGAGAATTTAAGGTGATTCCTTCTTTTTTAATCATTTTACAAAATTATTACTCTTTTGAAAATTACAGTTTCCGTAATATCAATGATGATATTGAGTCAATCTAATTAAAATTAGACACTCTACGATACACTGCACCTTGTATTATAGTGTATCGTAGAGTATCGTAGAGGAATGGAAATTACAAGTCTAATTTTTATTAGATTGAATATTGAGTTAATAAATCGGAATCAATCATTTCATGTGCCAAAAACCTCTAGGCGAGTTAAGGTGTCCCGGCACCAGATCACACTTTATCACTAGCCCTCCACCTCTGGGTTGCGAGTTCCAAACCTACGTGGGGCAGTTGCAAGGTACTGACCGGTGGTTTTTCTCCGGGTAATCCGGCTTTCCTCCACCTCCAAAACCTGGCACGTCCTTAAAAGATCCTGGCGGTTAATATGACGTTAAACAAAAAACAAACAAAGTTTATTATGAATCCAATATGGCTGCTGGATTGTAAGATTCTATTCATCATATCACTTACATTGCTATGAATATAAACCACAATTCTCCGATTAATTTCCCCAAAAGACAGACGAATACAGAATTTCATCTCGGACCGGACATTTTAACTACCGAAACAAGTCTGTGACGTCGTATAATCATGACATCACAAGCGTTATGGCACGTGTGTCTTTATGGCATAGGCGTTTTACGTCACAGAACAGTCCAGTTATGTGCTAACTTTTTATGTACGACATAGTTTAACTAAAGTTAATAATTCCTTCTACAATCTAGATTTGTCGGGTATGATCGGTAGAACCAAGAAAAGCACCAAAACCAGCAGAAACGCCAGCAGTTTACAGCAACACGTCGAAAAGTCGGAAGAATCTGTCAGAAAATAAGAAGTTTTATTAAAATATGCATATATTTGTCAGCAAATCAGATATCCTCATGCGATTTTCTTAGACTAAGTTAAAATTTCAAAGAAAAAAAAATAATGTGCAGCAATTTAAAGTCATGTTATACTCTTGTAAACTTACTCTCCTTATTTTTCGTGACCCTGGACTCTGAATATTACAGAAGAATATCACCATTTACTTGTACATATACCGGTATTAATGTAAAATCATGTTGTATTAATCATATCTTTCTCTTCTATGATTCATAGGAGATAAATTTTTTAAAAAAGAATTAAGTTTTAAAAATTCAATTGTCTTATGGGCTTACACAATAGGGCATTATAATTATATAGCAGTTTATGTATTTTACACGATGTAACTATGTATTGATGATTAATGATTATGATAATTACAGGGGCTTGGCAAGAAATCACAACGACGACGACGACGATGATGATGATGATGATGATGATGATGATGATGATGATGATGATGATGATGATGTTTGATGTATGTTATTTATACAATCCCCAAATTTACATACATTACACTATTACCGCCCTCCTAAAGTTACATACATTACACTATCATTACCCTCCAAAAGTTTCATACTTTACACTATTACCGCCCTCAAAAAACGTTACATGCTTAACGTTATTACCACCCTCCTAAAGTTACATACTTTACACTATTACCACTCCCCTAAAGTTATATACTTTACACTATTACCACCCTCCTAAAGTTACATACTTTACACTATTACCACCCTCCTAAAGTTACATACTTTACACTATTATCACCCACCAAAAGTTACATACTTTACACTATTACCACCCTCCTAAAGTTACATACTTTACACTATTACCGCCCTCCTAAAGTTACATACTTTACACTATTACCACCCTCCTAAAGTTACATACTTTACACTATTACCACCCTCCTAAAGTTACATACTTTACACTATTACCACCCTCCTTAAGTTACATACTTTACACTATTACCACCCTCCTAAAGTTACATACTTTACACTATTACCACCCTCCTAAAGTTACATACTTTAAACTATTACCACCCTCCTAAAGTTACATACTTTACACTATTACCACCCTCCTAAAGTTACATACTTTACACTATTACCACCCTCCAAAAGTTACATACTTTACACTATTACCGCCCTCTAAAAACGTTACATACTTTACACTATTACCGCCCTCTAAAAACGTTACATACTTTACACTATTACCACCCTCCTAAAGTTACATAATTTAAACTATTACCACCCTCCTAAAGTTACATACTTTACACTATTACCACCCTCCTAAAGTTACATACTTTACACTATTACCACTCCCCTAAAGTTACATACTTTACACTATTACTATCCTCCATAAGTTACATACTTTACACTATTACTATCCTCCATAAGTTACATACTTTACACTATTACTATCCTCCATAAGTTACATACTTTACACTATTACCACTCCCCTAAAGTTACATACTTTACACTATTACCACCCTCCTAAAGTTACATTCTTTACACTATTACCACCCTCCTAAAGTAACATATTTTACACTATTACCGCCCTCCTAAAGTTACATACTTTACACTATTACCGCCCTCCTAAAGTTACATACTTTACACTATTACCACCCTCCTAAAGTTACATACTTTACACTATTACCGCCCTCCTAAAGTTACATACTTTACACTATTACCGCCCTCCTAAAGTTACATACTTTACACTATTACCACCCTACAAAAGTTACATACTTTACACTATTACCACCCTCCAATAGTTACATACTTTACACTATTACCACTCTCCAATAGTTACATACTTTACACTATTACCACCCTACAAAAGTTACATATTTTACACTATTACCACCCTACAAAAGTTACATACTTTACACTATTACCACCCTCCTAAAGTAACATACTTTACACTATTACCACTCCCCTAAAGTTACATACTTTACACTATTACCACCCTACAAAAGTTACATACTTTACACTATTACCACCCTACAAAAGTTACATACTTTACACTATTACCACCCTCCTAAAGTTACATACTTTACACTATTACCACTCCCCTAAAGTTACATACTTTACACTATTACCACCCTACAAAAGTTACATACTTTACACTATTACCACCCTCCTAAAGTTACATACTTTAAACTATTACCGCCCTCCTAAAGTTACATACTTTACACTATTACCGCCCTCCTAAAGTTACATACTTTACACTATTACCACCCTCCTAAAGTTACATACTTTACATATTACCACCCTCCTAAAGTTACATACTTTACACTATTACCACCCTCCTAAAGTTACATACTTTACACTATTACCGCCCTCCTAAAGTTACATACTTTACACTATTACCACCCTCCAATAGTTACATACTTTACACTATTACCACCCTCCTAAAGTTACATACTTTACATATTACCGCCCTCCTAAAGTTACATACTTTACACTATTACCACTCCCCTAAAGTTACATACTTTACACTATTACCGCCCTCCTAAAGTTACATACTTTACACTATTACCAGCCTCCTAAAGTTACATACTTTACACTATTACCACCCTCCTAAAGTTACATACTTTACACTATTACCGCCCTCCAAAAGATACATACTTTACACTATTACCACTCCCCTAAAGTTACATACTTTACACTAATGCTACCCTCACAAAGTTACATACTTTACACTATTACCACCCTCCAAAAGATACATACTTTACACTATTACCACCCTCCTAAAGTTACATACTTTACACTATTACCAGCCTCCTAAAGTTACATACTTTACACTATTACCACCCTCCTAAAGTTACATACTTTACACTATGACCACCCTCCTAAAGTTACATACTTTACACTATTACCACCCTCCTAAAGTTACATACTTTACACTATTACCACCCTCCTAAAGTTACATACTTTACACTATTACCGCCCTCCTAAAGTTACATACTTTACACTATTACCACCCTCCTAAAGTTACATACTTTACACTATTACCACTCCCCTAAAGTTACATACTTTACACTATTACCACTCCCCTAAAGTTACATACTTTACACTATTACCACCCTCTAAAAGTTACATACTTTACACTATTACCAGCCTCCTTAAATTACATACTTTAAACTATTACCGCCCTCCAAAAGTTACATACTTTACACTATTACCAGCCTCCTTAAATTACATACTTTACACTATTACCGCCCTCCAACAGTTACCTACTTTACACTATTACCACTCCCCTAAAGTTACATACTTTACACTATTACCACCCTCCATAAGTTACATACTTTAAACTATTACCACCCTCCTAAAGTAACATACTTTAAACTATTACCACCCTACAAAAGTGACATACTTTACACTATTACTGCCCTCCTAAAGTTACATACTTTACACTATTACCGCCCTCCTAAAGTTACATACTTTACACTATTACCGCCCTCCTAAAGTTACATACTTTACACTATTACCGCCCTCCAACAGTTACATACTTTACACTATTACCAGCCTCCTTAAATTACATACTTTACACTATTACCGCCCTCCAACAGTTACCTACTTTACACTATTACCACTCCCCTAAAGTTACATACTTTACACTATTACCACCCTCCATAAGTTACATACTTTAAACTATTACCACCCTCCTAAAGTAACATACTTTAAACTATTACCACCCTACAAAAGTTACATACTTTACACTATTACTGCCCTCCTAAAGTTACATACTTTACACTATTACCGCCCTCCTAAAGTTACATACTTTACATATTACCGCCCTCCTAAAGTTACATACTTTACACTATTACCGCCCTCCTAAAGTTACATACTTTACACTATTACCGCCCTCTAAAAACGTTACATGCTTTACGTTATTACCACCCTCTAAAAACGTTAAATGCTTTACACTGTTACCACCCTCAAAAAGTTCCAGCTTCTTTTTTTTGAAGTGATCCATCTACATCAACTGTATTGCTAAAAACATTGTTAAGCTTAACTTTTTTCCATCAATTCTTTGAGTCATCATAAAAATTCTATAAGTAAAGGACTTGGGACTTGCATGAAGATGTATCGCCGCTTTTTTAATCGAACAAAAAAAAAGCAACATATAACGAGTGAAGCAAATAAATTCACCCAGACAGCAATTATTATTGTGTTATAAACAACGAAAAACCTGATAAAAAATAATCATTTTCTATAAACCGACCTGTTGAGCGATGGATCGGATCCAGAGGACGTCTGTATGATCTAACTTTTGGAGTGTCCCAAGACTGGTCAGTTGTATCACTTTCCAGACTACGTCTGTATGATCTAAATATTGGAGTGTCCCAAGACTGGTCAGTTGTATCACTTTCCGGAATACGTTTATATGATATAACTGTTGGAGTGTCCCATGTCTGGAGACGTGTAGCCCTTTCCGTATTTCGTCTGTATAATCTTTCCCAAGACTGGTCACGTGTAGCACTTTCCGGAATACGTCTATATGATCTAACTGTTGGAGTGTCCCAAGAGTGGACACTTGCAGCCCTTTCCGGAGAACGTCTATATGATGGAACTGTTGGAGTGTCCGAAGACTGGACACGGGTAGCACGTTCCGGAGTACCTCTATATGATCTAACTGTTGGAGTGTCCGAAGACTGGACACTTGCAGCACGTTTCGGAGTACCTATATATGATCTAACTGTTGGAGTGTCCGAAGACTGGACACGTGTAGCACGTTCCGAAGTACCTATATATGATCTAACTGTTGGAGTGTCCGAAGACTGGACACGTGTAGCACGTTCCGAAGTACCTATATATGATCTAACTGTTGGAGTGTCCGAAGACTGGACACGTGTAGCACGTTCCGAAGTACCTATATATGATCTAACTGTTGGAGTGTCCGAAGACTGGACACGTGTAGCACGTTCCGAAGTACCTATATATGATCTAACTGTTGGAGTGTCCGAAGACTGGACACTTGCAGCACGTTCCGGAGTACCTATATATGATCTAACTGTTGGAGTGTCCGAAGACTGGACACGTGTAGCACGTTCCGGAGTACATGCATATGATCTAACTGTTGGAGTGTCCGAAGACTGGACACGTGTAGCACGTTCCGGAGTACCTGTATATGATCTAACTGTTGGAGTGTCCGAAGACTGGACACGTGTAGCACGTTCCGGAGTACCTCTATATGATCTAACTGTTGGAGTGTCCGAAGACTGGACACGTGTAGCACGTTCCGGAGTACCTGTATATGATCTAACTGTTGGAGTGTCCGAAGACTGGTGTCGTGTATCACTGTCCGGAGAACCCATGCTTGATAAATACTCATGCAGAAGACGTCTGTACAATTTAACAGTAGGAGTGTCCGCAGACTGGACACTTGCAGCTCGTTCCGGGGTACCTATATATGATCTAACTGTTGGAGTGTCCGAAGACTGGACACGTGTAGCACGTTCCGGAGTACATGTATATGATCTAACTGTTGGAGTGTCCGAAGACTGGACACGTGTAGCACGTTCCGGAGTACCTCTATATGATCTAACTGTTGGAGTGTCCGAAGACTGGACACGTGTAGCACGTTCCGGAGTACCTGTATATGATCTAACTGTTGGAGTGTCCGAAGACTGGTGTCGTGTATCACTGTCCGGAGAACCCATGCTTGATAAATACTCATGCAGAAGACGTCTGTACAATTTAACAGTAGGAGTGTCCGAAGACTGGACACTTGCAGCACGTTCCTGAGTACCTATATATGATCTAACTGTTGGAGTGTCCGAAGACTGGACACTTGTAGCACTTTCCGGTCTAACCCTGTCGTTGCTATAACTACTCCATTCTGAATCATAAACGTAATTCCCTCTTCTTTCACTGAAAGTTTCCCATGTTCGAATTATTTGTTTTAAATCCTCAGTCAGCTGTGGGTTACCTCGAATACGTAGAAATCTACCCGAATTTTCTGTCGAGTGTTGACGATTGAACAGATAAGATTTAAAAGGAATACATTTCACGTCTACTTCTGAAATTTTCCCAGCTGTCTCAAGTATTTTGTAGATATACAATCGTCTGTTACCTCTGACGACAAACCACTCGTTTTCATATGGCATCGCGACAAGGAGAGGCAGATCACTAACATTGATGTCATCGTAAAGTATCTGCCTAAACGTTTCTTCAAGACCACATCCGTTCGAAAATCGACAGCCAACACTGCCATGAGTGAATCGTAAAGCAGACGGGCGCATTCGCTCAACAGTCGCCATATGCACACATGGAGACTTCACTAAACTGAGCTATCTATACCGCGAAATCGAATTCACTTTCGGTTTCATTTTTCGGCGGAAGATGGTTAACAGTTATGTATACATGACGAAACACCAATATCATTAAAATTGTAATTTTGTTTGATACAAAACAGTTTTGACGGTTACATTAGCTAAATCAGAGACGTGTATATTACACGATATTGTGATAAAAACAGTGCAATGCTATGACTAGCAGGCCTGTGTACGTGTCACTGGCGATGTCCCAGCACTTGTTTTCCGAGAAATTACTAGGCCTACGTATACTTTTTCGCTTTCAAACAGTTACGCTATCATACACAGGGACCTGGGAATTAGGAATAGACTGTGTGTATTTGGATCTACCAAGATAATCCATATACACATAATAGACTACAAGAAATTCTCATATCCCTGTGATCGCATTAGTATTTAAAATATTTCATCTACGTAACGATATATAACAGGGACATGGCGAGGATTACCAATATATATAATCATATATGATATACATTTAATTGGGTATTTATATATAATATACATTTATGAACCCCGTCTGTAATTTAGTAATTAATCATATTAGTCGGTTTAGAAATGCGTGCCAAGTCCCTGTGCATTTTCCAGCGGCAGACATGCTAAACATGTTTACAACATGCATTATGTGAAAATGCTGATGTAATACACCAGAACAGCTGTCTCGGGCACTGCAGAGATGATACGGGACAGACAAGAACGAAGCCAGTTTCTATATCGCTGTCTTCCTTCGAGGGCGCTGTATAATTCGATAGCGTTGTCGAGGGTGGCATAGTACATGTACCAAGGCCAGAAGTTAGGACACTATAGAGACAAAACTATCATCCCACAGTGATTTAAAAGCAGGCAATGATTTATTCAGTCCATACCGGATTTAAAACAGTAAGTTTATGATATGACACACACTATTGTACAGAAGATCAACAATAAAAATTTACATTGTCAACCCGTGACTTTTATATTACAGGACTATCTGTGATCGGATGTTTATGTAAGGTCTAAATTCTACTAAAGTGGTATTCACAGATGAGAAACGAATTATGATGTAAAGAAAAAAACAACAACTTGTAGGTGATGCAAGTTAGTCAATTTTTGAATAGATTAAATCACTTTTGAATAGATGAAATCACTTTTGAATACATGTATATGAAATTACTTTAACGTCTAAGATATATCTTTTGGTCAACATTTGAATAGGTGATATCACTTAAATTAATGAAAAAGTATTTAAAGTGATATCACAAAATGGGAATAAAAAAATATAATGATGCCCCGTAATACAAGGCCTACTTTGTAAATGGTAGATCGGACTCCACTTCGGGTACGTATATTCGTGATGTCACGTGATTCCCATTCTTACCCGTTTTTTCTCAGTTGTCACATTTTAATTTTGATTCAGATTTCGTATATCGGAGGTATCCCTAACATAACCCAGACATAAACTTTCATTATAAATAAAGGAAATTTCAATGTTTTCTGTTCACTATCATATTTCTATTCAACAAATCAGAATATCGATATCTAACTCGTGCGCTTGACAAGAATACTTGACCATTTTGAATAGAATTTTCAACACAATTCCAGTGTTTTCTTTCGGTATCTGGAAAGTTATGTCTACAGAGATTTTCATTACGTTAAATAACCATCAACTATGATAAGAACAGTTAGGATGGATATTTTGTGATACCTCAATGGTAAAAATGTAGTAAATTTGTGTAAAAGCGCCCTATACATACTAAGGATCATCGTTCATTGAATTAATAGTAACGCGAACCAAAAGTTAAATTATGAGCAACAATTTAATTCAACAATACGTATAGTAGTAAGTACATAGTTTATGTCATATAGACATAATTAACATGACATCACAATGTCTTGTACATCTATTGTTTTTTTTTGACATATTTACAAATGTACAATCTTTGGGATATGTATATGTATGATAGGTTTGTCATTATATTATAAACACCAAGGTGAAATCAAAACACACTGTATTTATGCATAAAAAGTTACGTGATTGTGTAGTTAGGATTCCTTCAAATCACAATAAATGTATAAATTTACATTTGCGAACACTGTAATGGCTTAAATTGCATTTAGGAACAAAAATCATGCATAAATAAACTGGTGATATATCATAAACATATAGAGAAAATAACTGAAAACACGTAAAAAAAACTATAAATAGATAACCACAACTATGACTATTTCGGTTTGGGCCCGAGTCAGTTTTATCAAAAAGATACAGATAGGCGAAGAAACAATCACAGCGACAATAATCCAACAATGGTCACTACAGTATTGTGCACCAGGAATCGTCTGAAACAAATAAAACATATATATATTATATTACATAACTTATGTTATATTTTATTTTACTATATTATACCTTACAATATTATACTTTGCTATATTATACCTAACAGTATTATACTGTACTATATTGTACCTAACAACATTATATTTTACTATATTATACCTAACAATATTATACTTTACTATATAATACCTAACAGTATTACACTGTACTATATTGTATAACATTATTATATTTTACTATATTATACCTAACAATATAATACTTTGCTATATTGTACCTAACAATATTAAACTGTACTATATTATACCTAAAAATATTATACTGTACTATATTATACCTAACAATATAATACTTTACTATATTATACCTTACAATATAATACTTTGCTATATTGTACCTAACAATATTATACTTTACTATATTATACCTTACAATATTATCATGTACTATCTTATATAATACTATATTATACTTTACTATATGATATTATATTTTACCCCACTAAATTATTTACTTATATTATATTGTACCATATCATACTTTACTATATTGTATATTATATTATAAGTTGTAGGTGTATGTATCAATGAAAACACTACATTGAACTTTTGTCATCACTTTACTTTAATAACAATATCATAGCACAAGTGAAAGAACATTTGTGGTATTTTGATAATCTAAGTGCAATTCCAAATGATATGATGGCTAAAGGCATTTCAAAAATTTTGATATATATACATGTGGTACTTATATCATTCTTGTATGCACCATCGCACAAATAGATATATCTGTTATGACATATATTTCAACTTATTGCCAATAAATAAATAAATGAACATGAAATTCTAAACATGTCACGTTTATAAGTTATTTATATATGGATATCAGAACTTTAAAGTAAACCTTACCAGAATTAAGCCAGGGAAGAGACATTTAGCAATATTCTATACGGGATTGAAAGACAATCACTAAATCAATACACACGTGTATATTGATTTTATCAACAACACATATATGAAATTAACCTGTTAAAATATTATGCATGCCAAGGCTTTTAAAAACAATCTACCTTTTTTTGCCGGTGGAGGACTTGGCAACGGTGTGTAGGATCTGACAGGTGGGGTCCTCGAAGGGGGGCTATAGTTTGAGAAAGAGTGGCGAGGGATACTCCCGGATCCGTACATTGAAATGCTGCTGGAAGAAGGCCGGGTGTAGGAATCCATCCAGTTGTCCATGGAAGAGCTGCTGGAAGAACTAATGCTGGAATCCATAAAGTCACCCGTGAAAATGCTGCTGGAAGGCCGAGTTTTTGAGTACCTCCAATCGTTGATACACTGACGTAATGTTCCTTCAATAAACCGGTTACCTCTTATTCGAATAGATATTCCCATATTCTTCGTCGTGAATTGTTTGTAAAATAAATGATCTTGGAATGCACGTTTAATAACTGTGACCTGTTGAATTTTCCCTATATCTTCGAGTTTTTTGAGAAGATAAAGTCTCCGATTGCCTCTCACCACAAACCAATATCCACTGTAGTGCATGACAACTAACGGAGGCAATGTGACATCATCATACAGAAGATCTTTAAATGTTTCTTCAAGTGTGTGTCCATCAGAAAACCTACAGCTCACACTGTCGTGTGTGAACCGTATATCTGAAGGTCGCATTTGTTCCGCCACCATTTTTTTTCCTCGTGGGCGTTCACTTTAAATTAATGAAATTCCACCTCAGCTAATTGCTGCAGTCTGGTAATTAGATACCCGTCTTTCCCAGAATATAATTGTTCTGAGCGCTTAGTCCTTTCCTAAAACAACACCATTGCTGTCTCAACAGTATCCGTATTCTCAGATTATTGACAGCTCTACTTACAAGACTGTCCAACTCGTCGTTAATGATATATATATATATTCATATATATTATCTATTTGTGCTACTGTTCTACGTAACACAAACACTGATCATAGGAACGTGTATTCCGGAAATCAACTAATCCTATTCTAGCTATTCAGAAGTCATGTCTTGTTTCGCTTTCGGTTTCGCTATTCCAATGAGAATATACATCTCCCCTATTAAGATTGCTAATATATTATTATATACACGTAATGAGGACATAGCATATGTCTTTAGTCCTACATTCAACAGGTTTTATCTAGACATACAGAAATTTGGACTGGTAAAAAGGCATTCGTGTATTGATTTCTGAAATCCCAGACAGATGTTTTCAGAAAACATATTATCTGTGTTTATGGGCTTAGACGGAAAACATTTAACTTGGTTATCGCCAGTGTTAGATAATGGCACCAAGTCATGTCATGATTTCTAAGATATTTTGAAAGCAATGAAAATGTACATGGTGTATCTATCCAAATATTGTAAGCGAGGTAAAATGAAAGGACCTTTTGTTGAAAGGACTTTTTATAAATTTGGGTGATTGATTGGTACAGTGGTAACACATTTGCCTTTCATCATGGTGGCCGGGGTTCGATTCCCCGATCGGACAAGAAATGGTATGGGGTCACCTGCCTGACCACATAGGTTTCCCCGGGTTCTCCGGTTTCCTTCCATAGCGAGACCCCTTCCGTGCTTCAAGCCGTGCCAACAAGCGTGATTAATATAAGTTGATATATATATTGTTTTTCGCAATTGTTAAAAAATAAATAAAATTTTACACTACTTGGAAACTTTTGTCCAATCCCATAATTTTATATGGATAAATATAGAATGTGTTTATTACCAGAACATCTTAACATTGGCCAATATGTCGAGTACATAATCAGTGGTCAAATTTCCTTACGTGCATATGTCGAACAGTTCGACATACACAGAAATTTCTTCCATTGGACAAATTAAGGACCAAATTGAAATATGATTCGATAACGATACCAGTGACACAAATACATGTGACTTCACTGAGTTTTCAAAATCAACCGTTACTATTTTAAACACGTAATAAAATCGATTCTGAGAAAAAGAAAGCGAAAGTAGACTCAATCGTCGTTAATAAGGATAGTGATGTGATGTACGATCTGAGGGCCCTACTCTGAAGGAATATTCATTAAATGATGCTCATCAGACAACTTGAAGGCGGTAGGTATTAAAGGGTGTGTCCATGCTATTGATATCCGATTGTACATGTATATAACTTCGGAACACTTGCCTAACAACCTGTGAAAATTGTTTTGTTTTCTTTTTTTTCCAGGTATATTCACCAAAACTTACCTTTGATTTTATATAAATGTTGTTTTTGAAGGGACAGTTTATATCATAAAAGCGGTTCCCATGGTATCCAACAGGTACCGGGATTTATAAGTGTATGTAATTATGAAACTTCCAATCTAAAAATGTACATATCGAAATAATTGTGATATTTCAGTAATGGGGTACTACATTTGTACTAGTTCATTACGTTTGGTTTTGTTTGTTTGCTTGGTTTATCGCCCCAGGAACAGCCGTGGACAATTTTGAGGCGGAGTCTCCGTGTAGTAGTTGGTGACTACATCACTAAACAACATATGGGAAGCCCCTCGCATGCCAACCAGAGCAATTAGGGTAAAGTGTGTTGCCAAAGGGCAGAACCACGGCATCACAGACCGGTCCGTTTCTCAGCTTCCCGAGAGACACCAACGGACATTGGTGGGGAGCTTCGAACCACCCATCTCGGATCTGTACCTGGCGGTGACAGTCGTTCTAACCTACTGAGTTATCGCGGCCTCTGATCAGTTAATCATCGAGAAATACCCAGACTGTATGATTTAGAATGAAACTCAAAATGTTAAAACATAAAAAACAAAAAGGATGCATGTGAGACATTTAATTTATGATATTTTATTAATGTAGTTTGATGTATGCACACGTATGTATGTATTGTAAGTATAGTGTATTGGTATACAGTTATATCTATGTAAGATGCAAAGTTCAGCTAAAATGAAAGCAATTCAATTATATGTCATACATTGATCAAACCGCACCACCCAGGCCATATTTAAGACAGAGCAACCAAATGCTTTATAGGTTGTAATTTGTTGTTAAATATTTTTATTGATTTAAACACGTTAATCACGTACTTACTTATAACACACGTTTAGTTAGCTGAAACGTTAATAGAGGGTAAATATCAATAAATACAACTCAGAAAAACAAACAAACAAACAAACGTTCAAGTACCTAGGTTGGGATATAACCAGGTAGATATCGGGTGTAAATGAATAATCATATGTACTAGTCATCATTTAGGTCATAAATAGACTTGGTTTGTTTTTGTTTAACGTCCTATTAACAGCCAGGGTCATTTAAGGACGTGCCAGGTTTTGGAGGTCGAGTAAAGCTGGAATTCCCGGAGAAAAGCCATCAGCCTCAAGTCAGTACCAGGCAATTGCCCCACGTAGGTTTCGAACTCGCAACTTAACCACTCGGCCACCGCGGCCCTTCAATGAATAGACATATGTGCACATTTATACTATCATCTTTATACTGTAAATAACTTCGATTTCGTAAATATTTTATTTTGCGAACCTACCTTTTCAACATATTCGCGAATACACAATTTCACGACCACTGGTGTAGAAATTACTTTAAATTCGCGAATGATGAGCTATAAGAGGCAGACTCTGCATTATTATATTTGGTCGCTATCCAAAGGTGTCATTTGCATACAAATAATTGCGACGGATTTGAATTTGCGATTTACTCTCCTCGAGTATTATCTTATAAATAACACCCACGCGAAATATAAGTGATTTACAGAAATTTCGTATATTTGTTATTAGTATTTTCATGGTAAATGTTAATATTGATATATAGTGAACATTGATGATTTGTGGTAAGACAATGGCGTCATAAGTTGTAATAATATTTGCAAAATTCTATAAATAAGTAAACAAAGAAAATTCATTAAAAACAAATTAAATTGATATATCAAATAAGAGATTGTAAAAAAAAAATACATATTTAAAATAATTTAATGTAGGCCTATTTTAGGTTAAGCAGTATTGTGTGTTAATTTATATGTTGTACTTACAAATATTTTAGATAACTTTCAAAATGGCTAATTGTTTAATTGCTCATGACTATAACTAGGGGATTGCTTTCTTAACATACTATACGAATATAAGAAGAATTAAGAAGTTATTCATAGAACATTTATTGATCTTTTCCACAAAAGCGTGTATTTTTTCTGTATTTGATATAAAAGACTCATTTTCATTTTCTAATAATGTTCAAGAATCCATAATTTGTTTAACCTAAGATTAACAACATGCAATTCCTCTATAACTTGATAATGCAATTTTAACACCAATCCCAATGTACATTAATTGCCTTGTATACTTATATACGCTGTTACCAAAACACATTAATTGGAGAAACATTCTTATCATAATTTCGAAATCCAATATTGAAAATTGTAGAATGTATTCAATCACTTGGCTTTTGCACCCGCTATCAAGACTGTGGCATTTCTTTTATCATGTTTTTGTTCTTTCAGCCGCACTCTAGGGTTAAAACTTTAGGTCCTTAGCATCACCGATGAGTCCAAGACGACATCAGTGATAAATCTTAGAAGGACGAAACAGCTGTATGATATCCCTAACATCACTGACGAGTCCTAGAAGGACGACACAGCTGTATGATGTCCCTAACATCACTGACGAGTCCTAGAAGGACGACACAGCTGTATGATGTCCCTAACATCACTGACGAGTCATAGAAGGACGAAACAGTTGCATGATGTCCCTTACATCACTGACGAGTCATAGAAGGACGAAACAGTTGTATGATGTCTCTTACATCACTGACGAGTCATAGAAGAACAAACAGTTGTATGATATCCCTAACATCACTGACGAGTCATAGAAGGACGAAACAGTTGCATGATGTCCCTAACATCACTGACGAGTTCTAGAAGAACGACACAGCTGTATGATGTCCCTAACATCACCGATGAGTCCTAGAAGAACGACACAGCTGTATGATGTCCCTAACATCACTGACGAGTCATAGAAGGACGAAACAGTTGCATGATGTCCCTTACATCACTGACGAGTCATAGAAGAACAAACAGTTGTATGATATCCCTAACATCACTGACGAGTCATAGAAGAACGACACAGCTGTATGATGTCCCTAACATCACCGATGAGTCCTAGAAGAACGACACAGCTGTATGATGTCCCTAACATCACCGATGAGTCCTAGAAGAACGACACAGCTGTATGATGTCCCTAACATCACCGATGAGTCCTAGAAGAACGACACAGCTGTATGATGTCCCTTACATCACCGATGAGTCCTAGAAGAACGACACAGCTGTATGATGTCCCTTACATCACTGACGAGTCATAGAAGAACAAACAGTTGTATGATATCCCTAACATCACTGACGAGTCATAGAAGGACGAAACAGTTGCATGATGTCCCTAACATCACTGACGAGTTCTAGAAGGACGAAACAGTTGTATGATATCCCTAACACCACTGACGAGTCCTGGAAGGACAAAACAGCTGAATGATGTCCCCAACATCACTGACACGTCCTAGCAGGACGAAACAGTTGCATGATGTCCCTAACATCACTGACGAGTTCTAGAGGGACGAAACAGATGTATGATATCCCTAACATCACTGACGAGTCCTGGAAGGACGAAACTGTGGTATGATGTCCCTTACATCACTGACGAGTCCTAGAAGGACGAAACAGTTTTATGATGTCCCTAACATGTCTGATAAGTCATAGAAGGACAAAACAGTTGTATGATGTCCCTTACATCACTGACGAGTCCTAGAAGGACGAAACAGCTGTAAGATTTCCCTAACATCAGTCACGAAGGATAAAACATTTGTATAGCGCAGTTTAATTCATTTTCGACTCTACTGAAACTATCAATTTTTATTGCAAGGCACTATTACAATGATATATCCTGTGGCTTTCCGAAATTCCTATTAGGTCTTTCAATGTTTAAAATTCAAAGGTACCTATTTTTCTTACAGAAATCTTGGGATGTTAAGATGACAATTATCGAGATTCCGTCAGAGTCGACATATGATGAGATAGGAAGGACCACGTACTGGGAATCGCGGAGATCGCCCAGTGCCTCTACCAATACGTCAGAAACATGCGGATCTAACATTTCTTTACCTCAACTTACCTCAAGGAAATCCATCAACCGTCAGGACAAAATACTTACCATTGTCTCCATATTCTTGGCCACGTCATGCGTTTTTCTAGCAATCTTTGTAGCTCTTCTGTTTACTAAGTTAGAGAAGGTTCGAGGTGAGTTGGGTGATTTTGCAAACACAACAACCAATCGAAAGATTTGTGTCCGTTGTGCTCAACTGAATTCATCCCGACTTGGTCCCAATGGAATAGCTGATCTGGAATCCTTGGACGTGGCGTTGGATGACGATGGAGAGGAAGTTTGTTGTGCTGGAAACGCAAGACAAACCAACAGCTTGCTGGAAATAGTAAGATCTCATAAATATCATCTTAATAAATTAAGGGGAAACAATCAAATTAAAAAAAAAATGTAAGCGAACTGATATTACTAAACTTGTTTTAATTAGTTTAAGCACATTTGACTTTATCCTGTTGGTAGTTTGTTTATTTATAAAAAAATATGTATAAATATTATGATGATATAAATCTTATACAAACTGGAATATGTATATTTAAATTTCAGGTATACATAAACTCCGAGCCAACATGTATGAAGGGTAGGTACATTCTTCAGCCAATCTTCATTGATTAAAAGTGAAGTTGTATATATACGGGTATTATATGAATGTCGTACAATGATATTGATTAGAAGGTTAGTTCCGTGAAAACGTGAGGTACAGGCGTTGTGGTAATTCATGTCGTGCAAATCATAATTTAAAAAGCGATCATGTAGAACATTTCATCAGTATCACATTTAAACTTAATCAGACCTGTGGATATTAATAGATACTTATGTATAATATATTATCCTACTGTCTTAGGTCTGCAGAACTCCTCCGAGACACGCTGTAACAGTTCCGCTGCCTCCCTCATCACAACCGGGACGTCAGCAGCCGCTCACCTGCTAGCTGGTCTTCAAAACAATGCCCTCCAATACGGTAATTAATTAGACCGTAAGGTCTTTTTAAAGGGAATTTTTCTTTAGATCGATCATTGATCGCAAGACTAGTAAAGTTCCGGCCTCACACAGATATATGAAATAACAAATGTAGATTCTGATCTCCGTTACAATGGCATTGTAAGACATTGTATTTGGTTTCGTATGTAAAACCTAAATGTTTAAATGATTTGAATTGATATTCAATAATTGGTATATTAGTTTAAAGTTAAAGTAACTATGTAGAAATAAATAATAGATATTACAGACCACTACACAAACGGCGTCCACAAAACAGACCACTACACAAACGGCGTCCACAAAACAGACAACAACACAAACGGCGTCCACAAAACAGACAACAACACAAACGGCGTCCACAAAACAGACCACAACACAAACGGCGTCCACAAAACAGACAACAACACAACGGCGTCACAAAAAAAGACAACAACACAAACGGCGTCCACAAAAAAGACAACAACACAAAGGGTCCACAAACAGACCTACCAAAAGGCGTCCACAAAACAGACCCCTACAAAAGGCGTCCAAAAAACAGCCACTACACCAAACGGCGGGCCACAAAACAGACCACCACACAAACGGCGTCCACAAAACAGACCACTACACAAACGGCGTTTCCCCAAAACAGACCACTACCCCAAAAGGCGTCCACAAACGACCACTACCAAACGGCGTACACAAAAGACACTACACAAACGGGTCCAAAACAGACAACAACACAAACGGCGTCCACAATACAAACCACCACAAAAACGGCGTCCCAAAACAGACAACAACACAAACGGCGTCCACAAACAGACAACAACACAAACGGTCTCCACACAAACACAAACAACACAAGGCGTCCACAAAACAGACCACTACACAAACGGCGTCCACAAAACAGACCACTACACAAACGGCGTCCACAAAACAGACAACAACACAAACGGCGTCCACAAAACAGACCACTACACAAACGGCGTCCACAAAACAGACAACAACACAAACGGCGTCCACAAAACAGACCACAACACAACGGCGTCCACAAAACAGACCACTACACAAACGGCGTCCACAAACAGACCACTACACAAACGGCGTCCACAAAACAGACCACTACACAAACGGCGTCCACAAAACAGACAACAACACAAACGGCGTCCACAAAACAGACAACAACACAAACGGCGTCCCACAAAACAGACCACTACCACAAACGGCGTCCAAAAAAACAGACCACTACACAAACGGCGTCCACAAACAGACAACACACAAACGGCGTCCACAAAACAGACAACAACACAAACGGCGTCCACAAAACAGACAACAACACAAACGGCGTCCACAAACAGACAACAACACAAACGGCGTCCACAAAACAGACCACTACACAAACGGCGTCCACAAAACAGACAACAACACAACGGCGTCCAAAAAACAGACAACAACACAAACGGCGTCCACAAACCAGACCACTACACAAACGGCGTCCACAAAACAGACAACAACACAAACGGCGTCCACAAAACAAACCACTACACAAACGGCGTCCACAAAACAGACAACAACACAAACGGCGTCCACAAAACAGACCACTACACAAACGGCGTCCACAAAACAGACCACTACACAAACGGCGTCCACAAACAGACAACAACACAAACGGCGTCCACAAAACAGACAACAACACAAACGGCGTCCACAAAACAGACCACTACACAAACGGCGTCCACAAAACAGACCACTACACAAACGGCGTCCACAAACAGACCACTACACAAACGGCGTCCACAAAACAGACCACTACACAAACGGCGTCCACAAAACAGACAAAAACGACAAACGGCGTCCACAAAACAGACAAAAACTACACAACGGCGTCCCAAAACAGACAACTACACAAACGGCGTCCACAAAACGACAACAACACAAACGGCGTCCACAAACAGACAACAACACAACGGCGTCCACAATACAAACCACCACACAAACGCGTCCACAAAACAGACAACAACACAAACGGCGTCCACAAAACGACACAACACACAAACGCGTCCACAAACAGACAACAACACAAACGGCGTCCACAAAACCAGACCACTACACAAACGGCGTCCACAAAACAGACCACTACACAAACGGCGTCCACAAACAGACAACAACACAAACGGCGTCCACCAAACAGACAACAACACAAACGGCGTCCACAAAACAGACAACAACACAAACGGCGTCCACAAAACAGACCACTACACAAAACGCGTCCCACAAAACAGACCACTACACAAACGGCGTCCACAAAACAGACCACTACACAAACGGCGTCCACAAAACAGACAACAACACAAACGGCGTCCACAAAACAGACAACAACACAAACGGCGTCCACAAACAGACCACTACACAAACGGCGTCCACAAAACAGACCACAACACAAACGGCGTCCACAAACAGACAACAACACAACGGCGTCCACAAACAGACAACAACACAAACGGCGTCCACAAAACAGACCACTACACAAACGGCGGCCCACAAAACAACACAACACAAACGGGCGTCCACAAAACAGACAACAACACAAACTGCGTCCACAAAACAGACAACACACAAACGGCGTCCACAAAACAGACCACTACACAACGGCGTCACAAAACAGACACAACACAAACGGCGTCCACAAAACAGACCACAACACAAACGGCGTCCACAATACAAACCACAACACAAACGGCGTCCACAATACAAACCACTACACAAACGGCGTCCACAAAACAGACCACTACACAAACGGCGTCCACAAAACAGACCACTACACAAACGGCGTCCACAAAACAGACCACTACACAAACGGCGTCCACAAAACAGACCACTACACAAACGGCGTCCACAAAACAGACAACAACACAAACGGCGTCCACAAAACAGACAACAACACAAACGGCGTCCACAATACAAACCACTACACAAACGGCGTCCACAAAACAGACAACAACACAAACGGCGTCCACAATACAAACCACTACACAAACGGCGTCCACAAAACAGACAACAACACAAACGGCGTCCACAATACAAACCACTACACAAACGGCGTCCACAAAACAGACAACAACACAAACGGCGTCCACAAAACAGACAACAACACAAACGGCGTCCACAAAACAGACCACTACACAAACGGCGTCCACAAAACAGACAACAACACAAACGGCGTCCACAAAAGTCAACGTCCAGCACAAACGCATGCATCATAAAGAATCATTGTAACAACTAAAGAATATCAGGAATGTTTATCATCGCTACACGCAACTCATGCACATTCAATATAGGAATCGTCAGTATACTGTGTTTTCACACCATCAACTGTCTGGGATAGCCAATGAGGGAGTATCAGACATATCAGCAAGGAACGTCAACCCCAACACAAATGATGGGAACATATTGCCATTAAATGCCTTCAACATACTGTAAATCACTTATATTTCGCGTGGGAGTTATTTTCGCGTTAATACGCGAGGAGAGTCAATCGCGAATTAAAATCCTTCGCGATTATTTGTACGAAAATAACACATTCAGATGATGGCCAAGCTATCGGTTTCTGATATAGGAGTCAATCGGAGTCTATGCCTCTAATAGCTCTTCTCTAGCGAATTCAAAGTCATTTCCACTTTAGTGGTTGCGAAATCATGTATTCGTGAATATGTTAAAGAAAGTGAATTCGCAAAATAAAGTATTCGGGAAAGCTAAGTGATTTACTGTATATGAGGGCGCCATATATTGTCATAAAAAAGCACCAACATATAATACAATACAATACAATACAATACAATACAATTGTCAGATCTTTATCTTTATATAACATAGCCTATGTAGACATACGAATATTCATAAGTTTTGTTCTAATCATTCATCGTAAGAGTGAACGTCTATGCTTCATCAGAAACTATATATATTTCGATAAGAGATAATGAAGAGCATTATTGTGCAAAATATATAAAAACGTGTGACTCGCACTCAAAGAATAAAAATCGATATTTATCTAAGCACAGTGAAGTGACGGAACAATATCTAACTTGTTGATATCAAATATGTCGCCTTATAATCTACAGGCTCTCTGATAAAATACTACTGTGGAATTGTAGTTCAATGGCTGTTATATTATGTGCTATATATGTTATGTTACTGTGCCTCGCACTATTTTGTATTTACAAATATACATAATTAATAAAGAATTGAAAATGTGACATCATAGGATAGTGTCATTGCAAACAATATATCCAATGTGTGAATTTACCACAAGGCATAGCTTTAACTCTCTGTTAACATACATGTCTGTAAAAAACATATGAATCAAAATGTCAACCACGGCTTCTATACATAGCGCAGGACGCTTACTGCATCACAGCACACACCATCAATACATTGCACCATTGCACAGTGTAAACACACAGCTTCTTTACATAGCGAATGAACACTTATTTATTCACAGTACACAGCATCAATACACAGTTCAACACACGCCTTCATGATAGAATGTCAGTACACAACATCGGTACACTTTATTTATGGTAAAGTTTATATCATTTACCAACGCACACAGTCTATGCAAAGTAAATGAAATAATGTGATAGAATATAACTACAAATTCTGATAATTTGTCATCATCCTAACTTTCAATATTGTGATTTTAACCGAATTTGGCCCAGATCAGTTATGTAGAGATGTCGTCGATCAAGTTGAAGACGCTTACTCTCCCAGATCACTTGGTCTTGTTCCCCTTGTATTTTTAAGAAGTCTGCTTGGCATCTCCGTTTTTTGTTTATTTCTTTATGTTTTCTCTCTCTTTTTATCGATTCTTGGTTTGAATTATGATTTTCTTATTATGTTGATATTTTCTTTTGTTTTTGAAGAAGCGACGCCCGGTTACAAGCTTTCAGCAATTGTGAAAACTCATCTGCATCTATTTTTTCATCATGCATAATGTGACACACACATATATGATATGTAATCCTTATTTATAGATACCGACACAGTGCCAGTCCGGAACTGGCGTTCAGATGATCTGACGTCACATCTCGAGGGCGTCAAACTGACCAATGATAGGCTCGTCATCAAGAACACCGGTCTGTACATGGTTTACAGCCAGATATATTTCTCTAAGTACGTCGCCCTGACCGCCCTGAAATCCGCCACTCTCCTATATCATTTGGTTTACCGGTACAATACCATTTATCCTAATGGTGGGAATCAGGTACTCATGCAGAGTGTCAAAACAATGATCTTTGACCCCAAGATGACACACAGCGACCTGACAAGCTTCACAGCAGCTGCCATTGAGCTAGTGGCTGGCGATCAAATATACGTCAAAGTTTCCAACATCTCCCTAATGTCAGGAGATGAAAAGGCTAGTTTCCTCGGAGTTGTGAAATTTGAATGACAGCATATCGCCACTATTAGTATAATGCACTGGAAGACATATTAACAGGTCGTCTGACTTAAAAATGGTATCCTTATAGGTTTAAGATCTGTACATATAACGTTTTAGCTATATAGTTCATTCTTTTACGCTGACATTTTTAATTGTTTGATTTATTAGAGTGGAAAAATAACATATTTATGTATATTACTAGTAGTAGCTTAGTTTGATATAGACATTGTGTATCGCTTAAATATGATAACATAAACGATTAAAAAGGGGCAAATACAATTGATTATGGCTAATGTTTTCGAGCCTTGTATCTTAATTCCATTACCTTTAATGACTTCTATGTGCTTATTTGATCTTTATGTTGACAATAAACAAATTAAGCTGAATGCATCAGTTTTGTGTTGTGAAATACCTTGGTCTGTCCTGATGTATTCATTTCGTAAAAACTGCGTTCCTTAGCTTTTACACACGAAATGTATTAACAATACTTATATAAAACCATTCCAGTATCACATACTTATCTTGATAGATGTCTTTGAATGTTTGCGATACATAAGTTATAAAACAATCCTTAAATTATATCTTTTTCATTACGGTGTACTTAGCAATGGCAATAATAATGTACTATTCAAAATACTTACTTTCTATATGTTTGTTGTAAATAGTTTGATATTTATCATTAATCACAGACTTCTTATTACAACCCCTTTGCGAATGGCAGGCAAATGTATCACAATAATACATATTGTATTTCATTTCATACAAGGAATAATTTTGAAAAAATAGGGGGAAAAACAAACAAACAAACAAAAACCAAACCAAAACAAATTGGTAGGATTAGCCATGCAAGTTATCTTTTGCCGTATGTAAACAAGAGTTGCTTCCCTTCGATAAGTACAGTTTGTATCTGTTTTACCGACAAGGAAACACCTGGAAATTCCTTTCTGGTCGAGACAACATAACATGGGAAAACGCGATAGGTACACGTCGATAAATTCATCGCTATCATAATTTTGGCCATCACTGTGGAACCATTTCTTAAAAAAAGAGCATCTTCTAAAAAAAAAAATTAAAAAAAAATTATTATAATAATACTTATTTTTTTTTAAATAGCGTGTGTGTCGCCTCTGGTCTACCCTTCGCTAATGACACGTACCTAATACCATTACCTGAACGTGCAATACTAGCAAATACGCCACCTATGAGAAAACTCTCTACCTAAGGAATTAAATTCTGTCTTATTCGCTCTGCTAAAAACTACGGACATTTTATTAGTTATCGACGGGCCGTTAATCATAATCAATAAATCAATCAAACCCACATTGCCAAATTATACTGACAAATAATAGTTCAGCGTCATCATTACAAACAAGTACAAAACAAGAAAGATATACTATAACACCATATACATATCACCCACAGAATAAATTCTACACAAACAACTGCAGTAGCCCGAGTTCCCACTGGCCCTGACACAATGTCTGGTGTTGGCTCCCTACACTAGACATGGTGCCAGGGCCAGAGGAAACTCGGCCTACAGTTGCAACTACGCACACTTCATAGTCTATACTCGACATTCCATTACTTCAATTTTGTCTAAAACGAAACAGCGAAGGTAAAATCAAATAACTGAATCATTCACTTAAAAGTTAGCTGAACCTTAATTACACACTGTACTGAAATCAGCCAATACAATAATTATTTAGCGAATGACGTCCAGGAAACCTGTCTTTTCGTCATATATATCTAACTATTTAGCCCGAGTGCCCTTCTGGCCCTGACACCATGTCTTGTGCAGGAACCCTACGCGAGACATAGTGTCTGGGCTAGAGGAAACTTGGACTACACATTATGTATGTTAAATAGCGTTATTTACAATGCATGACACATGCCAATACACAACTACTTATAAAACTAATAAAAGACTTAGTTCATTGCCTATGACAAAGTCCCACGTACGTGGTATACTGACCTCTCAACTGCCGTATCATTTACGACCCGGACCTAAATTACGTGTGATCTTTCGGATACGCATTGGCTCATAAAACATTCTAGTCATTAATATCAAATGTTGTTAATTCCACGTAATTTTTGAATCATATAGAAAGTACCCATATAACGTTTCCCACAATTATCACTGAGACAGATTTCGTTAACAACCCTTCCTTATAGTAATGCCAAGTGTTTTGTACTTGTTTACACCCAATGTGTACGTGGGTCAGTTTGATTTGTATTCCAGATATATTATAATATTTCAACACTATATATTATACATCATTTGCATAAGTGAAATCGTAATTACGTTTAATTATAAATTTTTTCATCATTAATTTCAAATACTATCAACCTAACAGTTCATTATTAAGTTATAAGCTGGATATCTTCATGAAGCCGGACTAAAGCAGGGGGTCTCTTGATGAACTTTTTTTACTACTAAGAAACATACCTCTGATTCTACCCATAAAGCTATATAGTTGAGCTTTCATGATTGATACTAAAGAGAGAGAATTAGTATTGAAAAAAACATATACACAATGTGCATGTATTTTTTCTGATTAAATTTTAAAGATTTCTATATTTATTATTATTTATCGCTAACCTCCTGAAAATGTAAATTTGGTATCAATAATCCACACAAAAAGTATGTACAGAAGTAAAGCATATTTATGATTTAAAATAAGTTAATGAAAGATTTATATAATTTTTTTCATATATTTTCCGTCAAATATTTTTGACGAGTAATGCAAACTTATATAGGAGGGCACTCTTCCGATATGGTGTTAAACAAAAACAAGTTTAGACATTGGGAGTTAAAACTAAATAACATTACAAATTATACATTACACATGAAAAACGATCACCATAGCCAATATATCAAAAAATTTCACCAAATCCTGATTTTTTTAGGTTTGAAAAATAATATATTGTTTAGATAAATAAATATATAAATAAATAATGATATTGGATACCGTAGCATATTACAATTTCCTTGAAAGATGTTTCCGGTCTACACACAAACGAGATTAAATTCTGCTAATTTAAAAAATTGTGTTAACATGTAATCAAGGCTAGCGTCGGGAAATGTTTGTTCTTCTAATCGACAACATTCTAGGTAAGATCTAAGATATGCTGATGTAGCTAAGATACGTAGATTGATTTATACATTTTCCTCAAATACTATTAGGTAACAATATTAACTTTTACTTCCTTATCTAAAATGTAAAAAGTTTTTAAAAATCTTTAAAAAGAAGTATTGAAACCCATGAGCAACCATCAGTGTGATTTGCCTTTTGATATCGCTTCTTATTACCCGGGCACTTCCCGTTGAGTGGAAGTTCTATTTTTGTTCTGAAACGTTATATAGATATTAATTTACCTGCTTTTCAGCTCAATAGACAATAGCTCTACGTGTATTTTTCCATAACTATGTTATTATCAGTGTGCCAAATTATGAAGCAGAACAACGCAAAATATGTTCCTAAAATAGAACGCAAATATTGAATTTTATTTAAAGATAGTTCCAAAACCTGCAATATCATTATATAAATAATATATAAAAGTCAGATGTAGTGACATTTTCATAATTGACGTTACGTGGGATTTATAAAACTATCACAATACATTATGTAATTAACAGATACAAAATAGATTAATATTTTATATTTCAATGGACAGCTTAGTTCCTAAACATATGAAGTAATATTTTGTTTAAAATATTTTAAATTGCGATCATTTTTTTCAATTCAATATACATATAGTGTTTCTAAACCGGAAAGAGGTATGGACCCACTTTTGTTAAAAGTAAGAGTTAAAAATAGCAAAATCATAAAGTAAGGCAAAAGCGAAACACCTTATAGATCGCTGATCTAGATTTACCCAGCCAATACGGTCACGAAACCAACAGAGCGATCTTTGTGCCGGTCTGTGACACAGATTTTCTCCCAATACGCAGAAAGTCACCAGCTAGTATTTGTTCTATTTATAGACAAGGATTACCCGTGCTGTAGATACAATATATTGACCTGTGAAATAAAAGTGATATAATTCACAAAGTTTTATAGTGTATGATACCAATTGACACACATACATAGAGGCCTGTCCAGTTTCAGAACTGTAGTTATTTAACGTAAGTATGTACATATATATCATATATCTGTAGTATGTAAGTATATTAGTACATAAATGTATATATATATCTCATATGTCTGTAGTATATATAGGTATATTTATATATATATATATATATATCATATATCTGAAGTATATAAGAATATACGAATTCTGCTTGTCCTATATTTTCTGTTGTATTGTCTAAACGCGCGTTGTTGATGTTTTAAGCAAAGTTTATACAATAACACACCCTATATTTGATTTGTCATCCCGATAATATTAAATTAAATGTTATCTTTGCCATGAGTCACCACATTTGGTGAAATAATAAGTAACCAATAATCGAATCATTCTATTAACCCTCAAAATATCATACCTACATTTAGTGTACATAAAAAAGATGTTGCCATGTAATAATACACACATGACATATCCTTATTAATAAACTTTTATACCTACTTATTGTTTAAAACAAATGATGTATGTAGAATTTTAGTGTAAAATACGATAAAATTTTCTGAATATTGATTTTAACCAAAAATGACTTCCTTAGCTGAAATTATTATTGCCTTGAAGCTTGGTGCATTGTACAACTGAACAACCTTGGTATTTGAGATAGGTTATCGCTAAACAAACAAACAAACAAACAAACAAACAAAAACCAAACAAAAACAAATTAGTAGGATTAGCCATGCAAGTTATCTTTTGCCGTATGTAAACAAGAGTTGCTTCCCTTCGATAAGTACAGTTTGTATCTGTTTTACCGACAAGGAAACACCTGGAAATTCTTCCTGGTCGAAACAACATAACATGGTTCCCCCTGGTCTACCCTTCGCTAATGACACGTACCTAATACCATTACCTGAACGTGCAATACTAGCAAACACGCCACCTATGAAAAAACTCACTACCTAAGGAATTTAACTTCTGTCTTATTCGCTCTGCTAAAAACTACGGACATTTTATTAGTTATCGACGGGCCGTTAATCATAATCAATAAATCAATCAAACCCACATTGCCAAATTATACTGACAAATAATAGTTCATCGTCATCATTACAAACAAGTACAAAACAAGAAAGATATACTATAACACCATATAAATATCACCCATAGAATAAATTCTACACAAAAAATTGCAGTAGCCCGAGTTTCCTCTGGCCCTGACACAATGTCTGGTGTTGGCTCCCTACACTAGACATGGTGTCAGGGCCAGAGGAAACTCGGCCTACAGTTGCAACTACGCACACTTCATAGTCTATACTCGACATTCCATTATTTAATTTTGTCTAAAACGAAACAGAGAAGGTAAAATCAAATAACTGAATCATTCACTTAAAAGTTAGCTGAACCTTAATTACACACTGTACTGAAATCAGCCAATACAATAATTATTTAGCGAATGACGTCCTGGAAACCTGTCTTTTCGTCATATATATCTAACTATTTAGCCCGAGTGCCCTTCTGGCCCTGACACCATGTCTTGTGCAGGAACCCTACGCGAGACATAGTGTCTGGGCTAGAGGAAACTTGGACTACACATTATGTATGTTAAATAGCGTTATTTACAATGCATGACACATGCCAATACACAACTACTTATAACACTAATAAAAGACTTAGTTCATTGCCTATGACAAAGTCCCACGTACGTGGTATACTGACCTCTCAACTGCCGTATCATTTACGACCCGGACCTAAATTACGTGTGATCTTTCGGATACGCATTGGCTCATAAAACATTCTAGTCATTAATATCAAATGTTGTTAATTCCACGTAATTTTTGAATAATATAGAAAGTACCCATATAACGTTTCCCACAATTATCACTGAGACAGATTTCGTTAACAACCCTTCCTTATAGTAATGCCAAGTGTTTTGTACTTGTTTACACCCAATGTGTACGCGTGGGTCAGTTTGATTTGTATTCCAGATATATTATAATATTTCAACACTATATATTATACATCATTTGCATAAGTGAAATCGTAATTACGTTTAATTATAATTTTTTTTATCATTAATTTCAAATACTATCAACCTAACAGTTCATTATTAAGTTATAAGCTGGATATCTTCATGAAGCCGGACTAAAGCAGGGGGTCTCTTGATGAACTTTTTTTACTACTAAGAAACATACCTCTGATTCTACCCATAAAGCTATATAGTTGAGCTTTCATGATTGATACTAAAGAGCGAGAATTAGTATTGAAAAAAAAACATATACACAATGTGCATGTATTTTTTCTGATTAAATTTTAAAGATTTCTATATTTATTATTATTTATCGCTAACTTCCTGTAAATGTAAATTTGGTATTAATAATCCACACAAAAAGTATGTACAGAAGTAAAGCATATTTATGATTTAAAATAAGTTAATGAAAGATTTATATAATTTTTTTCATATATTTTCCGTCAAATATTTTTGACGAGTAATGCAAACTTATATAGGAGGGCACTCTTCCGATATGGTGTTAAACAAAAACAAGTTTAGACATTGGGAGTTAAAACTAAATAACATTACAAATTATACATTACACATGAAAAACGATCACCATAGCCAATATATCAGAAAATTTCACCAAATCCTGATTTTTTTAGGTTTGAAAAATAATATATTGTTTAGATAAATAAATATATAAATAAATAATGATATTGGATACCGTAGCATATTACAATTTCCTTGAAAGATGTTTCCGGTCTACACACAAACGAGATTAAATTCTGCTAATTTAAAAAATTGTGTTAGCATGTAATCAAGGCTAGCGTCGGGAAATGTTTGTTCTTCTATCGACAACATTCTAGGTAAGATCTAAGATATGCTGATGTAGCTAAGATACGTAGATTGATTTATACATTTTCCTCAAATACTATTAGGTAACAATATTAACTTTTACTTCCTTATCTAAAATGTAAAAAGTTTTTAAAAATCTTTAAAAAGAAGTATTGAAACCCATGAGCAACTCTCAGTGTTATTTGCCTTTTGATATCGCTTCTTTTTACCGGGCACTTCCCGTTGAGTGGAAGTTCTATTTTTGTTCTGAAACGTTATATAGATATTAATTTACCTGCTTTTCAGCTCAATAGACAATAGCTCTACGTGTATTTTTTCCATAACTATGTTATTATCAGTGTGCCAAATTATGAAGCAGAACAACGCGAAATATGTTCCTAAAATAGAACGCAAATATTGAATTGTTAAAAAAACACACATTTTATTTAAAGATACATAGTTCCAAAACCTGCAATATCATTATATAAATAATATATAAAAGTCAGATGTAGAGACATTTTCATAATTGACGTTACGTGGGATTTATAAAACTATCACAATACATTATGTAATTAACAGATACAAAATAGATTAATATTTTATATTTCAATGGACAGCTTAGTTCCTAAACATATGAAGTAATATTTTGTTTAAAATATTTTAAATTGCGATCTTTTTTTTTTCAATTCAATATACATATAGTGTTTCTTAACCGGAATGAGGTATGGACCCACTTTTGTATTTTGTATGAGAAGAGTTAAAAATAGCAAAATCATAAAGTAAGGCAAAAGCGAAACACCTTATAGATCGCTGATCTAGATTTACCCAGCCAATACGGTCACGAAACAAACAGAGCGATCTTTGTGCCGGTCTGTGACACAGATTTTCCCCCAATACGCAGAAAGTCACCAGCTAGTATTTGTTCTATTTATAGACAAGGATTACCCGTGCTGTCGATACAATATATTGACCTGTGAAATAAAAGTGATATAATTCACAAAGTTTTATAGTGTATGATACCAATTGACACACATACATAGAGGCCTGTCCAGTTTCAGAACTGTAGTTATTTAACGTAAGTATTTACATATTAATCATATATCTGTAGTATGTTAGTATATTAGTATATATATATCATATGTCTGTAGTATATATAGGTATATTTATATATATATATATATATATATATATGTGTATATCATATATCTGAAGTATATAAGAATATACGAATTCTGCTTGTCCTATATTTTCTGTTGTATATAACTGTCTAAACGCGCGTTGTTGATGTTTTAAGCAAAGTTTATACAATAACACACCCTATATTTGATTTGTCATCCCAATAATATTAAATTAAATGTTATCTTTGCCATGAGTCACCACATTTGGTGGAATTATAAGTAACCAATAATCGAATCATTCCATTAACCCTCAAAATATCATACCTACAGTTATTGTACATAAAAAAGATGTTGCCATGTAATAATACACACATGACATATCCTTATTAATAAACTTTTACACCTACTTATAGTCTAAAACAAATGATGTATGATGTAGAATTTTAGTGTAAAATACGATAACATTTTCTGAATATTGATTTTAAACCAAAATTGACTTCCTTAGCTGAAAGTATTATTGCCTTGAAGCTTGGTGCAATGTACAACTGAACAACCTTGGTATTTGAGATAGGTTATCGCTAAAAACCTTGATAATGAAATTCTTGCGAGTAAACACTTAGACAGTTTGTTGATGTTCCTATGTAATCCTCAAGTGAATTATGTAGGGGATATACGTATAAAAAGATCATGAACGTTTATGACGTTTAGTGACCTTAATTACAGATTTAGGGTCATCCATTAATTAATGGCAAATAATGCTCGTTAGATTTATCATCGCTACAAGACTTGGACTTTTTCGTTGATTTTCATCGGTGTGATTTTATAATAGTTTTCTACAGAATACTACATCATTATAGAGGAAGAGAGATTCTCAGAATAAAAAAACAATAGGAATTTCCCATTATCCAATATATCAATAGAAAGCTTTCGAACTTTATATGGGATAGGTAAACTATTGATAAAATATACACAGAACTGTTGACTTTCTGTTGTTGTTTTTTTTTTTATTTTAAAGGGAAACTTTATCAGAAATACTTCCTGATATTTTGTTGATACTCCAAGCTATCTAAAGTAAAACGTGACATGCAGGAGTTATTTCCCGTCGACTACTTATTGTTTTTAAAAAATACACATTTCTTGAGAAAAAAAGTTAAAAGATTGTTTCAGTTAGATGATGATAATGATAATAATAATAAAAAGATATATGAAAATGGCAAATTTACTTCCTTTTAACGACGTCAATAGGACATATTCTGTCAGGACCTCAACTCTAAGTCTGAACTACAATCAAACCTAATGAATGGTATGTTCGAAATACAGTATTTAGAGTTTTGCTCTTTCCTTCCTGGTATAATTCTGATACATATAGCTGTACAAATTATAAAATGACTAGAACCAAATACAGAAACATTGTACTTTTATATGCAATGACAAAAGTATATCGGGTATGTAAGATCTGAAATTAATTGCAGGAATGTTTCTCTCTGGTCAGTTGAGAAAAAGTTTGAAGTCATTGATAGGTTCAGCACAACAGACTAGTGTCAAACATTGGTATATACTATTGTTATTTTCCCATTGTTATACACATCCAGTAACAAAAATATGACAATCCGACCGAATCATATGCAATGTATATGCATGTATATCAAATTTTCAATCAATAATCAGCGTCTGCATAAACTTTGGTTCCAGACACAGACAAAATCTAATGTACCAATGTGGCACACCTTTAACCACGAAAATAAGTTCGTATTATTGAATATGTACCTGTCATTTGTAAGGTGACGATTAATATGTGTTTCAGTTAATCTGATCACACAATATGTCTCTAGGGAGACAGTCTGGACTAATACGATATCATTTGTAATGATTTCTGACTAGTTGAGTGTATTGTGAGCTTTTATCATGGCAAAGGATTCTGCACAATACACCGAAGATAGTTGCAGCGTGTGTTGTGAAGGACTATACCCATGAATTAATAAATAATGATTATTTTTTAGCTTTTAGCAACATGGTTTGAAATAATATAAATACAATGATAAAAAAAATACAATTAAATAATAAATATTTTCAATGCTTAATAATCAAATAACTATATATAATACGAGAGCTTTACATCTTATTTTTCAAAACTAGACTTTGATTAAATTTTGAACCATGGAAAATTTCGAAATGCATGGAAATTTGGGTACAAGTCCAATAGATATCATTATACTGCATACAAGGAAAAGTCGCTATATGACGAAAACATACTTTCAAACCTACTTTAAAATGTTTACAATAGGGACTGTACAAAATGTACGTAGAGGTATTCGTTACATTTACAAACACCTCTCTTTAAAGCGGTATACTGTAGTTTTTATACTCATTTAACGATGCTTTAGTCTTTAATCTATGAATGTTTTAAAACGATATTTACCTCTGCTACTTAATGTAAACAATGATACACGGAGAAAGCTGGGTTGAGTCAAGTGCCGCAAGTGACGAGTCCGCCAAGCGTTCTGCTTACAAGCGTTAACATATTCATTCTTGTAGGATCTGCCCAATTGCTATGATGTTATTTTGCACTGATTTAAGTATTTGAAAAACTTGATTCGGAATAGTTTTAATTTTCGTAATCAAGGAGAAAAGTTTAGTTTTATTATATACAAATTAAAAAAATAGATTTAACAGGTATGGTCGCTTTAATGGGCGAAAATATTGAAGTTAAACAGGGGTATTGATTATTTGGTTATAGAGTTTAGAACAGTGATTTTAGAATACAAACTTTTTGTTCTGAAACATTTACATGGGTTAATTTATGAGCGTGTCTGGCTCCTTCCTTGTGTACATATTGTTATAAACATGGCCATGCCCCAATAGGCCGAAAGTCTCCAATCCATTACTGTTCTATTTATAGACGAAGGTTTATCCACACCGTCAGTAACACTGAGAAGTATATACCGTATGTACATATATATGGTGACGTACAGGATACGATAACTTGTGATAACACGCACATACGTTTCTCATGGTAAGTAAATTAACACATGCATTTTGTATTTTTTTTTCTTTATTAAAAACCATATTTATTGATATCATAAGTACATCTATGAAACAGATAAAGATGACAATATACATTGATTGCATACATTGTACATGTAGTTATAGCAACAGCCCAGTTGTTCAAAATATGATAAGCTTAATCACTTGATTAGTAGGAAGGTAGGAAGAGGCTGATGAGTGTTATAGCTTCATGTGCCCATGTTAGTTAGTTTCCCAGAAATGATTTTATCAGGATTGAAAATTGTTGTTTCATTTAAACATATTTCATATTTTTATTTGTAACTTAAATTTACAATGGGATTGGGCACAATTTATACAACTTATAGAAAGCCCTTTTCCGATACAATTTTAAATAAACATTACAACAAGATGGCATATTTTAAACTGTGTTTAGTCTGATCACTCCATGTGACTCCATAGATGTCAAAGTTAAACTAAATGCTTGTTCCTTGCTAGGTAATACGTGAAATGTTTTTTTCTTTTTCACAGAACAATCATTTCTACTACCATATCTAACATTATAACATACCCATGGTGTGTATCTTTTCTCGAAATTCGCTGAAAGATACTGAAATAAACAACAACATAAAAGCTGCATTCACATATAGGATTCTAAAAGATATGTTCTTCTTTTTAATGCGTTTACCTACACGATGCTAAAATATTAAAAAGGTATTTGCATAAAGATTCTTAAGATACCATTATATATGATATAAATTATATATAAAATGTAGTTTGGGAAATTATATACCGGTATCTATATATGTGTATTAATACTCGCTACAGTTAATGCATTATTCTATTCTATTCTATTCTATTTATTCTATTTATTCTATTCTATAAGTAGGTTTATCTTGGTTAGTATTTTAACCCATACTCCGTCATAGTTGTTAATATTTTACATCAGTGTCCATGATTAGGTATTACTTATAATATGGACAAGCTCCGTTCACGTCCATTTTCAAATCCGTTCTAGGTGCGCCCAATTCAACATCAGTTAAAATTAATATTCGTTGATAAAATTTCATAATTCATTCCAACATAAGGTTAGTATATCAACATTATTCATAAAAATAAACAATGACTAAAATCAATAACCCCGAGATATAGTTTTAGAGACATTTAATGCCCCGTCAAATGTTTCACGAAAAACAAATTCATAGTAGATACAGCAACAAGAGGATGGATGCTTTCCAACAGTTTTGCATCACAGTGGAAAGTTAAATGTTCTGATTAGATAATATCTTCAGAAATTTGTGTTTAACGTTAATACAATGGTTTAGGTTCTACAAAAATAACAATTAATCATTATAGTATTAACTTAAATCTTAAAATTATCCCGGTGTGTCGGTAGTAAAAACAGCAGTTAGAGCTTTGTAATATATTCTAATCAAATTCAGAAAAGAAGGAGAGAAGGAGAAAACAAAACTATTCTTCTATCAGGATAAATAAGGTGTTCACGACACTAAAAACATGTGTTCAGATAAAAAAAATATTGATACCCATGTAGCTAATTTTTGAGGTTTTAGTTTTTTGTTTTTTTTTAAATGCTAGTTTTTTTTATCGTAAGTGAAAGTTAGATATTGCAAAATATATTTTCAGTATAAAGTTTCCGTCGATTCCAACAAATATTTAGCTGCAAATTTACATATACAAATAGAGTAAGATAATAAACTGTTTTAAGTAGTCTAAGAGGATACCACTTTGGTGTATATATTACATAGATTACATCTCATGTGTCGTTAACTAGGACTTTTATGTCGCCAAAGGAGACAAGTCGTACATAATGCATACCAGATCGACTCTTCTGAGTCTTCCCAGGAAGTAAACATTTTTATTATTTCAGGGACGAAGATGTCTATGCATAATGTTTGTAAATGCAATGTAGAAATGCAATAAAAGCACCGAACGTACACAAACTGACATGGCAGTTTGTGTAAAAACTGTGCCTTCTAAATATACTATACTACAAAGGGTAATTACGATTGATTGAAAACAGGAATAAACTGTTGTATATTCTTATATAATATCTAATGTACATACTTAACGTTAGTACCATCCTCGAAAAGATTTAACTTCTCCCTCTATCTTTTTTATTTAGAGTGAATAACTTCTTAAAAGCATCCAGAAGACATTATATTGTAATCTGCCAATATATGTTCCCTTCCACCTCTGTCTTGTACGTATATACATGTAAATGTAATGCCGAAATTTGTTTTCGCTCTGCCTTCATTACTTGAAGGATTTTGGTCAAAATTCACACAATGTTATAGGACCATAATATCTCTGAAAATTTTCAGTATCTTGGGGGGTAAAAGTAGGTCATAGTTGTTACTATTTTTAGGGCGAACCAGTCCGGGACATGTGTTGCTTCAGTAATACCCAATATACTTGATATGTTTATTATTTCATGAATTTTTGTGATAAGAATTGTATTCATTGTCGGCAATGCAGCATCATTAATATCCTTGAATATATACCTATCCTTGATAACATTTATATCCAGACAACAATATTCCCAGTCGTATTTCTCGGATCAATCCGAAAGCCTTCCGGGTTCTAACAATAGCTGGTTATCCTTACATGATCGGGTTAGGTTTCTTCGCAGTAGAGACATGCTTTCAATTTTATTTTGTTTTATTTCAAAATAAGTAGTCATGACACTTTGTCATATTTAATTTATCATGTCACTTTGCAATATTTAATTTGCCATGCACCAATTTATTGATTGTATATCGGTTCAGGTCAAATATCACACCGAAGTGAAATAGAAATTAATCAATGTTCTGCAAACTAAGTGTTTTTCCAGTATGACAAATGACAAAGGGATGTATTATAGTATAAAGGTGTATTACGTATTTGTGGTAAAACCATTGTTCTTTCCTGTCACATTAATCTAATTTCCGTACCCCACTTACACATGTATGGTGTAAAAACAACTTCGCTGTCATCAGCATACTTATCCAATATCCTGTTTCTATATCGTAATCTGTATTGTACTTGTCGCTAAATAACTTATCATCTTCGAGATACTCTATTTGCCCGGTGTTTCCTAAAATAATTTCTGAGGATGGTAAAGTGGTTTCAGAGAGCTAATGCGTCGTTAGTTTGACTTCTCGGTAATACGGAGACTATACTTTCGGTTTTAATCAATGCTCGAATGTTACGAAGATAGGCTCTATCAGTGTGACTGTGTATATATAGTTGAAATTGTAAATGGATTAATGATTACACAAAGGTAAATCATGAATTTATTCGCTTTTTTCATAATTGAATTCATTACACGTGTTAACATGATATTTTCTTGAATAGACTTCGTAATTTTAGCATAAATATGTTAAGAACAATGTGATGATAATTTATTTGTTTGTTTATTAATTTTTTGGCTGATGTTTCTTCTAATATACAACCTTTTTGATATCTGAATCATATCGTGAAAAATAACTTATTTGGGAGGGTAAGAAACTACATGTAATTGCCCGTTACGATTTTCACTTCTTAATTTCCATATTTGTTACATCGCTGACGAATTCTAATGTCATACCAAATATTACTACAGTATATAGTATATATAATATCATGCATTTACTATATATGTCTGAATTTATATCTAAAGGTGGTAGTCACGTGTGCTTTTGGAAATGTTTACAACAACCCAAGGGATTTATGAGGTGCAGGTTCGTGACTAATATGTATGAGTTGAATAGTCGCCATCTTGATACAAATCAGCAAAGATTACCGACATGATAACAATAACGAAACCATAATTCAAACTCGATTAAACGAGAGCAAGATATCAAAATGAAAAAAGTACAAGGGCAATAAGACCAGGCGCTCCAGTGGAGTAAGCGCGATATGTTGTTGCTTGTTAGTATACCTTGTCTACACTGGCACTAGATATTAATTTTTTGCGATTGGCCTAGATTTAAATGACTGCTACCCTTTTGGGAACTTTTACCCTTTTACAGCGCTAGCCATGCATATGTATTTGCCATGTATTGATATTTCGAAATGAAGCAGCCTAACTTTAAATTCCAACATATTTTGCTATAACCATGATTAAATATCAAGAAAATAATCATATTGTAATACTGCTTTAATGCTTAAATTTTTCAATGTGTCTATGTGTGAGAAAAATAACTCTAAAAGGCCACGAGACTGTTGTAAATAATTCAAGATAGCTTACTCTTGTGTTGCACTCTGTTACATTTGGATCATAGCTAATTGTTTAATAATAAGACATGTTATCAGCGAGGAAAATAACAAATTGTTATGACCAAAAAAAACGATAAGCAGTTATATATATGTCTACACGTTCAAATGTAACAAACATGTCTCAAAATGGAAACTTGTGAAATTCTCAGAATTTTCATGTTAGATGTTAAGTTAAAAAAAGTCAGAAAGACTTTTCATTGGTTAGTTAGAAATTGGTTTCAGAAACATAGGGTGAGGATTTTACGATGCCATAAATATTGGAATTATAAACACACGAGGCGTTATGACCTAGAATGTTACGTACTATGAACGGTGACTTCCGGATTCATACCGCAGTACGTGATTCTGATCAGGCTAACATTTGTCTTCCTGGTCAACAAGCAGATATCAATATACATACACAAAGTAGTGTATAAACAATGTTAACAACAACAATAGGCTATCTATATATTTGTAGTATGTTTTGTGATAAATTATCTATTAGTTTTAATAGAAGATATCAAATCATTTTGAAAAGGTCTGAACTGGCTTGTTACAAACCTATCCGATCTTTTTGGGTATGACGTTTGAATGATTTGGCAGATTTTTTTTTTTTTTTTTTTTTTTTTTTGCTTTTAACAATATACTTTGTTCAATAAAAATGAATATGCATGTATATACAACATTGTATTTCCTACATTTGTTAAAGATATATAAATGATTCACACTTAATGTTATCGTCCAGTTTTAATATTACATGTAATTTCACCTTGCATATTTAGATACTTACTTGTGGAAGATTACAATAGAATTATTGGTAGAAAAAATAGAGACTGGTGTAAGATTAAGATATATTTATTTATAGGAGGATTAGAGAGACCTTCAATTAGAGGATTAAAATAGATTTATTATTAGAACAATTAGAGACCTACTGATAGAAGATTAAGGTAGATTTATTGGTAGAAGAAAAGCATGAATCTACTATGCTATTAATCAGGTAACTCCATATTGCATATACATGTACATGTAATACGTGTTCCTTTACCTGTAAAATACAAGAACATGATACCCCTCAAAAACTTAGACGTAGCATTGCACCATGTCAATACAAGACCACATTACCATACATCAATACTAGAACACATTACTATTTACCAATACATTCCCCCCTTTAATGCAGGAACATGAAAATATTGGTATGAATCATAATCACGTGAAGGCATTATGTGATATTAACTACTCTTTCAGTATATGTATTAGGAATTGTAAGCTAATATTCTTTTAAATGCATGACGTCTCTGCAACTATAACGTTGCCATTTATGTATCAAAATGCATTTATTTCTCTTTGTCTTTGGTCCATGTGATATAATATTTATTTCTCTTTGTCTTGGGTCCATGTAATATAACATTTATTTCTCTTTGTCTTGTGTTCATGTCATGTAACAATTATTTTCTTTGTTCTAACATGTATTGATCTTTGTCCTGGGTCCATTTGATATAACATTTATTTCTCTTTGTCCTGTGTCCATGAAATATAACAAGTATTCCTCTGTGTCCTGGGTCCATGTGATATAACATTTATTTCTCTTCGTCTTTGGTCCATATAATAAAACAATTATTTCTCTTTGTCTTTAGTTCATGTGATATAACAATTATTTCTCTTTGTCTTTAGTTCATGTGATATAACATTTATTTCTCTTTATCTTGCGTTCATGTGATATAACATTTAATTCTCTTTGTCTGGGTCCATGTGATATAACATTTATTTCTCTTTGTCATGAGTTCTTGTTATATAACATTCATTTAAAATGCCCTTAATTGATACATACCATCCAACGTGACTTAATGAGGAACGATATTAAAATATGATGACGTCAGTTATTCATGATAGTGGGAAAACCAGCTCTGTCTCTGTCTATAGTCACATCACGCGCTCTGTTAGAGGGTATGATCCTGTTTAACTCTCTACAGCTCATTTAATTAAATAATCCTTGTAAAGAACCTATTTAAAGCCGGATACACTAGTATATTAAACGCACGTCTCCTCGTAAATATTAATGAATATAGCTGGTGAAGATAACAATGGTTGACACTATCGTTTAATCTAAGCTAGTAAGTACTCAAATCGCTATCACAACTACCTCACAGATTTTACATGTGTGTACAGGTACACAACATAGCTGACGTTTATCGTCAGACGACTGATAAACAGGGATACACACACATATATATATGAGGACATTATATACATTTTTACATTTATTATTGAGTAACTGGACATGAAGCAATCTGTAAAAATTTCAAGGAAAACCTACCACGTAAGTTTTATTGATTAACATTTTTATGAATAATGATGTGATATCATTCAGTAATCCTTGAGTAGATTCGTTAAATGACAGAAATAATGACTGCTAGTAGATTAAGATACTTTTATTGGTTGAAGAATTACAGAGAGCAACTAGTAGAGGATTAAGATAGATTTATTGGTTGATTAATTAGAGAGACCTGCTAGTGGAAAATTAGGATACATTTACATGTATTGGTAGAATAATTAGAGAAACCTACTAATGGGAAATTATGATAGATTTATTGGTAGAAGAATTAGAGAAACCTACTAATGGGAAATTATGATAGATTTATTGGTAGAATAATTAGAGAAACCTACTAATGGGAAATTATGATAGATTTATTGGTAGAATAATTAGAGAAACCTACTAATGGGAAATTATGATAGATTTATTGGTAGAATAATTAGAGAAACCTACTCATAAACAATTAAGATAGATTTATTGGTAGAATAATTAGAGAGACCTGCTGGTGGAAAAACAAGATATTTTTATTGGTAGAATAATTAGAGAAACCTACTGGTGGAAAATTATGATATTTTTATTCGTAGAATAATTAGAGAGACCTACTGGTGGAAAAACAAGATATTTTTATAGGTAGAATAATTAGAGAAACCTACTGGTGGAAAATTATGATATTTTTATTGGTAGAATAATTAGAGAAACCTACTCATAAACAATTAAGATAGATATATTGGTACAACAATTAGAGAGACTTACCTGGCAGTTGCCTGGTACTGTCCGTACGTCGATGGTTTTTCTCGGGGTACTCCGGCTCCCCCACCTGCAAAACCAGGCGCGTCCTTAAATGACCCTGGCTGTTAATAGGATGTTAAACAAAATAAACCAAACCAAACCAAGCTGTGTATGGGAACTGTGGTATATTCTGTTGTATTGAGGGTAATATGGTATACTTTGCCATGGGGTTTACCCTATACCCAGTGTGCTGGTGTAAAATAATTTCATCAAAATGCTGACGTCTTCGTTTTGACATTAAGACTAACGTCTATAGCTAAATAAAGATCAAGTATAAATTAGTCAACTTATGTTGATTTTATTACTATTCCTTTTGTTTTTGTCACCTTTTTGTCACATCTTTCATTCATTTTACTGTTCTTTCGAGTTGTTGCTGCATTTCTGAAATGGTAAAGCACTTTCGTTAAATTATGGTAATTAAGACTCAGTATCATTGGGGTCGGAGTTATCAAAAAGTATGAATTGCTATAATCAATCATATCAACATTATAGTATACATGGCGATAGCTCGAATTCACCTGAGCAATTAAGATCAAAAGCAATGCTCCTGAAACATCAAACATAATACTTGATTATTTGATTGGACCAACAATTTGTCAAGTAACTTTAAGTTGTCGTTACTTGACGCTTATCAGGTACAATTTTTTTTTTTTTTTTTTTTACAAATTATGATATGATATCTACAATGGACGGTTACAAAGTTAGGAACATGTCATCAATGCTGTAATTCGTTATCTTCCATATAAATCAAGTGAGATTCCACCAATATAATGTTACATCATCTTATTTTTTCAGTAACAACTAGAAAACATCTTGAGTGCTACCAATGCAAAACCGACTTCCATCCGGTCGTGGCAACATCCGGTCACGTGACCACCAAATCGAGAGTGACGACTGTTGTGTCGCCTGCTGTTGCTGCTGCTGTTCAATATGGCTGTATTTGTTCTGTTGCCGCAGCATGAAAAGGACGTTACGGGTGAAGTTGTTATGGGCTTACATGATGATTCTTGGGCTCACAACAGGAGTCGTGACTGGTGTGGTATTATTCGGCAGTGTTGATACAGAAATGTCACTTTCTGACATGCGTATTGTAGATAGAAAACTATCATCAGTATTTTGTGACAATGTGGACATCGAAAGCGAAAATTTTGATTCAATGTTTGATGCTTATTTCATGAAACACAAACCTACAATTCTTCCAGGTATACGAGAAACATATAATGAGACTTATAGTAAGTTTATCGAAGAGAAATCTGATGTTTACAAACAGTTTTACCTGCTAACAGGATCGACTGTAAAAATAACTGGACAAGTTGATTCATACATTGAGCTCAGCTTAATAAGAGGTCAAGACAATTTTGATAAGTATCTCGACAGTGATATGCAATGTATAGAATGTGTTCTGGAATGGAGGAGTATGTTCAAATACGGAGTCGAAAATATAAATTTCGACATTATGGACACAGATCTTTACTTCTTTGTATTTGTGAGTCGTCTGGAGGATACTTGGATAGACCTTCATTTCAGACTTCGTCGAACAGTATATGATACCAGTCAGAATATAGGCTATTGCCCGGATGCAACTTCCTGTGTATTTGACTTTGATATGTCGACGTCCGAAACGCCCGTGGTTTTAATACATGCTAAAGCTAGTAATAAACAGCATTTCGATGTAGAACCTATCACTATACAAACATCGTGTGTTGGGAGAAGTTGGTTATTTGTTATAATTTTCTTCGGACTACCTACTTTTTTATCTATCATATTAAGTATTTTAATTATCAGTCGTTGTTCCGATCCACAACCACAACAGGAATTGCCGCAAAATTCTAGATATCCAGACGAGAGGACCCCGCTACTATGGGATACCATCCGGGCTCCTGCAGTAGTAGTACTTCCGCCGAAATATGAAGACATAGTTCGAGCAGATAATAATCTGCCGTCTTATGAGGAGGCAACTTCAAGCAACACAAGCATCCAACCTAGTAATGTCAATATTGTTGTTCAGCAGCCGTAGCAGATGAAGACTATATTCTGTGATATTGAAGCAGATATTTTGGCTCACAATATATACAGCCAACCGGTGACTGTCGGTCAGCTTAGCAATTCATTCGAGTTAGTTAAATCATCAGAGACATGTTGTGTTTTTACTTTTTCTTTTTCTTTTTTTACATTCGTTACTTTTGAAAGTTAATCAAATAAAAAACATCAAGCTTAAGTTATAAAAAATAAACAATAACAAAAAATGGTCGTACATCATTTTAATTTTTTTTTTAAATGTGATGACTGTTGCATAAAAAGTCCCAATTTGAAGCATAATGTCCAAGTTGGGCTAGCCAATGATCTGGTTTAAAGTATTTGACCTCCAATCAAAAGGTTGTGCTATAAGTTTTATAATTTGAATAATAAAATAATGGAGATTTCGCACATGTTGAGGAGTCCTTTCTGGTGCATGGTAAGGGTTGGAATTGGTATTTCAAAACCAAAACAAAAGGCACGTGGACACCATCAAAACTGAATACAATGTTCAATTCTAGTTAGTCTTCTTATAGATATCTGTATATGACTAATTGTCTTTTTTTTTTTCTTTTTTTTTCTCCTTCAAAAATATGTTTTCGTTTGGACCATTTTTGTTTGGTATGACGGATGCACCATATGTCCCCATATTCAAATCAATGCTTGACATTACTTAAATTTGTTAGAGCCTTCGCAAAAGAAGCCCAAGATGTGCGTTCGTGGGCATTTCATGCGTTGTAGACTGAATACAATTACTATATCACTGTTGTACAAATATGTCTTGTTCTTTATGTAAGCGTTCCCCATATTGTTCCATGGCTGGTATTTATAAATATACACATTTACTGTTTCAGTTATTTTATAGGATGGAGATAGGATGGATGTAAGAACAACTTTTGTTTCTTGTCCAGATAAATTGTAATAAACACCTCAAAGGGATTACAAGAGTGTTTCATAATACTTGTCTTATTCTTAAGCGGTAGAATTTTTAACAGTAAAAATGGAGAAAAATGAGGACTATTCAGTAGAAGCTACAAATATCATCATTTTTTAAATTTTATATATTACAATAGTTCCGCCATTCAACATCAGTCATCCATTGCTCAAGTTTCAGAAAATATATCTCGCACCAATGCTCGATATGACATCCTCTTTCCGCCTTGGCAATGTGAATTATCTCCTTGGAGCTTCAAATCACATCTGCGCATGATTTTTGCTGATAGAACGGATTTCTCATGCCCTTAATGGCAACTTTCACCTCATCAGTATTTGCTGCAGATTGCTTATATATTGTATCTTTGAAATATACTCAGAAATTCCAGTGAGTTCAGATCTAGGATGGTCATTCCCATTTCGTTGCGAATTTTGAGGGAAATCAGGCGACCCCCAAACGTTAGCGTCAGCCATGGTATGTGTTGCCGTGTGTTGGAATGTGCCGTCCTGTTGTGAACATACAGAGTTGATATTCGCTTAAAACATCAAACTAGGCTTCTTTCTGACCATGTAGATTTCTAATGTCTTTTTCTAAAAGTTACGTCTCTCAGTGTCAAAATATCTGTGTATTAAATTTAATGCCAGATTTCGATCAAGTTTGTTTAAAATTGGCTACATATATCATTCATATACTCTTATCCAGAGAACAAAATGAAGTCGCATATGCTCTGATAATATTTGCAATTGGAAATAAGATAAATTATTCTAAAATTCCATTCGCCTACGTCCAGTATCGCGATCAACTGGAACACACATACCAAATAGGTTGCAGTCTCGTGATTGGGTGACCCTAACACCAACACATGTACATCGCAAGCTGATAACACGGGTACAGGAGTGCAAGATTCTGTTCATCACGAGGTGCTCGAGGATTTAGACACCTACATGTATCTACATACACCCATGACCCAAAATGTCAGACAATGACGGATATGGTTGTTTACATGTGAGTGATATTCTGACTCAGCGATTATATTATCAAGGGGATACGACATGGTTATGAAATAATGAACCAATTGTCATGACACGAGTGATCATTGCACCATTATTTGCTTTGTTGCAAAAATTGCTATGGCTTTCCAAACAAGTTTTCTCGAAATTTAGACTCTTTGAAAAAAATAATTTTTGTTTGTTTGTTTTTATTTTTTTTTTTCAAAAGAGATATCTCAAAATAAAAGTGAAAACAATGCCACCATTCCTTGTGAATATTAAGTGGTTATATGAAGAATTATACTTTAGCGCTGAACAATACCTACAAGTGATAGTTTTAATTTTTTGGGCATTGCTTATTTTATTAGCAATATTTATATATATTGTCATGAATCAAACCTTTCTTGATGTTATATATTATGATAAATATTCAATGGCTTTTATGCTATGAAAGAATAAAAGCACGACCTTAACATAGAAATAAAATATTACAACACATCATTGCGTGTTTTTTTTTTTATTACACAGAAGGAAGTTGTCTCCCCTATATTAGCACGCGCAAGGGTGTGCAGGGGGGATAACTCTTACAAGCTGTACTTGAACGTACAATGTACAGGTAGGTCTGACGTTCAATGAGATTTTATTTCACGAGAGATAGCATTTTATGAGTGTGCCATATTATATTAAAAGCTGAAAGTAATTATATCAAAAATAATTTGATGTTCTGTATGAAGGAGCGTACGTGTTTTTGGACAGCTATATATATAACCAGAGACGTATACATAATATATATACACTGTACGTCTCTGATAGAAGGAGATATCCGGAACTCCTCGGGGAATATAATTACCAATCGGAACACCTCTCCGTCTGCGAACGTAGTTCTAGTTTAGAAGAAAATGACGAGGGGTTCCGATTGTCTAAATTACATTATATTTCAGAGACAATGCCCGATGAGTTCAGGATGATAAAGGAGAGTGTGTGTAGCGAGATAACCGGTCATAGCCATATATAGTATCACGGGTTCTAATAACCAGACATCTCTTATTGATACATTACCAAAACATTACGACCATGACATACAGTTTTGAGAAAAGTAAAAGAAAATTAGGATTTGAACATATTTCCTCTCGGATCTAATATTCCCCACCCTAGCCTGAACACCTCTATAACGTGAATCTTTCACAGATATCCCTGGGTGAGTTTATCAATTTAAGATAGTCTCTATATTGTATAACTGTGGGTATTACTATAGCCTATATTTCGGTGTGTTTTCGAATTACATGTTCACACACATCAAGCTCACCAATAAGATAACGACATGCTCATAAACAAAGATTGTACACTAAACAAACAAGTCATGTTGACAAATTAATTCACGTTGGCCCGCATGTAAAACAAGAGTCAACATTTTTACAGTACAGTATTTGCAATTCAGATTTCCAAGTAAGGGATGACTAACCAGCTCACATTCATACTTTGAAATATCAAATGATTCTATATCAATACGTTTTTCTCTAGTTCGCCCAGGAATATTTGGTTTTCAAAAATTTATTGCTAATATAAAAGACATATAAAAACAAGAAATAACAAATAAAAAGATCAAAAATACTACATAGTTAATAATAAATAACTGAATAGAAGAGAAAAAAAATAAAAACATGAGAAATAAAAAAAAATAAGAAAAGAAAACTGACACAAAAAGACTCTTCAAAAAGGTAGAGTAAAGAGTTATTAATGGAAAATTACTTTAATGTTGTCGAAATTATAGTGACTTGGTGCAAACATATCATAAATAAAAAAAAATATGTTATGTAACACATTCTAGTGGTCGAGACGCTTTAACAATAAAGGGAAACAACTCATACGAATGTTTTTAACACAGATACACTCCGGCCTAGATGTAAGGTGATATTTTTAACTTTTCTAAACAGGAATCTATGTGTAAACGACAAAAGCCTCTTCTTTGAACAATGAAAATTCTGAAGTAGGTAATAAACGTATCTTATTTGATTATTTTTTTCTAATTCTTATTGATGAAATATCAATGAATGCGGGAAAAAAATCAATTATTTCAACTTCGTGATTAACCCGATTTATTTTTTCTTGTTTGATTTGAAATCTGAAATTGTTATAGGAAGAACAATGCTTTTCGTACCTGGGTTATACAACAATGTACATGATTTGTGTACTGGTGTGTGCGTCAAGCATGCATACCTGGCGAGATGGAGGAGTGGGGGAGAGCTTTAATTCGTGTGGATATTTTTGTTGTGTATAATTTGAAGTTTGGAGTTGTATGACTTTCCTTCTGTTCTCAAGAGAGCGCCAGTTCAGATGTAAGACCATTTTATGAAAACTAGAGGTATTTCTGAATCTGTTGGCAAATTCAGATACATGTGTATATTTAGCGGCTACGTATACAAGGTGGGACTTATACATGTTCAGAAGACTAAACATATGTACCATTTTCTCCTAAAAAAATTATGCAGCTAATTGTTACTTTGTATCTGTTTTGAAATTATATCAAAATGCTGGAAAATTTCTTTTATATTTGCGTCAGTAACTTATACTTTCTGAGATTCGTAAAATAAAGCTTTGAATTATTTAACATTGAAGTTGTCAAAATAATTCTTTTACTAAAAATTGGCAATACTATTTTTAAAAGAGATCCCGGTGTAATGATATGGGTAGGATATTGAAACTATCGTAAAAAGGTTTCAAAATTGTTCCAAAAGGGGTCATGTGATGTTAAGTTTTTTTAAACTAAAAAAATGACGCAACTAATGTTAATATATTTGTAACGAATCAATGCCAAAGTTAGTTATCTTTGATTTTAAATGAATTTAATTTAGAAAATGCTATGTCAGTGTTTCTCTGATACACCGCTTTATAGATTACATATGAAATAAAAATACAAAATCCCGTTTGGAACCCCTGACAAAAATTACGGATCACCGTCCATCAGCTTGCAGTTTAGACTGTGCCCAAAAAGTCCTTGACCTTTCGATATTACAAGCACTAAACATGCGAGCAGGCAGATATCATTAAATTTGATGGTGACCAATGCAAAATGTTGATGTTGATACAGACAGTCGTGAAACTGGTGGAATGATATAATAAGGTAAATGTATGTTATATATATATTATGACTTATATAATCGGTGTCGGATATTAGATCGACCACTGTCACGAGACACATACATCTGACTTTGACAGTTGCAGCCTTTGACAAACAGTCGACTCAGGAGTTTGACGTTTTATCATGATCAGTAAGTCAAGAATATATAATAACCCATATAAAAATACAATGTATACTGTAAAAATCTAAAGTATTTTCATATGGATTAATATTTTGATAACATGGTATGCCTTTATATGGATCACAGGTGCCTGACTCGTTTTATAAAATAATAACATAAGAGTAGATTTATCTACATATAAATGAGATATATGTATATTATATGTTATTATTTTATAAAACGAGCCAGACACCTGTGTATGGATTATCACACATCCTTACTGAAAGAATGTCAAACTAGGCTTGTTCTGTGATCAGTTTCACTCCTGGTGTTTTTATATGCCTAATACATGTACAGGGTATTTATATAGAGAATACGTACAGTAAACATGGTCAATATTTTAAAATAGAAGCTATATTTTTGGCGAGGGTATAGAAAGACAAAAATGGCGAGCAACGTTTGTCTTTCTGTCCCAAGCCAAAAATGCAGCTTACTAAACATATATGAACATAACAAATAACAATTTGTTGATTATTCTGACTGATGTGAATGATATAATTAGCTTTGTTTTAAAATGCAGCTTACTAAACATATATGAACATTACAAATAACAATTTGTTGATTATTCTAACTGATGTGAATGATATAATTAGCTTTGTTTTACCTGCATTGTTATTGTGACAACCTATTAAGTTTGTCTAAAAGATCTTGTCAATTAATCCTGTCTTAGTCACAAAGATCAAATGCTCATTCAGATGTTTTTCTTGAAAATTAGCAACAAACTAATTCCATGGAGTTTTAATGTTTACGGTTTCTTTGGTCATAGGGAGTGAACCTTGTAAAATGGGAGTTAAAATTTTACCTGAGAAAAAAAAAACTTTAACTTGGGACTAAAATTTTACTTGGGAACTATCCTTGGGACTAAAATCTTATATTACCTGGGTACTAAAATTATACCTTCAGTTAAAAGTTCACCTGGAGACTAAACTATCTCACCTGGGAACTGGATGGGGAAACAGAACCAAAAATCAGACTACCCAGTAAATCATTTTGAAAATAAATCTGAAAAAACAATTTGTTGGGGGTTTCCTGAGTGTATTTCTGATGTGATTTATCCTTCCTTTATCTGAAATGATAGACTCTACTTATATTAATAGAACTTTATTATACATTTGTAATTAATGTTGTAAATGATACTTTTTTCAATAGTATAGGTTTCAAGTATCACTGATCATAAAATGTAAATGAATCAATGAGATCTGTTAAAGAAATTCTTGATACTGATGAAAGATATACTTAATATGTCTTATGAATGATCTTATTCATCTTCCAGATATACTCACATAGACATCAATCATGCCAAGACGACCACTAAGGTCCTCCAGATCGAGGGGGCGCTACGATTCGCCTGATGATTGTTGTACTGGATGCTGTTTAACATGCTGCTGCTGCTGTTGTTGGAGCCGGTCGATGGTTCAGAGAAAATCCCGAATCAAGATGTTGTGGATGTATTTCCTAATAATTGGACTGGTCATCGGTATAACAATAGGAGTTGTTTTCTATGGTAGCATGTTTACAGATTTCACTGCCACAGACATGAAGGTTATAAACCGGAAACTCTCACATTTATTCTGCGACAGTGTTAATATTGATACAGCCAATCCTACCAGTAATTTTGCCCCTTTTTCTGCATATCTTGTGGAAGGTCCACCCAAAATAGATCCAAATCGCAAAGAAAAAGATGCATTTGACTTGACGTTTAATATTGAAGAGCGGTGGTCTTATGCATCTCGCCAGTTCTATCTATTATCCGGGTCTTCTGCTAAACTGTTTTGTCCCCAAGTCACTGGCATCATGGATGTCGTCATTATCAAAGGTCATAGCAATTATACAAGGTTTATGGAGGACTCGCCTGATTATAAATGTATTGGATGTGAGTTTGCACATGTGGTCTATAACATGAGACATTCCGGACCAAATTCATGGACATTTCCCTGACACAGATGATTACTTCTTTATATTCATCGGCCATGAAGAAATGTGGGCTGAATGCCAACTTGATTTAACCAGAACAGTCTATAAAACTGATACCAGTGCATCCTGTTTCAAGGTCACCACTTGTGAATTTAGTCTTGCTCTGAAAGAAAGCTATCCCCCAAAACAGGTCATAGTAAAACTGGAGCCTGATAAAATTGCTTCAGGTGACCGGTACATGTACGAGTCAACCTCCATCCAGTCCACCTGTGTGGCCAGACTTTGGGTCTACATACTTCTTTTCTTGTGTTGTCCGGCAATAGTTTGCATCATTTTAAGTGTACTTATCTATAAATGCTGTTCTGACCCAGAGCAGGAAGATGAGGATGAGGAGGAGGATATTTCTGATGAACGGTCGCCATTGTTGTGGGAAAGTGCACCTAGTTATTCTGCAGTTGTGACAGAGCCTCCAAAATACGAAGACATTATGACAGAAACTGATGACCGGTTACCTAGCTATGAGGAGGCAGTTGCATCTGGAAGTACCACAGCGGAAAATGTTGCAGCTGCTGGGAATGTGGGTATAAACCATTCAGAACCATTTCAGAATAATGACATCCGAGTGAATCGGACAAATAATCTTGTCAATGTCAACGACCTTATTTCTGCAAGCCGTGCACCTGATAATGTCGTTGTGGATACTTCAGATATAAATACACAGGGAACTGATGACCCTCTGAACAGTTTCACTGGAGTATCAGGTAGTGTCAATCTCGACCAGACGAGCCGTGTTCTTGTGATGAATCTATCTGGTGATGTTTCGGCGAATGACATTGAATCCTCCGATGATGACATTGAGCCGTCCAGCAGTGATGATGAATCCAATTTGTCTGATGGTACTAGTAGTGGTGATCATTCAGAACAAACTAGAAATAATCCGACAGATACAGGAACTGATAGCACTGCGGACACCAGTAGAAGTAGTATTGAACAATAATAGTATATTTGATGATGTATTTATTCAGAATATGTTTTAATATTTTTCTGAGCTTAGGGAAAAGTCAGAGATTTGTTTTTTTCAGGAATGATCGAGTAAGGGAGTTAAAAATGTTTTAAGTAAAATTATAATTCAATATTTCATATTCAGATATTGTGGTGGTGCTAATGTCCACAGATTAGACCTAATAAGATACCTGTGTTTCTGCTAACACTACCGACCCTGTATTTTTGTGCCTACCCTGAAGTTTTTTTGACCATTTTCAAGGAAGGCTAATAAAGTCAAGATTGTTTCTCAATATAACCCAAGTAAAAATTATTTAAAAAAAAAAAAAAAAAAAAGATTTTTCCTTTCCTACCTATATAGCTACCTAACTTTTTTTTCTGGCATATAAGCGGAAACACATGCATTATTTTTTATAAGTCTTAGCCATAAATTCAGTAGGCATTAAGAATTATAAATTCTGTATATGTGAAATGAATATGATGGTTGGAGTTCCTGACTTTCATTTTACTTTGCAAAGCATTATATATTTTGGGTCACAATTATCGATACATTTTTCGTATAGTCGACAGTCATGAGTCGGGATACACTCATCATATATCGACCAGTAAGCTATAAAGTTGTTCCTTATAGTCACAAATTCATAAAATTAAAATAGAAAGGATACTAGTTAAACTATTGTTCAGTAAAATATAAAGGAGATTGAAGTTGGGTCTAGACCATTACCAGAGTAATCTCCCCTTAGTGACATTTTGTTGACAGGAAGTTTTAGTAGGCATAATTAGGGTTATGTAAGAATATTGGATTTATTTTTATGATCATTTGAGGGTGGGGGTTATTAATCAATCAAAAAGCTTAAATATGATTGAATATTTTGCATCCTTGATAAATTAAAAACTAATATCTGTGATTGATCCATTCTCTGATGTACTTGTACACATATAAATTGTACTGCATACAGCATTCCATTTTTTTTTTTGCTCCATGGAAAAGTATGTATTCTATGAAATATTTCAATAAAGTCGCACGATTCTTATTTCATATGATCTTGAAATAGCATTTAGAACTTCTCTTTCTCTTATTCCTTTTCCAACTGATCATGAGGTTCCTGTTTTTTATGACAACCATATTGTAATTGATATTTTGAATTGAAATCAAAATAAAAAGAAACAATGTATAAATAGTATGTTTATTCCTGAAGAAAGTTATCGTATTATGATTTATTATTATGAGAAAGTGAAGTACTTTCAAAGTGATTCTTATGCGTATCGGACCTGTATTATTTAAAGCTTTTATAATATTCCCTGTTTACAAAATGTACACAGCCCCTACTTTAGAAAGAAAAGGGAAAGAAAAGTATATCATCCAAACCTTAGTTAATTATAGTCTGAATGAAGATTTACCTCCCTTTCATATATTGATGTCAACAAATCTATGATGTCATCACTTGTACTATAATTGCCTTTTTTGTTACTATCTAATGACAGTTGATTATATGAACAATTGAAGAAAAACTCGAAGTGCTAAATGGTTAACGAAGACTTTGTCGTTTATTTATCTTTTTCTGTATTTTAAACCAATTAATGTGAAAATGACATTTTTCTCTCCCTCTCTATATATATGTATACACATGCATACAAATTTTGTATATATCCTCAAATAAGCCCCCTACCCTAATGTAAAAGATCAGTACCATATTTATCCTCAAATGAGCCCCTCCCCCATTCTAAAAGTTTAGTACCTTATTTATCCTCAAATAAGCCCCCTCCCCTAATGTAAAAGATCAGTACCGTATTTATCCTTGAATAAGCCTTAATTGTAAAAGTATACAGTATAAAGGTTTGGAGGCAGCTTATATTGTTTGTCAACCACTTTTAATAATTTACTGCATTGTATTTTAAAATTGATCTGGTAATTTTGCAAAAAAAAAAAAAAAAATTGAGGGCAGAGGCATATTTGTGGATAAATATATATACAAGTAAAAAGTTGAATACAGAACAAATACATAGTCATGATCAATACATTGTATATTTGTTTTCTGTTTGTTTGTTTGTTTTTTTAAATGGTTCTTGAGAAAGAAATCAAATTGGCCTGAACAATATTTCTACATATGCAGCCTAGTGCTAGATTTTCTATCTCATCAAATTTTAAATCTGTCTGCGATGTTTACACAAAATCTGTGACAATATTATTTTATCTATAAAATGATATCCAATGTCTTTCTGATGCATAACGCACAAGGGAGGTAATTCAGTGAAATAATGCATTTATAATTTACCTGATATATAACATTCACACAATGTTGACATGAACATGTACAAGTAAAAAGAAACTGTTACTCGTACATTTGTGTATTAGATTTATTTAAATCTTGGTCTGTATCCTTGGGCAGACATAATTAATATTCTTAAGAATATATTGTTCTTGGCTATGCCTAGAGCATGTTTTGTTACCTGTAAAAAAAATCATGAGTATTTTCATTTACTCTAGCATCAAGTTGACCTTTGAATTTTAGCAATTTCAGAAGTCAAATCACTATTTTTCAGAAATCTGAAGAGTCAAAAAATTGTCAACTAGAAATGTCCTCCAAACCTGAGAGTCAACTCATGTACCAAATCTCATTTTGGCCGGGGTTTCAAAACATACTCTCAGAGATCTTCTGGATATAGATTCATGAATTTCCATATCGACACTCGGTGTATAGCTATAACTTAAGATTTGATAAAGTTACTACAGTTGTAGTTTGTCTAGACACATTAATATCCATTTTATAGCATTTTGTAGCCAGAAACCAAATCCATGGTCAAATGTCTATACAAGGTTATACGAGTCCAGTAGGACACGGATTCATATGCATAAGTGCAATTATTGATGGACATTTGAGCTTAATGCTTTTGTGTATATCACGCTCATTGTGTTTGTAAACTGCTGCATCCACATGGATTTTTTTTACAGTGGACATATGTTGGTGGTTACATATAACAATAACATTGCAGAGTGTTGATTGATATTAGGTATGTGTTTTGTTATTCGATTTCAAAACAACCTACCTCTAGTGATTGAAAAAGAAAAACGTCCTGAACTATTCATCATATGCAAACATGTATAAGTATTTATCACAAGCTTTAATTTATCAAATTAGCTAATTATATACATGTATATATGTATTATTCATAATCAACATCATTTGAATATCTGAGAGGAAAATGTAATTAAGTCACTGGGGAAAAAGTAGACTATTTCTCAATTAGATCATGATGTTGATCATAAGACTTAATTCTGTATCATACAATCATGATCATCAACCTGTATCTTCTATCATAATCAGCAGTCAACATCTTTCACAGATTTATGACATTAGAATATGCCATAGGATATCAAATGTGATTCAGTTTTCAGGAAATGTTTTTAAGAGTATAGAACTCGAAACGGGCACAGTTTCATACAATTTAGATGTAAGCTAATTGTTTTTGCTATTTTGTAAGTAAAGTTCCTGGTAAGCGGCTGATGTTGAAGAGTCTGTGACGCCCTTAATGTCAAGATCTTGTTATGATATACATGTATGTAATTTCATTTTTTGTAATGTGATGGTGAAACTTTGACAAGGTACATTATATTAGATACCTGGCCCTGTTTTCAGTAATTTTCCTTCACTTAAGGAAATCTCTTAACTTTATTGTTAAAGAAAAAATCTCAGTTAAGGAACTTTCCTTTAATTCTTTAATGCTTTATTATATATGGAAAGTTTTAAGTTAGCTTTCCTTTGGAAAGTTTCATGTTAAAGAATATTGATGAAGTGGGCCACGCTTCCTGTCCTGAAGAGCTTTAACGATGAATTCAGCACTGTATGGTCATATGATTAAAATACTCCTGTTCATTACTATTCATTTATATCACCCTTAGCCTCTCTTGGAAACCCATCTGAACTGAAGAAAGTTTTTTTAAAAGCAGTTGTTGAAGAATAATCAATAATACATGTATATCTCTTTTTAGATCTTCAAAATCTACTAATTCCACACAGGGATTATATGAAACGGGCTGTGCCTCTGTCCTGAAAAGCTTTTCGATGATTTCAGCACTGTATAGTCATATGATTAAATTGCAATAGAGCGTTAGTCGAGGTTTATGATAGTCAAGGAATGGAAGGAAGGAACCAGAGTCGAACCAGACATAAAAATGTGCTTAATTGACAGATCACGGGTATTTCGTTTTTATCGAGTCGAAAAGTTAACGTTGAAAACAATACAAATTCTAAGTGTTTATAATTACACTATGTATGGCTTATAATTAACTGTTGTAACGTTACATGTGTGTAGTTATGTATTGTACATGTATCATGTATGACAAGTATACCAGATAAGTATACACATTAATCAAACAGGCTATATATAGGTGTGTGTGTGTGAGAGAGTGTGTGTGCGTATGTGTGTATGAAAATTGTAGAGTTATGTGTGTATGTATATTGATAACTGGTGTTATGTCACCCTCGGAAGTCTTTCATCACCTATGTACATTTCCATTCCTGTCTTATTGATAATAAACTTACTTAATTTAATTTCTTGAAATTTAATTTTGTTTGTAACAACCATTTTCATTGGCTTAAAAATGTATGTTCGATACACAAAAAAACCCGAAGTGTACACTCGATCGTCATAAACTGCTTCACAGTTTATTTACACTACACTCCATTTTTTTGCGTTATACCTCCATGACATAAAAATGTATTACAGTTAATCCTTAAATCATTGAATTCATTCATTCTGGTCACGCAAACTGTATACTTTACAGATCCAAACAAGTTAGATTTATATTGAAACCATCTCTTTCCTCATTTCCTTTTCTATCAAAAACATTGCAGTGGCCATTTTTGATTTACACGTTTAAGTGGGATGGTTTTACACTACCTCTTGGAGAGGTGTAAATTACACACGATTTGAGGAATAACTTACACCAATTTGTAAGTTACACCCAGTTTGAGTGATAACTAACACCCACTCGTAAGTTACACCCGGTTTGAGGGATAACTTACACCCCCTCGGAAGTTACACCCAGTTTGAGGGATAACTTACACCACTCGTAAATTACATCCGGTTTGAGGAATAACTTACACCACTCTAAATTACACTCGGTTTGAGGGATAACTTACTCCCCCTCGGAAGTTACACCCAGTTTGAGGGATAACTTACACCCTTTTGTAAGTTACACCGGTTTGAAGGATAACTTACACCCACTTGTACGTTACACCCGGTTCGAGGGATAACTTGCACCCTTTTGTAAGTTACACCGGTTTGAAGGATAACTTACACCCACTCGTAAGTTACACCTGTTTGAGGGATAACTTGCACCCACTCATAAGTTACACCCGGTTTGAGGAATAACTTACACCACTCGTAAATTACACCCGGTTTGAAGGATAACTTACACCCACTCGTAAATTACACCCAGTTTGAGGGATAACTTACACCCACTCGTAAGTTACACCCAGTTTGAAGGATAACTTACACCCACTCGTAAATTACACCCAGTTTGAGGGATAACTTACACCCACTCGTAAGTTACAACTGGTTTGAGAGATAAACACCCATTTGTAAGTTACACTTGGTTTGAGGGATAACTTATACCCACTCGTAAGTTACACTCGGTTTGAAGGATAACTTACACCCACTCGTAAGTTACACCTGTTTGAAGGATAACTTACACCCACTCGTAGGTTACATATGCTTTCTGAAACGGGCTGTAACTTATATATGACGTACACGACTTGTAAGTTACGCTCTGTTTGTGGAAGGGGCCCCTTTAATAATAGAACTGTAAAGGTATAAAATGTTCATGTCACCTGAGAGTATCACGTGACCTATTCTTATCGCCTTTTGTCCGACATCTTGCATTGTCCGTTAATATAAATTTATATTTTTGACATGTTAGGGTAAAGGGCTAATAAGATTGTTTTAATGAATGACATTGAACTTCATTCAAGGTCACAGGGGTCAAATATGCTAAAATCCTTAAATAACTACTCATCAGGAAGAGGCCAAGATACCTGATTTGGGGTTTTGGAAATAAGTACAAATAAATCGTTTTTACTTTTCTACATTTGTTTACTCTTGTTTATTGTCTAGGACGAACTCTTGTAATGTTGAATATTTTAATTATATATAAATACTAGTTGCTCGTACGAGCAGACATTCAATTTTACTTCATTATCTTATGACACAAAAAAATTTTTCTTTTCTCACAAATTCCTGATGTTACTAACAAATGCAAATTATATGAGCTAATCACCAATACCTGCTCAAAACAGCAGATAACTTTGCTTAATGAAAAAAACTCAATGACACAAACTGATGACCTTGAGCTTCATTCTAAGCCACCAGGCTCAAATATGCTAAATTCTTTAAAGGTCTTCTTCTCGAGAACAAAGACACGTAGAAACCTGATATTTGACATGTAGCTTGCTGAATTTAACAACATTGACCTCAAATTTATCAAAACTCACGTGACCGTTGAGGCCCATGGGCCTCTTGTTTTTTTTCACATAACAACAGCATCCTGCGATTAGATAGCAAAATACGGTGTAAGCCGAAACAACAAAACTACACTACAGTTTTGATCTAGATATTTATACAAGCAACACTATCATATGTTGATGACAGAACTTAAAAACAGTTCAAACTGGTTTATCCAAAATTTCTATTCTAATCTAATTTATTAATCTATTTCTATACCTTCCGAATCGTCAGCTTATACAAAATGTATGTATAGCTAACCACTTACAAGTGAAAGGTACTACCAGTGTATATATTGTAATTATGGACTCGTTTACTATACTTCCTTATACCAATTTAAATTTTGCCTAAAATGCCTTCCCTTTATTTTACATCTCTTCTAAGTTGCACAAACTAACCCTTTCACAGCAGAATGTTTCAGCACGATAGTACAGCGTGCGATTTCGCCTTACTATACCTTCTAAATCGTTAATTTATACAAAATGTATGTACAAGTGGCAGGTACTACTGTACCTACATATATATTGTAATTATGGACTCGTTTACAATACTTCCTTATACTACCATTTTCATTTTTGCCTGAAAGTTTCCCCTTTATTTTAAATCCGTCTTCAAGTTGCACAAACAAATTAATATAACCCTTTCATAGTAGAAAGTTTGTTTGACGATGACTTACTAACGAATTTTTTTCTAGTTCCAAGTATTACGATCTCAAATGTTAGAATGTGATTTTAATCTTTAACAGGAAATATCTTTAAAAAAGATAAACGGCATGAGTTTAAATGCTGGTGTTTATAATATAAAACCGCTGGTGAAATAAATGAACGAACTAATGTGTTTCAGCACAGATAACAAAATGATATCAGTTTGAATCATTTTGGTGATAATACCATGCGCGTAGCCAAGTTATTTTGTATGTGTATGCAAGGAAATGAAATGAGGGGTGAATGAGTACCGTATTATGATATACAGTTAAGTGTTTGGACAATTTAAGTCCGTCATTTAACGATGTCCGAATAGTTACATAATATTGTCCTGTTTCCTTGAAATGACGAGCCTTGTACAGCATTTAGAATGATAATTTGTGTTGACTTTACCTTGTTGTGCACGCTTGGAACACGTTTACATAATGTCCGAATATGTGTTCAATAACCATACGTACATAACCATAGTCCATTGGGCAAAGCAATACCTTTCCTGTGGGAAGGGCTGTAAAAGAAAGAAATCAAGACCAAAAACCTGATATCAACCTTGTATTTAAGTCGCGTTACCGTAACACGACGTTTTGGGATGATCATTGCGACAATGGGTGATGTTTTCATGACGGTATGTGTAGGTAAAATACATTTATATATAAAAATGCAGTTGTAGTCATAAAAGTTCCAGTAAAGTCGAATTGAATTTAATATAAATGAATCTTTCAACTGTACCGGTGGTCATAACATAGCACGACATGTGTTCTAGAGTTAAGTTAAAAGTTGGAATTATAACATTTATCATTATACTCAGAGGGGGGTTGATTGACGAGGATTAATGTCCTTGTTCCGGTTATAGCCGAGCCTAGGACATCTCACATGATCAGATAGGGGTCAGAGTTCAGAAGCTTAACGAGCAGGGAAACTGTGTTCATGTGACAACCCAGGCAAGCCAGGTAAACCACACTTGGGCTCGTTTGGAGACGTTAATCTCAATATTTAGCAGCCTGGATATATAAGGCAAAACATTCGTGACAGCGTTGGTGTGCAAACCTAATGATTTAAAAATACATTAATTTACTGCTTTCATTGAAGATCAGACAAAGGGTACATATATGATATCAAAATCTGTACATTTGAAAATTAATTTTCTGTGTCTATCTGCGTTCAGAAAGCTGTGTTTCATTATATTCAATAACATTCCTAAGCATACGTATAGTAACGTTCACCTAACGTTTGAAAGCAAACGATTTCCTTAAAGTTTTGATTCATTTCTGCATCTTACCAACTGTCATGTAGTGAGGAAAATTCCAATAGTGAATTTTGTGCTCTGTGCGCATATAAAACTCCGAACCTGTTCTTTTGGTTAATGTTTTATAATTCATTTTAAGATTAACAGTAACAAATATGTAAATCAAACTTCACCCTGGTTTCCGGTTGTAAGTAATCCTTTATATGAATGGCACCAAAGGGAGGATGGTGGGCTAGATCAGACCCCAGAAAAAATTTAAATGTTACTATGCCCAAATTTTAAATCATATTCAAATGAGCAATTTAAATATGTAAATGAGATATTATCTCCAATTTTCACTATTCGCTCATTCACTACATATACGTTTAACAATACATGATATAGGCGCTTATTTTACTTTTCTTAATTGAGAAAGTATCAGATTATTTTTTCTACAAGTTTCATGCAATTTGTGCCGAAACACACACACACATATTTAAAAAAAAAAGAAGTTTTTCTCATTGTGTATAATTGTTATAATGGAATGAGTTAAATTATAATATGATGTATTGTGTCTAGGCATATTATCGTGATAACATATCTTATATAAGATCATACATTAGGAGATCTAACAATGCTATATAGTTTACATTCAGCACGTTACTGAATATAGCTGTTAGATTGTCTGACATGTGTAAAAGAGCTTTCAGATACCCCTTTTCCTCGTGGAATCAATTGAAATCTACTTTTACCTGAAATGGTTTTACATGTACGTCTAACTGCAAAAAAGCAAATACGTGTACTTGAGACATATTTAAATATATAATCTGTTAAGTATAAAAAAGATAATTTGAATTGTATAGAACAAATATGTATTGTAAAAGGGAATGGTAGGAGAGATAAACAGAAGAAAATTAGGAGAATTTAGAAAATAATTTGCTCTATTTTGAAGGTACAATACCAAATAGACTGATTGATCAAGACAAGAGAGGTGGAGGACGCCAAACCGGAATCAAGTTAATAATCATTTAGTAGAGTAAAGTTACAAAAAAAATATTATTGAATTATTCTATTTGTTTTCTTTTAATTTAAGTTTCCTATGTTTAGGACTTAACGTTTTTGTATCAAAGCTCATTTTAAACTTATCGAAACACTTTAAAGTCTATATTAAGTTTTTAAGTCTATATTAGTATATATATCTGGCATCTTTTTTATTTGACAACTTATTTTGAAATTATTTGGATTTATTTTCATTTCCCCCATATTTTGTGTAAACCGTTGGATATCAAAACTAAGTTTTGTGTGCTATTTAGAATTTGCTTCAACCTCTCATATATACATATATCTTGCACATTTTGTATATAAAATGTATACATTTGGCATTGATCTTTTATGTCCTGAATGCTCTAAATTGTTAGCGTAAGCATTTTGCAATTCTGACAACCACCGGGGATGTTTTGTTTTTTTATGAAAACTGATGTGTACTCAACCTATATATACAGGGTGTAATGTATATTGCTGTTTGGACACACTTTTCTATATAAAGCTGCATATATTTAACTATTTCATTTATCTCAATAAATTTTTTTTTTTGGGAAAAAACAGTTATAATTTAATACTTTAATTTTGAGATTTTGATCAATTAAAATAATTTTTGACATAAAAATCATGTTCACAAATATGATATGGTATTGCATGTTTTTTTAGAAATGGTATATTAATTTTTTTTTTTTAAATACACACATAAATACATGATGTTTAATTAAAAACCCTTCATTTTACCTACAGGTGAGTATCTACCTGTTGGCATTGAAACTCCTTTTTGGAAAAAGACTATAATCACTATCAAAACAAACTGCTCGACAGGTAAATTCAAAATGTTGGCGTTCAGAGATACATCCGTTAATAGGACGTTAAACAAAAGTAAACCAAACCAAAATAAAGCGACTTCTTAAATAAATCAACTCTGTTACAAGAGCAAATTCCCTGATATACCGACACTTGGTTCTTAGGTTAGTAAGTTTAACCTTGACTAGTCTTTAGTCAGTCTGAGGATGTGACAGAGTCTAATCACCGAAACGTCCCAATACTGTCTGATGATGGTGACAGAGTCTAGTCTAGTCACCGAAACGTCCCAATACTGTCTGATGATGGTGACAGAGTCTAGTCACCGAAACGTCCCAATACTGTCTGATGATGGTGACAGAGTCTAGTCACCTAAACGTCCCAATACTGTCTGATGATGGTGACAGAGTCTAGTCACCTAAACGTCCCAATACTGTCTGATGATGGTGACAGAGTCTAGTCACCGAAACGTCCCAATACTGTCTGATGATGGTGACAGAGTCTAGTCTAGTCACCGAAACGTCCCAATACTGTCTGATGATGGTGACAGAGTCTAGTCACCGAAACGTCCCAATACTGTCTGATGATGGTGACAGAGTCTAGTCACCTAAACGTCCCAATACTGTCTGATGATGGTGACAGAGTCTAGTCACCTAAACGTCCCAATACTGTCTGATGATGGTGACAGAGTCTAGTCACCGAAACGTCCCAATACTGTCTGATGATGTCAAAGAGTCTAGTCACCGAAACGTCCCAATACTGTCTGATGATGGTGACAGAGTCTAGTCATCGAAACGTCCCAATACTGTCTGATGATGTGATAGAGTCTAGTCATCGAAACGTCCCAATACTGTCTGATGATGGTGACAGAGTCTAGTCACCGAAACGTCCCAATACTGTCTGATGATGTGACAGAGTCTAGTCACCGAAACGTCCCAATACTGTCTGATGATGTGACAGAGTCTAGTCACCGAAACGTCCCAATACTGTCTGATGATGGTGACAGAGTCTAGTCACCGAAACGTCCCAATACTGTCTGATGATGTCAAAGAGTCCAGTCACCGAAACGTCCCAATACTGTCTGATGATGTGACAGAGTCTGGTCACCGAAACGTCCCAATACTGTCTGATGATGTGACAGAGTCTAGTCACCGAAACGTCCCAATACTGTCTGATGACGGTGACAGAGTCTAGTCACCTAAACGTCCCAATACTGTCTGATGATGGTGACAGAGTTTAGTCACCGAAACGTCCCAATACTGTCTGATGAAGGGACAGAGTCAAGTCACCTAAACGTCCCAATACTGTCTGATGATGGTGACAGAGTCCAGTCACCGAAACGTCCCAATACTGTCTGATGATGTGACAGAGTCTAGTCACCGAAACGTCCCAATACTGTCTGATGATGTCAAAGAGTCTAGTCACCGAAACGTCCCAATACTGTCTGATGATGGTGACAGAGTCTAGTCATCGAAACGTCCCAATACTGTCTGATGATGTGATAGAGTCTAGTCATCGAAACGTCCCAATACTGTCTGATGATGGTGATAGAGTCTAGTCACCGAAACGTCCCAATACTGTCTGATGATGTGACAGAGTCTAGTCACCGAAACGTCCCAATACTGTCTGATGATGTGACAGAGTCTAGTCACCGAAACGTCCCAATACTGTCTGATGATGGTGACAGAGTCTAGTCACCGAAACGTCCCAATACTGTCTGATGATGTCAAAGAGTCCAGTCACCGAAACGTCCCAATACTGTCTGATGATGTGACAGAGTCTGGTCACCGAAACGTCCCAATACTGTCTGATGATGTGACAGAGTCTAGTCACCGAAACGTCCCAATACTGTCTGATGACGGTGACAGAGTCTAGTCACCTAAACGTCCCAATACTGTCTGATGATGGTGACAGAGTTTAGTCACCGAAACGTCCCAATACTGTCTGATGAAGGGACAGAGTCAAGTCACCGAAACGTCCTAATACTGTCTGATGATGGTGACAGAGTCCAGTCACCGAAACGTCCCAATACTGTCTGATGATGTGACAGAGTCTAGTCACCGAAATGTCCCAATACTGTCTGAGGATGGTGACAGAGTCTAGTCACCGAAATGTCCCAATACTGTCTGATGATGGTGACAGAGTCCAGTCACCGAAACGTCCTAATACTGTCTGATGATGGTGACAGAGTCTAGTCACCGAAACGTCCTAATACTGTAACGCCCAATACTGTCTGATGATGTTGACAGAGTCTAGTCACTGAAACGTCCCAATGCTGTCTGATGATGTAACATAGTCTAGTCACCGAAACGTCCCAATTCTGTCTGATGATGGTGACAGAGTCTAGTCACCGAAACGTCCCAATACTGTCTGATGATGGTGACAGAATCCAGTCAGCGAAACCTCCCAATACAATCTGATTATGGTCATAGAATTTGACAGACACACCCACACCCAGCAAACATGTATATATACAAACAATTGTATAGAAATGTTTACTGCTGAATGTTTTCCGGGCATGTCTGCGCGAAATTTAAGCTAATTCCGATCGGAACAAACGCGAAATATTAGCCACGTGACATTTAACAATTGGGCAGTATCATAAACAGTGCTGTGTTTCAGCCATATTACAGCTTTCGTGGCATAAACGTTACAAATTCTTTGTGTCGGAATGGTGAAGCAAATTGCAGGGCCAAATACATTAAAAAAACAAAAAACAAAAAAACAAAAATCAATGACTGACGCAATATTGTCGTCATATAGTTTCAGGAAGAATACGATAGGTATTCCCATGGTGTCCTGCAGAATGTAGCTGGCCGCCAATGCACACTGATGAAGGTGTTCGTGGTATCTGAAAGACGGATAATGTTGAAATGGAGAGCGTCTGTGATGATTTAAGGGGCATTTATCCATCAATGGCGTTAGGGATACATTTTGTACATGTAATATGCTTGGCTGTATTAAGGTATTGTATATAGACTGCATCTATGTTTTTTTTATAATCAAAATACATTCTTTAAAATTTCATGGATAATAATGTTGAGTGCAAAATGTTGTCAATATATAATCTAAATAAACATTATTTTAGAACAGTCGGGTTATACTATACAGTGTAAATATAGCAGTGATTTTGCATTGGTTCAAAACCAGCTATTTTCAAATATAGGTCGCTACTTATAAATGTGCCGAAAGAAATTTACTCTGAATATCATAACTGCATGAAATGTGATTATCAGTGCATGTCTGTATCAAGAATTGAAATAATTATTTTGTTTGTCAACTTCTCCTGATTTGTCGAAAAGACAGTCTGCTAATTCTATTATACAACATGCCAACTACGTTATACATGTATATATTTGTACATACATTGTATATACTTTTAGCATGCAAATTGAATGTTGCTGACCAGTAAAGACAGCCCTATTAGTATCTGACATAAAAGAACATAAGAATTGAAATGAACACAAGTATGTATCTGATGTATATTTAATTACTTCATTATATATTTATAATTTTATGGCGCGCGATATTCTGGAATATTTTCTTCATGTTGAAAATGTTAATATGATAGAAGTCACATAATAATGAACAGCCAATGTAACACAGCCAATTCGATAATTTCATACAGTCAGCAAACTCCATTCTATATGTGAATGTTTTCGATATGCTGTGCCTTAGATTATTTCTATTCTTAATATATCCTTTTATGTTCTATGCTTGTATAAGTATCTTATCTCTCTATCAATGTTGTCGTAACTCATTCTATCTACATGCCTATTTCATTGACATAGTTTGTTTTCTTTCCACACATCATACGTTGATTAAATGGTACTTGATATTATCGGGCGACATTGAGTTAAATCCGGGACCTTTGTCTACAAGTTCATCAAACTCATCCCTTTCCTCTAATATAAGTCCCCATTTCTGTACCGGTAAATATTCATTTGTCCATCTCAACGTTCAAAGTATCAAACATAAGCTTGATGTTCTATTTACTGAACACAGTACTTTCTCTATATTATTGTTTACTGAAACCTGGCTAAATGAAAATGACATTTCCCCAGACTATAATTTGCCTGGATATTCTGACCCATTCTGTCACTGTAGGTCTGAACAATTTGGTGGTGGGATATCTGTCTATGTAAAAAACAGCATCTCTGCCAAGCGTAGACGAGATCTAGAGTTGCCTACAACTACAATTGAATGTATATGGCTGGAACTTGTTCTGGGCGGAGAAAAATGTTTGTATGGCATATTTTATAGACCCTCTAACTCTCCTGTTATTGTCTGGTCACATATTTCCCATTCAACAGTGGTATATCTAATATCGTAATAACAGGTGATTTCAATGCTAATTTACTAGTAGATTACCAGTCATCCCACTTACGTAACATACTTATTTATTTTAATTTATCTCACCATGTACAAGATCCAACTTTTTATACCGAGGCTTCAACTTCACTACTCGATATAGTCTGCACTAGTAATGTCAGTATCAGAGATGAATGTATCGTCGGAGAAAGTTTTCTTGATCAGAATAAATATCACTGCCCAACTTATTGTTCATTTAACTTTGTTAAACTGTTGCAACAGTCTTTCAAGCGGCACGTTTGGCTCTTTGACCATGGCAATTATGTATTGTATAGGTATAAATTGAGCTCAGTTAACTGGAATAATATATTAGATGTTGAGGATTTAAATTGAGCAGTAAAATGTTTTATTTCTACCTTATTAGAGATTGCGAATTCTTGTATTCCAAACTAATTTGTAACCGTCAGATCAAACGAACCTCCATGGATGTCAAACGAAATACGTAATCTTATTCGCAAACGGAAACGAGTACACAAAAGAGCCAAACGTACCATGAACAATGCGCATTGGTTGGCATTCCGCCATATCCGTAATATATATGTTAATACTATAAAAAAGGCTAAATTTCAGTACTTTAGTGACTTATCTGGAAACTTTAAAAAAAACCCTTCAAATCTTAGAGCGAAAGACTGGTGGAAAACTGTCAATTTATTATTACCGAACTCTGGTAAATTTTGCACACCTCCTTTAATCCATAACGATTCTGTTATTACAGACGACTTTCCAAAAGCTTGTCTATTTCATAAATTTTTCAGTGCCTAGTCTGACGTTGATGATACTAACGCTAACCTCCCTACCATTGATGACAACCCTAACGAAATTTTGTCAACTATAAACATAACAGCTATAGATGTTAAAGACGCTATTCTAGACCTCGATTGTTCCAAAGCTATTGGTCCAGATCTAGTAAATCCTCGACTACTCAAAGAAGCCGTATATATTCTATATAACCCCCATAAGTAATCTTTTTAACAAATCTCTAAACTCTAGTGTTTTTCCTTCTGAATGGAAAACAGCAAACGTTACTTCAGTACATAAAAAAGATAGCAAGTCACATTTATCAAATTACAGACCGATTTCGTTATTATCCATAGTTGGAAAACTAATGGAAAGATGTGTCATTTAATATATGAATATTTTTTTACTTACCAATTCCCTCCTGTCATCTAATCAATCAGGTTTTAGACATGGAGATTCTCCAACCAACCAGCTTCTTTCTATCATCCATGATATATACTCTTCTCTTGATAAAGGCAAATAAATAAGAATGGTCTTTTGCGACATCAGCAAAGCCTTCGACCGTGTTTGTCACAAATGTCTTTTATGTAAACTATCTAGACTCGGTGTTCGAGGTTCTTTACTTTTATGGTTAGAAGATTATCTTCATAACCGGAAACAAAGAGTTGTTATTAATGGGGAAAACTGTAGCTGGTGCTACATTAAGGCCTGTGTTCGACAGGGCTCCATCCTTGGTCCTCTTTTATTTCTTATATTCATCAATGATATTGTGAAAAATATTAATTCTATTACCAAATTATTTGCAGATGATACTTCCTTGTATGTAATCATTGATACCCCTAGAATAAGTGCAGAAGTTCTGAATTCTGATTTAAACAAAATCCATGAATGGTCGAAAGATTGGTTGGTTGTTTTTAATCCTAATAAAACTGAAACTTTATTAATAAGCCGAAAATCCGTCAGTCTCGTCCATTCCCCCTGACTATGAATAATACTAATAATACTGAAGTTTCGTCACACAAACACCTTGGTGTATTTCTCTCTAGTAATGGGTGTTGGGATGATCACATCAGCTATTTATTGACAAAGATCTCGCCTAAAATAAATATTCTGCGGAAATTCAAATTTTCGTTAGATCGTCTTAATCTCCAAACCTTGTATTTTACACTCATTCGATCCATAATAGAATACGGCGACATTGTCTGGGACTGTCTCACACAGGCTCAAACCGACCTTCTTGAAAACATTCAGTTAGAAGCAGCACGTATTGTTACTGGTGCCACTAGACTAACTAGTAAAGTCAAGCATTATACTGAAACAGGCTGGCTTCCCCTCGAACGAAGACGACAACAACATAAATTAATACAGTTTCATAAAATGGTTCATAGCCTTGAACCCCAATTCCTTAATGACATCCTTCCCTCACGTAATAACCGAATACATGACCACAATACCCGTGTTGCTGATAACTTTCGTCCTATCACTTGTCACACAAGTTTATATATATAAAAAATCGTTTTTCCTTCTGTAATTTGCCCCTGGCACTCCCTTCCTGACTTCATTAAATGTGATCCATCATTACCCAGACTTTAAAAAACATTTAAATGAACCTAATATTATTGTCCCTTCTTTCTATTATAGCGGTAGCAGGATGGGTCAGATTCTCCATGCCAGATTAAGGGTGGAGTGCAGTTCTCTCAAATTTGACTTGTTCCGTAGAAATCCTATTGACAGTCCTCTCTGTCCATGTAACAACGGAAACGAAACCAATGAACACTTCTTGTTACGCTGTCGTCGTTACTCTCAACTTCGAGCACGTATCTTTATTGAAATAACCTGTCCTCTCACAACTCGAGTACTGTTATTTGGGAATGATGAACTGACTGATGATCAAAATGCTCTTATCTTCTTATGTGTTCAACATTTTATAATCAGCTCTAAGAGATTTGACTGATGCACATACTCCTATTTCCTGTCTGAATGATCTTTTATCTCATTGCACAGTTGTCGAAAACTTTCTGTTCTCGTTGTTTCAGTGTCAAACTATTTAACTGACATGCTGAAACCCCTACCCCCTCCCTCTCACAACCCTTTTCCATTTTCCTATCACACTTTTTTTTGTAATTACGTTACTGTTTTTCGTATACATATATATACATCAACTACATCATATATCATTTAAATTCATGTGTTTACTGTACTGGAGACGGATTTTACGTAGGTGTTTAACACTTGTTTCCGAATCAAATTCATCCCTATAAGTGTGTTCGCTGTATTGAATGTAAAGGATGTATATTGAATGAAATAAAGTTTATACTAACACAGCCAATATGATAAAATATTGGCTGTGTAATATAACTTCTATCATACGGCGTGTGATACATTTGTAATATTACGGAGCATGATATATTTTTGATTTAACGGCGTGTGATATATTTGTAATATTACTACCTGTGATACATTTGTAATATTACTGCGTGTGATACATTTATAATATTACGGCGCGTGATATATTTATAATATTACGGCGCGTGATATATTTATAATATTACGGCACGTGTTATATTTATAATATTACGGCGCGTGATATATTTATAATATTACGGCGCGTGATATATTTATAATATTACGGCGCGTGATATATTTATAATATTACGGCGCGTGATATATTTATAATATTACGGCGTGTGTTATATTTATAATATTACGGCGCGTGATATATTTATAATATTAAAAAACATTTAAATGAACCTAATATTATTGTCCCTTCTTTCTATTATAGCGGTAGCAGGATGGGTCAGATTCTCCATGCCAGATTAAGGGTGGAGTGCAGTTCTCTCAAATTTGACTTGTTCCGTAGAAATCCTATTGACAGTCCTCTCTGTCCATGTAACAACGGAAACGAAACCAATGAACACTTCTTGTTACGCTGTCGTCGTTACTCTCAACTTCGAGCACGTATCTTTATTGAAATAACCTGTCCTCTCACAACTCGAGTACTGTTATTTGGGAATGATGAACTGACTGATGATCAAAATGCTCTTATCTTCTTATGTGTTCAACATTTTATAATCAGCTCTAAGAGATTTGACTAATGCACAAACTCCTATTTCCTGTCTGAATTATCTTTTATCTCATTGCACAGTTGTCGAAAACTTTCTGTTCTCGTTGTTTCAGTGTCAAACTATTTAACTGACATGCTGAAACCCCTACCCCCTCCCTCTCACAACCCTTTTCCATTTTCCTATCACACTTTTTTTTGTAATTACGTTACTGTTTTTCGTATACATATATATACATCAACTACATCATGTACCATTTAAATTCATGTGTTTACTGTACTGGAGACGGATTTTACGTAGGTGTTTAACACTTGTTTCCGAATCCAATTCATCCCTTAGTGTGTTTGCTGTATTGAATGTAAAGGATGTATATTGAATGAAATAAAGTTTATACTAACACAGCCAATATGATAAAATATTGGTTGTGTAATATAACTTCTATCATACGGCGTGTGATACATTTGTAATATTACGGAGCATGATATATTTTTGATTTAACGGCGTGTGATATATTTGTAATATTACTACCTGTGATACATTTGTAATATTACTGCGTGTGATACATTTATAATATTACGGCGCGTGATATATTTATAATATTACGGCGCGTGATATATTTATAATATTACGGCACGTGTTATATTTATAATATTACGGCGCGTGATATATTTATAATATTACGGCGCGTGATATATTTATAATATTACGGCGCGTGATATATTTATAATATTACGGCGCGTGATATATTTATAATATTACGGCGTGTGTTATATTTATAATATTACGGCGCGTGATATATTTATAATATTACGGCGCGTGATATATTTATAATATTACGGCGCGTGATATATTTGTAATATTATAGCGCGTGATATATTGATAATATTACGGCGTGTGATACATTTGTAATATTACTGCGTGTGATACATTTGTAATATTACTGCGCGTGATATATTTGTAATATTATAGCGCGTGATATATTTGTAATATTACGGCGCGTGATATATTTGTAATATTACGGCGCGTGATATATTTGTAATATTATGGCGCGTGTTATATTTATAATATTGTAGCTTAATAAAGATGTACACATACTTGTTTTTAAATAAATTACAAGCACATAATGAATTACTTCCTTTAAGTATGTCAAGGGGTATGGCCAGATTTAACAGCCGAGTTCACCATCTAACTTATTAGTGATTTACTCGACCTCTAAAGAGGGACTAAACTATAATATAAACAGCCTATCCTTTAACACATGATGACGGTGGAAAATTTCCACTTACCTACTGACGTCAAGTGCATGTGACCAGAGTCACGAGACTTATAATTACTACAGCTGATAATGACAACACACGATATATGTGTTGTATGTGTGTCAGTTTACCTATGTGTATATATATATAGCGTGATACGACCTTGTTTATCAGTATATTATACAGTGTATATATGTTGATATGAACTAGGACTTTATACTTTAAGATTATTAGCCATATCGAACATACTTTGATCAGACCTGTGGACAATATTTTAAGGTAGGTTATTGTTGCTTAAAACTTAATATTTATAGGATCCTATGTGTGTTATTCTACAACTCAATGCATTTTTTAGAATCCATGATAACGTTATACACAATAAGCGTGTTAACACAATAGATTTATATATGTTGCATGTGTGTACTAGTATGTGTTGTCGTTTACTATGTATTGTTTCAAATTAATTATAACACGCATGGACTATCTCAGTGTTTACGACGAAAAGAAATCCTTAATTTGCTCTTTATCATCAATATTGGATTCGCGTTATGTGATAGAACCGGAATCATTCTGTCAAATGTCATTTATCAATGCACATGTCTTTGTAGTTATGATAATATACAGGATACGGTTTCATTAATATATATATATTAGCTTAAGGATAGTTCTTAGCTTAGAATTCCCTCTAGGAAAACATAACAGAATTAGAGGAGAGTTCCATAATTAAGATTTTTACAAAATTTAAGGAGGATTCCTTCATAAGATTTTACAGAATTGAAGATGGGTTTCTTAACTTAGATTTTACAGAATTTAAGATGGGTTCCATAATTAAGATTTTACAGAATTGAAGATGGGTTTCTTAACTTAGATTTTACAGAATTTGAGGAGGGTTCAATGATTTTAGATTTTACAGAATGTAAGGAGGAATCATTAACTTAGACGTTACATAATTTAAGGACGGTTCCTTAACTAAGATGTTACAAAATTTAATGAGGGTTCCTCAACTAAAATTTGTTCTTGTTAAATTCTGTAAGGCTTTCCTAATAATATGAATTCTTTAAGTAAATGACTTTCCTTAAATCGTGGAATATTGATGAAACTGACCCCTGACACCTAGTATAGATTCTTAATATAGATAAATATAGATAGATATGATAACATTATACACTATAATTATTTAAGAACCTAAACTTTACATAAGACCTTTAATTCTCAATTTATAGCTACAAATGCATGTGATGCAGGGTTAACAGGTTGACGGAATATGTGTCCTGTGAACTATGTGAACTATAGTAATGTCATTTTAAGCACTTAGCTGTAGTGTATGGCATATATGATCGATTTGAATGACATAGCTTTGTAAGCAAAGACGTACGTGTTTATGTAATTATTGTGACGAGATATCCCGTCTATAATATCTTTTAGCAGTCTAATTTTACTGGCATTATTGGGGGGAAACACTTTTCTGAGCATTCATTGTAATTGAAACAATTGTTTAAACTCTTTGGATGGAAAGCAACAAACAAAGTTTGCAATTTGTACAATAAGAAATAAGCAGAAGCGTTTAGTGCTAAAATCGCTAAAAGGAGATGCTCGCTAAAATATGTAAAATTGCAGTATGTGTTATGGGGAATTACTGGACATTGAAAAGGAAATCGCACTCAAAGTAAAGTACAAGAATTGTTTACTGTCACATTAGACAAACTTAAGTTACATATTATTAACTTCACTGACCGTTGTGTAGTCATGTGAGGTTATGTCATTTAAAAATAAATACATATCGCCAAAATATCATTAAGAATTTTCAAATTTGATGGACGTAGTGAAAATAATAATGGAATTGTTGATAACAGTAAGTGTACATTATCCTCGCTGTCAGGTGGTATTATAAAATTCTGATCTCGCTTCGCTCTTAATACTCTAGAGTATAAATATCAGCTCTCATGAATTGTACATATATATCTATATCAGTATAATAAATGATAAACCATACATCAAACACATTAATATAAATATTTCATGATGACACGGTATGTAAATGATTGTATGAATGTTTGGAGCCGGTATCACAGGGCGTTGAAACAAATTTCCAACACACGGTTTAAAATGTTTGTAAATTACATGTTTATGATATAATGCATATAATTCATATCGATCGTTTGGTGTTAATTTAAACAATGCCCCGGAGACACGACACCATGACACGATATGGTCATGATTGGTCATAAATATTTGGAACCAGAACGTTCAAAGAAATTTCCAACACACGTTTGAAATGTTTACATATTATTTGCCATGATACATAGTATAAATATATTGATCGATGGATGTTAATTTGAACAAGGCCCCTGAGGCCTGTATAGTAATATGTACTATATCGGGATATACGTTTTTTTGTATATATACATTCGACGCTGAGTTTAAATCGACATCTTTGATATCGGAGCAGTTGTATGTATTTGTCTGTATATTTGTCTGTATATTTGTATGTATATTTGTTGGGTTTAAAGGTTTCTATCCTTGATATCGGAGCAGCCTTCTGTAAATTTCGAACGAGTGAAAATATTTGTCGCTGAGTGTAAAATTTTCCATCCTTGATATCGGAGCAGCCTTCTGTAAATTTCGAACGAGTGAAAATATTTGACGCTGGGTGTAAAACTTCCCATCCTGGACATCGGAGTAGCCTTTTATGTATTTCGCATACATGCCAAACTTGATTCCTTAGTATATGTTTTCTACGCGTATCTTTGAAATAGGAATAGCCATGTGTAACTTTTGAGAGACATTTTCCCTTATTTTTGGTCTTATTTTCCATTCTGTAGGTGAACCATGGTACACGGTGGTGGATCCTGTTCCGGCGGGGGATATAGCGGTGGTGGATTCAGTGGTGGAACCTATATGTCTACTAATACTTACTATAGAAACGGTCGTAGAAACGACTCGGAGGGCTGCTTAAAATGTATTGTATGTGTATGTCGCTGTATTGGGATATGTGTCTGCTGTAAGGGTCAGAGCCATGTCGGCCAGATATTGATATTCTGGGCGTGGCTTGTGGTGTTATTTCTCATTACCGGATTGTCTGTGGGTCTTGGGAGATTTGGTCCTACGGATACGGCTGTCAGCCCGTCCGATATGATTATGATGAAGAGAGGAATCGACCCGACTTTCTGTGGGAGTGTGAGCGTACGAACCACGCTTCCTGTCAATACCTACCTCTTGCCTAAAGCTCCACAGATTGCGTCAGATCGTGTGAACTATTCATTTAATAAAACAACATCCATAAGTGACGACAGGTATGAATACTGGGGGTTTTACCTGATTGCTGGTTCTGACATAACAGTTCTTACCTGTGCAGACTCCTTCGGTGATTTCTATATAGTCAAAGGAAAACACCAATTTGGACAATGGAAAAACGACAATTATGATTCTGCCAATAACGAGAGGCATATACTCATAGGGGGATGTTCCTATCCGTTCTATAGCAGAACAAGGGTGTCCTACCACATCAGCACCACTGATGAATACTACTTTGTCTTCGCCAATCATGGATCATCATCGATAGGTCTCGACCTTACATTCAATCTTACGCGTACTATATATGACTTGGGAGGCAATGAAAGCCTTCTTTGTGTTTCCGCAACATCATGTACCGTAGACCTGTCGAGCAGCGACTCCAAGCAAACCATTGTAGTATACGTACCACCGTTTGATGAATTTGACTTTGACGTCACAACAGCGTGTTCCGCACTTATTTATGTTTATATTTTAATATTTTTCTTAATACCGTTCACGATTGGCAGTATTTTTACGGTCGTTGTGCTACACAGAAAAAGAAGAACTACCAGCACTCCTGTTAATGAGAGGAGGGAGCATCATGCCTTTTCAACAAATACCTCCCCGCCTCAATACCAGACGATGCCACGCGAGTCTGAACGCGAACATAAATTGACAACCCCGTCCTACGGTTTCCAGGACGACGGCATGGCCGTCCAACCCCCTTCCTATGAAGAGGCAGTCGCACGGAAGGATGGAATGTGACATCAGTGATGTGATTTATGATTGACACCATGGCGGTGCTGTTAAAAAACACGTTTTGCTCAAACTAGATTAGTCGGCCCACATTGGCAACCTCGATATCTAGTCAAATGTTCGCTATAGAAGGCCTCTGGTAAGATACTATACTGGGGTAAAGAACCAAATCTATAAGGGCTGTAAGTTTGCGATTTCTTTCAACTTGTCTAATTTATGTTTTATTTTAATGATACACGTGAATTATTATCAAAGAGTTTACATTCACTTTTCGGTAGACAATATCAGCATAACATCATTGTAACAATGGTGAATTTCAAAATGAAAATGACGCAAAAGGCGTCATACTAAAATGCTAGATACCAAAATGCTTCAGTTATACATGACCCCATTTCATTATGTCAGATCATTTGAATTTTGAATGGCATGTCTTTGGGTGAAATGAAAACACCATAGCTCAGCCATTAGCGCTGCGGAGCAGTGGGGCTTAAGTGAAGATCCGACGTGTGGTTTGCCAACCATTCGGGATCGTTTATGGGCGGCTCAGATCACAAACCGTCCTGTATTTGTGTCCTGTGACAAGAAGCATTTACCAATTGATTTAGATAGCCTCCTTTCTTTTGTTCAGTGAGGTAGTCACCATGTCTATTCACGTAAAGATGAACCCGCCGGAAACGCAAAAGCATAATAAGATGCAATGATTAGTTGAATGCGCCATAATAGCCGCGAACTTGTGTTTTTTTGAAATTCGGAACGAGTTCAGCCTTAAGTAGCAATAAAATAATTAATTGTTCTCATCATAAGCACAGTTCACAAGAAAACCTCTGATCATCAATAATCCTCCATTGCCAAGCCATGCAAGTTTTACAATTTGGCGCACCTTTCTTCTGACAAAGTTATTTTCTAAAAAAAAAAAAGAATTATCTGTATAGCATGGATTCCGGATTCAAAGGAATAAAAATGAATGTAATATTCACATATCTAATAACACTTAACTTCTGTCCTTGATGATGTTGGCTGTGATAAAATCGTTTATATTATGTTATACTTTCTAGCCTTGTGAGATAAGTTATATAATTCCGGTAATATTTATCTTCCATGTCCATTAATATGTGATTGTATATATGATGACAATACAAAATTATTGTGTCACCAAAGTAAACAATTGTATAATATTTACATATGCTGATTCTAATCTGAAACTCGTAATGTTTTAGTGACGATTCAGATTGCTTTTATTCTGATACCCGTTTTAGAACTGCTTTTTGATGTTGTTTCTTTTCACTTGAAATATACAATAAAGAATATTCCCTAGTGAGTTAACATTATTCATGACTTATTTATCTTTTAGAATAAACACACATGTAACAAAGGAGATTTAACGTTTGATTGACAACGTAGAATATACTACATGTATTTTGAATCAAGCTTTAAGCAGCACAATGATCTGTAGTCTGTGTCTTTAATGACCGATCAATATCACCCGTCGTTTATTGAGAAGCAGAACTCCTTCTTTGTTATTCGATGCCCAGTACATGTGGTTATTCAAAACAATTGAAACGCGGGTAAATATATCGACCTCTCTTGTAACTCTTTTTTGTTTGTTTGTTTGTTTGTTTGTCTCCCCTTCTTCCTTACTAGGCATTTAATTTGTTGACTAATTGACCTTTGACCTGAAAGTAAATGTTGCAATTACCCGACTCTCTCTCATATGCGACCTCATTTTTTCCTCCCAACGTTATTTACTATACTAGTGGCCTGAATTAAGCGACCACCTGTCAGACGCGACTAACGACCATCATTTCCGTGTCCCAAACACTGAAAAGGGACTTTTTTCAGTGAATTTCTGAATTTTAAAACGGAAGCAGAAGTCATAACCAATTAGAAAAACCGGACGAACCTGTCCGTTTTTAAATATTGAAAGTTACTTCAGAAATGCATGATATTTCTTATTATTTCTAATAAATGTCTTCAATTCCTATTTTTTGCCCTGATAACACCCAAAAACGAACGAAACGACTTCATTTCTGGAAAAGGAGAGGAGATGGGGCGAAAAGACGTTCTAGCCATTCAGACGATTTTCACGAAGTTGTAATTGATAAAAATACAAAAAATTTCTTGTATTTGCTTGTATCTCCATTGATTCTAAGTCATGTGTCACAATGACCCAATGGCAGAGCACTGCACATTTTCTTGGAATGATAAAAGTATAAACCGTCTTTCATTAAGATACTTAAACAGTTTAAATGTTATCGTCCAAACAAAGAGTTATTGCAAATAGAAAATATCGGACTTATTTGACCTTTGAACTTTGACCTTGAATATTAGTATGAGTCAGTTTTTTTCTTCGCACCACACATGTACCATGACTCTGACACTTCAAGTTATTGAGAAGCTATTTAGGTGTTTCAACATATTTGACCTCTGTGACCTTGAATATGGATCAAGATAATTTCTTTTCACAAATTTTTGTAGGGTTCATTCCAAGAATCTATCGACAAGTTCTAGGCCAGGTCCGCAGAAAGAATCTGTAAAAAGTACCAGATTACATAGTTTACCTAAATTCTATTCATTTATTTAAGGATTGAATAATGTTATGTTGAGGTGTATGGGGGTATAAACATCAATAGGTCTTGAGACAAATTTTATGAACTCAACATAACTTTATTCAATCCTTATATTTATATTTTTTTGATATTTTGTACAATATTTTGTCTTTGACAAATAGGGACTTGTGCAAATCTACCACAGAACTTATCGAAATGTACGTTATCACTCTTCGTCTACATATGGTTAATACTTTTAGGATTTCTTTCGTGAACAAACTTAATAGCGAATTAAAACAAATATTAGTTTTAAAGGAATTTATTTCATATAAGTATGATCACTTTTGAAAAGGAATTAAAAATATATAGTCCAAGCTCAACAAATGTATTCCTACGCCGGACTTGATATAGTTCATTGAAAAATGACTCGAGTTAACTGTGGTAGGTTCATTGAGTCTGAATTGAGTGGAAATATAAATATTCCTTGTTGACTTCTCTGAATTTTACATTCGCTGTTTGAATATATTCAACCTTCCTATCTCCACAGAAATACTGCTTTCGAGGTACCAATGAGCTAGCCAACGAAAAAAAACCAATATCTCAAACAATTCTCATTTGTCCAGAACTTCATGATCAGACGTGGTCTAATACATAGCTGTAATAGCATGATGCAAATAGGGCTGAGTTACTGCCTCTGATGAGAACGTTTGACCTTAGTCATCGAACGGAACAGACGTACTTGTGATAAACCTACGACTTGTTTCGATTTTGAACATTTGGCCAGTCCCCCAGATCTATGTAAGCTTTATGCAGCTTTTCGTGTGTGTGTTTCTTCAACAAACGTCTTGCTATCTTTACACTCAGACTTAACACTCTAGCACAGACAATACAATTCTTTTCAACGAATTCCGGCCCACATGGGGCAATATAGGAAATACAATCACGAAGAGGTAGAGTGGCCAAAAGACATATGAATGGACATGTATTTATACTAATATAAATTACAAACATATAACAAAATTGCTTGTAACATGCTTCATGTTGTAACCTACGACTTGGAAGTCAGCTAGATTAGCTATTACAAAATCATTACACAATTGATACAGCAATAGTTTGTATTATCTTAAATTTGACATAGTGAAATTAGATAACAACTTTAAAATATCCCCATCTTCATTATTCATCAACCAGATGTATTTTTGTTCTGGATCTAAATTTGAAAAATTGAGAGCTTTCATGCAACATAAATCAAATAGCTCATTCCTATCAGCATTGCATTTAGTACCTGATACTAGAAAGTGAGTTTCATCCTCGATACAGCGAGTTTCACAGTGTGTACATAAACGTTCACTCCGGGAAATATTGTTATAGCGACCCTTTTCTATCATGAGTCTATACGCAGATATGCGTAGCTTAGCAATATGTTTTCTTGCATGAAAATTTGCTATAGATCTGGTATAGGGTTCAACCCAAAATTACATTTCAGGTTAAGGTAGCTTACCAGTTTCCCATCTAATATTTTTTCTCTTTTTTGATACCATTTTTCAATATAATATTTTTTCAAGTATTTTCTTATGAAACCCTCAAATTGAGTAGCACTGGAAAATCTATGTACTGTATTCTGCTGTATATTTAAAAATTGATAATACAAATCTAATACAATTATGCCAAGAGTGATTATTATTTTGGCTTAGCAATTTTGAGCAATTGACAGCTTTTTGCCGTAGTGGGAATTTATCTATAGAGTGTTCAAGATGGAACCAGTATAAAAAGGTATTTTTTTAAGATATTAAAATTTACCGGGAATCTTTCAAGTTCAGAACGAACTGCAAAATTAGTACAATGTTTACTTGCTCACTAAATTTCCGCCCACACAAGTATTTACGCCTACTATTCTAAACAGTTAATGCATCAGGTGGAAAAAAAATTACACACTTGCTATTAAGATAATGATGATCTGTATTTCAATCAGATTAAAAGTGAATATTTATATATATGATGTTATACATACATAAATGAAGGAAATAGATATTAGAAACCTTCCTGAATGTGAAACAGCGATAAGTGAGGCTTAGGCCATCACGCTTTTCCGGACAGCGTGGCACGCCAATACGTCAGTGTTATTTATAGAGTGATGTACCATTCAGTTTGCTTTGTAAAATACATGCACAGGGCATTTGACAAGAAAGCACTAGTTTAAGGTAATGTTCGTTTGGGGAGAGTTTTTGTTTGTTTGTTTTGGTTTTTTTTCCAAATAGGTAGGTAATACAATTCACATTGCGTCACGGTAAGGGGGGAAAATAGGTCATGATTACGTCAAAAGTGAATTCACAGAACTGGCCAGGTGTGTGTGTGTTTGTATGTGTACTGAGGTGTGTGTATGTAAAACATGGTGACGACCAACAAAGGTAAGTAATCTATTCATTTGTGTTGTTTCTTACTGGGCGCATTCCAGGAGATCTGTAGCTAGATTACTTTTTTCCGGAAGCAGAATTATGGTAAATATTGTGGACAGAAATTCTAAAAAACGGTACAACTTCCAGGCCCCACTTCCACCATATTCCGTAACAAAATTCCTTTAATACACACTTATATAAGGAATATCTTGTCTATACTTTGTAGCACATGGACTTGTGTGTTAATTTGTAAAACCGATTAGCAAAGACCTTTAATTCACACTTATATAAGGAATATCTTGTTTTTAGAAATTCTCAAATACGGAAAACTTCCATATTGGTTTTCTGTTTCGAGTATTTCGTAAAATACTTGGTACCAAATGAACTTCTGTGTTAATTTGTAAGACCTATTATTAGTAAAAGCAGAAATCTTTGACCTACATCACAGAAAAAAACAACAGCATTTGTCCGGGTTCTATCCCCTACCCTTTTTAACACTAAAACTTCATACATGAGTTCACCTTAATGAGGCAGTGTACCGCGTGCCAAAAGTCGGTCACTCTAACCGATATTGTGACTTTTGAACTACATCACATACAGATTTCAGAACTGTTGTGATTGAGTCCATACACACAAAATCCAGATTCTTTCTTCCATGCATGTGTGCAATACTTTAGATAATCAATTTTCTAAACCGTGTCATCCTGCAAAAAAAGGTGTAATATTTTCTTTTAGATATCATTTACCGGCTTTGGGTATCAAATATTCCTAATTCAGGAATAGAACCAACTTAATACAAAGTTTGAATAATTCATCTCATCAGTTGAAATAAGCACGGTTGATTTTACACCCTAGAATGGGCGATATTATTGATCAAATTAGTCACATGAACTCTTTCACATCTGAACCCTGATATAAGATTAGTGATATTACTAAAATTCATATCACCAAATGCAATCAAATAATTAAAAGGTGTTATCAGATCCAATTTCGTGGTAAAAGGATATCACTTATCAGTAAGCATCCATATGATTTATTTATCGTCTTAGGATTTCTAGGTATGTATTTAAATTTCACATTCGGTGGGGGACTGTAGTTCAATGATTTGTCTTGCTTGAATAAACTCAGTTTTTTTCGCTTTTGTAAGTTGATTATCATATAAATCTCTTGTTAACAATATACAGAAAAAGTATAAACTAGTAACTATATATGTAAGTGTTTGATGATAGGAGCATTCCTTCGTTTCAATAAAGTTTAAGTCGTCAAAATTAAACTTACCGGGAACTATGTATTTTTTCCAAGTAGTAAAAGTTATCATCTTGACATTATTAATATACGGCAGTTTTACTCTCAAGAAAAACCAAAGAGTATCACTAATTACCTCAAAAACATATGATATTGGTATACGATACGCCTTTCCCTATACATTTCTACGTTAATTTCATTCCATGTAGGCACAAACCCTCATATAATCATCGTTCGGACATAGATTTCATCAATATATTTTATGCATATTTCTGATATCCGAACGAAGGAACGCCGCTTTAAAGAACATATTTTTCAAAGATCACGTTTAGTGAGACCTTAGGTGTGATTAAGCAATAACGGAAAAGGGGTGTATCATTTCGTCAGTACGTGTGAGGGTGTGTGTGAGATTACATGCGTGTGTGCTCAATACGATCATGGTACCGTTAAACTTAAACCGAAACATAAACTTAGACATTATAAATAACACTCAACTACTGCATAAGTGAAAACATAAAGATATTATATATCATGATACAAATAATATAATTAACAACATCAATATTAGTTTTTGATGGACAGGTCTTAATACAGCATAATAGTGTTGCGCGAAATTTAATATACGCAAACGAGTTTCCGACTTTCACAACCGCGAAATATTTACCCCGTCAAATTTAACAACAATACAGTATGTGATGTTATTCTCTGAGTAGCTACTATATTATCCTTGTTTCGTTTACTTACTATTTAAATTTGAGTTTCTAAGTCTTGCAACAAATACGAAAGTTAGACAAACTTCTCATCAGTCAAAGTAAACGATACTACATTGTTATCAATGAAGCCAACTTTGCAAAATATATCAGTATGTACAGAAATAACAAAAGTGCCGCAATACCTTTCTGTCTTCACAGGCTTCTTCGTCTAGCCTTAAGAGACAGAAAGACCTTGCAGAAGTCTTGATGTTTTGTTGTTTTTTAATGCTTTCCTTCGCAAGGAATTATTTTTACATTGCTAACATATTTTTTTACTGAACAGGTTGATCATGGTTCACGGCAGTGGTTCTTGTTCTGGTTCTGGTTCTGGAGGAAGTGGTTGGGATAGAAGTAGCAGCGATACCTATATTAGCATTCCTACATGAAGAAGGAAACGTCGCTTAGATAGACACGGAAATGGATTGAGCTCCGACGATTGCAAGGAATGTTTTCCCGGTATCGGTCTCTGTTTTGGATGTAGAGGCAAACATCACGTTCATCGGATATACAAAATTTGGACTTGGCTTTTCATCGTGTCTTTCGAGACGGAAATGGTTGTCGGGTTTTGCCACTTCGTTCCAGCAGATATTCCCGCAAGTCCATCAGATGTGATTCCGATCACGCGAGAGATCCATCCGTCATTTTGAGAAGGTGTTAATATTGATACAACTCTCCCTGTTTGCACTTTTATTCTACCGTCACCGCCTGTCCTGGCGTCGACAAAGGTAAAAAACGCCATCACCCAGACTGCATTTGTGGCTGCCGAGGTACGAGTATTCGGAATTCTATCTTCTCTCCTGCTCCATCGTAGAACTAAGCATTTGTGGTGACGATGTCTGGGATATGTATATCATCAGTGGAACTGGCAATTTTTATTTATGGCGAGATGATAACTATAACCAGGAACGTACAAAAAGGCCGTGTGAACAACCAAATCCTTCCGGGACAACAATAAAGTACAGTTATCGTCAGTGATGAACACTACTTCGTTATAGCGAATCACAACTCCGGACCGTTAGGTGCTAGCATAACTTTCACATTGAACCGTACAGTGTATGATTTGCGACATCGTGCAGAAGTCTGCAACAATTCAATGCACTGTCACGTTGACCTTTCGGGAGATAACGCGTATAAATGAATTGTTGTGCACGTACCAGAATCTGATGAATTTGATTTTAACATGGAAACCACCTGTTTACGAAGAAATAAGGTTTCCATCTACATATTTTTGGTGGAACCTCTCGTTATTGGTATCTTTGGAACAAGGTTAGTAGTTTACTTTAAAGGTCGAGCCAACACAATGTGCAGAGCCGTATCTAAATATGAGAGTCCTGATCTCACAACATTACCGTCATCACAAGGTTATCAGACACCTAAAAATGACTGTCGAGCTAACACAACGTGCAGAGCCGTATATAGATATGAGAGTTCTGATCTCACAACATTACCGTCACCACAAGGTTATCAGACACCTAAAAATGACTGTCGAGCAAACACAATGTGCAGAGCCTTATATATATATGAGAGTCCTGATCTCCCAACATTATCCTTTCCACAAGACCCTCCGTCATATGAGGGAGCTGTTAAATCACAGTATAGTTGAATCAGCAGGAATACATGCTTATATCTAAACCTGAAATCGATTTCGTTTAGATAGACGCACATGCCGCATAATGAACACTGAACTGCATGATACTAAGTGAACAAAGTGATCAATCAACATTAAATTAGATGAAATACTATCATTTTACTAATTGCTCAAATTAGTATAGCCATGTCTCAGACAAATGACCGACCATGACAACGTTACACATCACGGACAACATGGTTTACTATCAGGAACTTGCGTCTTGGAAATTAGTGTATTTAGTTGATTTGGTGGAAATAATCGCGTGCCAATATTCTCAATTGTTATTATATTCGCGTGTGGATAATTTCGCGGAGATTTAATGATCGCGTAATAAGGGGAAATTTCCACGCCGCGAACATTTCCACTTTTACAGTACGTCATTCTAGGTCTCAGTGGTGCTTAGGATCAGAATAAGTTTTAATTGGTATACATTAGAATGTGCCGTGGCGTATCACATTGTCTTCTGGTGTTAAAAGGCAGCAAAAATGTACATGTATCTGATCCCATTACATACAGGTTCCTTGCGTCAAAAATACTCCACTAATAGCAGAGTTAACACTGATATTCAATTGCATGATATTTTGTTTCATTGTAAAGGAAGCATATGATCTCAACACCTATTCGGCTGTCGGTCGGATATTCTATCCTAGTATATCTATACTAAAACCTTCATTAAATGTATCACATCCTATGTAATAAGAACGTGTATCTGACATAACTTTGTGATTAACTTATCATATATATGTATAAGTTGTATATATATCATGCAAGAACAATATCTTTTTCATTACTGTGAAACATATAATTAACATGAATGTAGTTATAGACATATCCAGTTTAAAAGTTACAGTCGCTTAAATACTGCAAATATATCCTAATCCTGATATATGAACATTAAAAATCCGGTGCTTTTACTTGGTTACGATTTTAGATAAATAGCTACCTTAATGAAGACCTGTTTGAATATAATACATTGACATACTTACTGGAAACGGTCCCTCAAGTGGTCGACCTGGTTGTTTGTATTCATATAAGGTTCAGTTTATCAAAGAGCTGATCGAAACAGCTGTGAAAACCTTCCACGGTATAGTCAAACCAGAATGACCTGTCGTGTTGTCCTTTTCGTGGAATATTTAAAGTGGGTGGATTAATTTGTGCACAGATGTGTTAAAAAAACATTGAGTAGAAATACTACTGTGTCCAGCAGGGTGCTGCTTTACACCATTCGTTTTTGTTACAATTTTATATTGACAACACAGGAAATGTATGATTTATTTTTGATGCATGGTTTACACATACATTATGTATTCAAGTAACTATGTGATCAATGGTTAACAGTTTTGTCACGAAATCTAGACCAGTATAAATACTAAATGATGCAGCTGATGATAGGTTTGTTACATTTTATACAACAAACAGATATACATGTATATATATATATATACAAAACACCTATTTCCCCTAAATGACTATAGACTCGTATGTAATCAATATGCTAATCAAAGTTCAACACGACAGGTCAGTCTGGTCGGACTTTACTGAATTAAAATTTAAAATATGTTGATGTTAGCCTTTAAAAATATCGGTGACTGATCACTGGAGGTCTACGTCATCCACTTGCTACTTAGATAATTACTGGGTAATACAAACAATATAAACAAACATAGAACGTTATATTGAATTTTTTCTTTATTATGCCATACATAATTAAAAACGAATTAAACACAAAAAGCAATATAACCATGAAAAGTTTGATACCAATGACGACAATAGAGTGGTAATCTCTATACTCTTGTAGCGGATACATCATTCATTGAACTCGCCATATAAGTTATTTTTTCGATTTGGAATACTTCTGGAAGTATCAAATTTATTATTCTTCGCGAATATTTATTCGGTTGTACCCTTTTACCAAATAAACTTTAATTGAACTGAATCCTTGTCTTAACACTACATTTTTATTAAGAACAATTTACCCATTCAAATATTAATAAAATATACAGAAGCAATCAATTATCCGGGAAAATTACAGTGATTGATACATTATGCACGTCAGACATGAAATCACATATTGTAATAGTATTATAGATAATCAGAATTGTTTAAAAGTTTGATATATAAATCGTACGTACAGTTCATAACAATACTCGTTTTTAAAACTTGTAGATCTGTGACACTGAACAGTTACGTTAACAGCAAGATAATTCTAAAACATAAAGAAAACAAATTCAAAAGCAATAAAACAAAGAAATATTCACCTATAAGACTGATATGTAGAGATCAGAGAAGTATTACACCGTCAAAATAATCCAAATACATCAGGCAACATAACCCGACACAATAGGTTATACACAGATTGTCAGTATTGTTAAAAAGATTCTTTTGTAAAGATTTGAATACTGTGTTGTACACTTGTGTACGTCTTAAATCGTATCTTTAAAACACTACATCAATACCCAACGCCATTAAACGTTGATGTTCAGACTACGTCTCTACAAAGACTTGCGTAGTAGGTGAAAAAATTCTAGATTCAACTGTAATGCCTTTCACTATTTTATGGAATGTAACCGTTTTACTAACGAAAGGCATATTTTGTTCCAAAACCTAAATAATCTGAATGTTACAATAAGTTAATAAGTTATGTAATATGGAAACTCACAAATTTCCGTTGACCTTAATAGAAATATCTTTAGATATGTGCAATGTTTTATCAAATCCAGTAATTATATAATAGGTTTTGAATTTTGTAATTTTGATCAGTTTATTTAGTAAACCGTATATTATATCAATTTTGTTATTATCCATATAAATGTAACTATGCCTTGTAATACACTGTATATATGTTGGGAAAGGCGTTGATAAGTTGTTGTAACTTGTGCCTAATCCCATGTCTATGTTTTGACAATAAATATGTTTAAGCTAAAACTGTCTTCAAGATTTAATATGGAAATGACTGCGTAGAATTTGACATATATAAGATTTATGTGCAATTAAATTTGAAATCAATAAAGTGGATCTCTGATTAATAGTCTTAAGCAAAAGTGTTCAGTATACAATTATTGCGTATTGTAAACAGCATATAATTAAACCCTTTCTATCTATAACGACTTCTCTGTTTAGGAATGAATATATCAATATGACATATGATCTGTAAATAAATTCAAACTGACAAGAAGTTGTAGAATAGCACGTAAAACAACACAACACCATTCGGTATACTTGTAGAATGTGACAGAGGTTTTCAAATACACAATTTTTTCCAGATGAAATAAGATTTTATACATTCCCGTGTTGGGACAGTGGTTTGTTACTGATTGACAGGTATGGAAATAATTACATAATGTATACAATATAATATAACAAGATAATCAATTACATCAAATATTAACACGGAATGTGTCTTTGAGGATACGTAAAGGATGACGCTTGACAGGGGAAAACATTTCAGGCATAAATACTCGCAAAAGTAAATAATTTTAGAAATAAAATTGATGTGATATTCAGGAAAAGGTATCGAAACTTTAAGTTTGTGTTCACTTCGTGTTTTGAATTATCTATTTATTAATTCAAAACTTGCATCTACTTTTAATTAATATTTGGAGGAAAATATGTCAATCTAGCAAATAATAGCGTTATTATCTTTTATTTGGAACTATTGTAGAACATGAAATACTTATCTCGATTAAAAAGAAATGCAAAACGCTAGGTAGCTGGAAATTATATATATATATATGTGAAATATGTACATATCCTTTTGTTATGCAACACTTTTATTATGCATTGAAATAGCATACGGTTTTATCTCTACATAGTTAAACTGGTTTATTTTTGTTTAACGTCCTATTAACAGCCATGGTCATTTAAAGACGTGCCAGGTTTTGGAGGTGGAGGAAAGCCGGAGAACCCGGAGAAAAGCCACCGGCCTACGGTCAGTACCTGGCAAATGCCCCACGTAGGTTTCGAACTCGCAGCCCAGAGGTGAAGGGCTAGTGTTAACGTGTCGGGACACCTTAACTAGTGCACCTTTTGGATGAGCATTACATGGAATGTGTAGTATTTTAATTAGTTTGCTATTCAGTTATATTATTTTATATTTAATTCATCACGACTCCTTTAATTTACTCTGTAAGCACAAGAAGTGCATAATATATAAATGTAAATAACATATTATATATATACATCGAGATTCATAATTAAACATAAGATTCACGCTTTCATAGATTCTATGTCGTCCGCTTGGTGTTATGAAGGCCTCGAAAATGGTTTAAAGCTTTACTTTTATCTAATTCTAATGACAAGCAATTATCACAGAAAAACACATAATTGGAGTTCCAATGAAGTTAAACATACGTACAACCACACATCAAAGACTAAAAACAGAGGTAAAATGCAAATAGTTATAAAGATTTAAAACAAAATACCTTCAGTGTCAACAAAACATTACATAAATCTAATATCTCATGGACTGATATGATTGAAAGTGTGTAAAAACACGATTGATTAGATGATGAAAGGAATGTATAGACAGATAAATATTTATTTACATTTCCAAGATAAATGCAGATAGAAAAAACTATAGTATTAAAGGGCACAATTATATAAGGTCGTATTAAAGTTTCACTTCATCATTGGAATGATGGCAATGGCATTTTCACAATATGATTATCTTACCATTTACAATGAAACGTGTAAAAAATAAAAATAAAAAAATGAAATAAACAAAAATGCTACAATGAAAAATCATAAAATGGATAATACAGCGATATGGAATGTACTAATATGGTGATAAAATAACAATTATATATTTTTTTAAATATACAAAGAAACTTTGCTATGGCAAACTCATAAATGAAAGACATGGTACCTTTTCTTCAAACGGTACAAAATAGCACACAACTCATTAAATATTACAGCTGCTAAAATTGAATCGCTACTAGTCATTCATAGAAAAAAACAACTGAAACCAACCTACTAGCGCCAAATTCAGATATATCGGTCATCTCCGTTAAGGGTCGGAATTAAGTGTGATTCCGAGTATTGACGGAATTAACCGAAGCTTTGGGATTTTCGCTACCAACCATGTAGAAAAAAGTAAATACTTGCAAGCTACGAAGTTTAAAAAACAACGTTTTTTACGTCTGATTATTATAGAAAAAATGTAGACAACAAACATGACACATATCAAATGCGTTAAATATCAAGCGAAGCGTAGATTGTCATATATAAGCAAGGCATTTTTTTCATTTTATATACAATTGTGTTCAGTACTTCAAATCATGACGAACACAAGAACAGCTTTATTTCATACGAATTAAAAAAGATATAGAAATGTACATTCTGATTGACCATAGACAACAAAACATCAGACAATAACAGACCTACAAGAATATTTAAAAACTGAAGATTTCTCTCAAATATACCATTCTACAGAAACCCGTTGTCTCTTGGTATTTCACTCAATTCATACACTCCGGATTCTTATCGCATTAAGACACCTTGAGTGTGACAAGCGAGACAACAATGTCTGTTATAAAGTATGTGCTTTGTTGAAATATTAATGAACCGTTAAGGAAGTTAATAAGCCTTCAGTCAATCAAAAAAAATTCTTCTAATATAAGATAGTGATTATACAGTTTTTGGGATCGATATATAAAATGAATAAGCATGCGTGATTGATGCTATACTTTTTACCTTGTTTGAGCAAAAAAGGTGAGAAAAATACAAAAAAAAGTTTAGAATAATCCTTGCCGTTGTTTTTACATGTTCAAAATATAGCGTATTTGGTACAAGCTCATGGCAAATTGACAAAGTCAAATAATCAAACAATAAACAATCTGCAGATTTAAAAAAAAAAAAAAAAAAAAAAGTATATGTGAAATACACACCCTCATCATCTCACAGCAACATGTAACATTTTCAAAATACAAACTAAAACGAAATCATGACGCGTAACACTGCGTAGTCTGTATAACATGTTAAATCTCCATAGGTGGATCTCTAAAAATTGTACAAATTACCATAACCGTAACATAGTAAAAACTTCAGCACCCAATCATGAATATCATAATATTGTTTAATTTATTGAATCATCGTCCAGGTACGATTCATACCAGAAGTATATCCGTACCTAAATGACTATTCAAGAATTCACCTTAAACTGTAAATCACCTAGATTTCGCGATAACTTAATTTCGCAGATCACCTTTTCAGACACATTCGCGAATATATGATTTTGCAACCACTGAAGTAGAAAATGACTTTAAATTCGCTAGTGATGATCTATTCTTGTGAAAATACATGTCCAGCTTTTCAGGGAAACAACTTTTAAGTTGAAGAAATAAATTGAAAATATCTTTCAATGCTTTGTTTCACTTTTATCATCATAATTGCAGATTTTATCAAATTTGACCAGTTAAACCACCGCTTACAAAAACAATGGGGAAATTTAAAAGATGACCTGGTATATTTTGCTGTAAAACATGTAATAAACAGAATATCTAAAAGTATCTTTAGTAATACCACATTTATTTCACTCGTGTGACTAATATTTTAATACTTTTCACTCGAGCTGCGTACCCGTGAAAGATTTTAAAATATTAGCCCCAATCGTGAAAGAGGTTTGGCAATACTGAACACACTCTAAGATATCCTCTATTAATGTTCTATTACACATAATAAAGTTATATGAATTAAGACGTACGATGTATTTGTGAGTATATATTCTATTGAAAGAAAATCGTAAATAAAATTTTGCTATTTTTGTTCAAAATCGTACATTGATAACACTCAATATAATAATTATCTAACATGCTACATATCCCTTTTAAAGACAATATATTTATACATTTTTAATGAAAAATAACCATATTCGTGTGGTCTCTAAAGCAATATATTGCTGATGAATCAAGCTTCCACTAAACCAATTGTCTTCATATATGTTATCTTACCCTTCTCATATCTCTATAAAGTTTTGCGGAGATATTATGCAAATTCCTATCATTGTTGGGTTTCTTTTTCCATCGTGAACGCCGTGTGATTGTATGTATTTCAAAACACAAGCTACCACTTAGTTGTAGATGTGCTGAAATATATTACTGTATACATTTATAGGTATGGAATCACAGTTACAAAATGTACGTTTTAACAACGATGGCTGGTAAAACTTTAAAAAGAGATTCCTACAAACTACAACAAAAGCTGTCAAGAAGTGAAAACCTGAACATGACGATTTCGTAATATATATCATAACAGCATTATTGAAAGAATTTATAAATCATAACTTAGATATTCTAGCCAAGTAGCGCGATGGCATAGTGCATATTTTTGTATCTTGGAAACAAGACAAATAGCAGAGACGCTATGGCCAAATGCAGATCTTTGATAAATAAACAAACCTTAAAACTTTGTGGTCCAATGTACATCTGAGTAAAGTAAACAAAACTTAAAGCAGAGACGATATGGTTCAATGCACATCTTGGTCAAGTAAACAAAACTTGTAGCATACACGTTGTGATTCAAAGCACAAAGAACATTTGTGTCTCCCATAAAAAAAGAAAATCGCACATTTTTCACGATCATGGTTTTTGTCCTAAATGAATTAGGGACAATGAAATGCCAGTTTTTTTGTAATATATACACAATGTAATACAATGACTTCTGTATTGAAGGCTATAAAGTTGGTCATTATGTCCATGCAATGGCCTTAATATCATTTATAAGCTAGCTGCACTAATGTTTTAAGTACACTTTTTCTGAATTCACTCAAAATTCTACTTTTAATCATAATAACCGTAAAAGGTTATGTTTGAAAGAAACTTTCCTGAAACTTCAATCTGCTTTATCAGCCTATCTGTAACTACTGTACAAATGAAATATATTTTATTGGTTTTGGAAAATATGTCTCTTGAATTTCGTATCTAACGTTCTTGCTGCTAAATTTTACTTATTTCAATTGCCCAGTGTCCTGACACTTATAATAAAAAAACATACTTTGATACACTGGCTTTGTTAGTGTATGGAGTACATAAATTATGTCTATCATATATAACAGATTGGTTATCAAGCTTGAGTTTCCATCATTAAATGGTGTTACATGGTTATATACTTCTATACCACACAGACTTCTGAAAAATTGAGCAACCAGACATTTTCAATTGCAATTGCAGTTCCACAAAGAACATTCTATCTACAGTATAATGCCCTTCATTATCTGTATATCATCAGGTACTAATGTGATTAAAATCATATGTTCACGACTCCGTTTACCACGTGACTACGTCTTCGCACTTACATGGTAAACGAAGTATTGGATAGATTATTTTAATCAGATTATCAAAATATGTTTGTTTATAAGTCACGTTTCATCATGCAAGCACATATCTTATATTTACTAATACTTTCCCTCTAAAATCACATTTCCGGTCACGTGTCCCTTTCAAGGTCGCTCATCCTCAGCTTCCGGTCTCCCGACGGGTAGTCGCTATACTCATTGTCCACAGTAAACGGTACGTCATCAGTTTGGCGGGCGTACCGGTAATACCTCCACCGCAAAACCATTGTACGTCTGAACCGGAGCACAAGAGCGATAATTGCGATGAGCACAATAGTTACAATTGCAAATATAATACCGTTCGTTATCCTACTGGACACTTCGGTGTGGTCAACACAAGGAAGGTCGCTGTCGTCAAGTTCTAGTACACTTTTATGGCTAAGTTCTGGTGGACTCGCGCACATCATTTGTGACGTCATCGACCGCTTATTCCACACATGCGGCTTCGATAGCCATTTCAACGCGCAGTCACAGTGGAGAGGGTTGTTGGCGATATTAAATATTGCCAAGTGTTCCCAGCTTCCAAGACTTTCCGGAAACGTTGTAAGGCTACAATTGCCGAGTAGAAGAGTATGCAAAATTTTTTGGTTTGCAAAAAGCCCATCTGGAAGACTTTTCAGTCCTTGGTTACCATTCAAATATATTGTTCTAAGCGATTTTAACTTCCGGAAAACTCCTGGCTGTATTTCTGTCAGAGCGAGATCATAAGACATATGGAACATAGTTAAACCTGGAAAGCCAATCATTGCGTCAGATGTAATAGTGTCTATGCTGTTACCACTTATGAAAATTTCAAGTAGGCGATTTAAGTCATTTAACGGTGGAAATTCTGTCAACTTGTTGTTATCTAAAAATATATTGTTTATTTTCAGTGCTTTGTTTTCTCCGGTATCATTGACAATAAATGCTTTGTTGCTTATTATCGAAATTTGATTGTCCGATAGATAGAGAGATTTGAGTGAGACACAATAAGCGAAGTCGTGGGCGTTCACAATCTTGATGCGATTTCCGGACAGATGAAGTCTCATTAAATTAGGAAAATTTCTTAGAATTCTCCTCGGCACTACTTCTAATCCGTTGTGTCCTAGGTCCAGGGTTGTTACGCCGGGAAGGAGGCCAAAGCTATCCGAATATATAACAGTAATCTTATTATAGGATAAATTGATATGTATTAGTTTGGACATGTTCCAGAACGCATGTGTGTCTAACGTTGATATATTGTTGTGGGATAGTTCTAATGTTAGCAACGCCGGCAGATCAACGAACGTCCCAGGTCTTACGAACTCAAATAAATTCTCTCTTATACTAATCTGCTGTAGTCCATCCATTCCTTGAAAAGTGTTGTTTTCTATGATTTCGATACCGCTATTGGTAATTAACAAGATTTCCAAGTTTTCAAAAATTTGCAGCCTCGAATTGAGAACGGTCAGATTGTTACCTACTATATGCAACTTTGTTATCAAAGACGCGTTAAGAAAAGTATCTGGAAAATCTGTAACGTCGGAACAATTACTGACCGTACCAGCAGTTAGATTGCAATTACAACTTCCGGTACAACTAATAACCACACTGGAGGAAATACCAAACACGGTTGTTAGGCACAGCAGTAGGAGCACGGTCGCCATTTTCTTCGGATCTGAAAATAAATGTAAGTTATATATAAACTGTGTTAAGAAGTTCTACAAGTGCATAGTACGTTTATATTAGTTTTGTTCTCCTATCGTCTAAATAGATAAGGCATTTGGCTAAAGCACAGTCGTCTGCTTCTGCTTAGTATCTATAGAAAAAAAATATTAGCCCCTACTCCTACTATATCACTTTAAGATCAGACGATGTATCGGCTGTGACACGGAAGTAAGCTATTGATTGGTCGACAATTAGAATTCGTATTTTTACAGAGCTGTCGACCAATCAGATTGCTCCTTGCATACCATTTTCTCATCTTTAAATCATTGTCTCACGTCCAAAGTTAACATGCATTTATATTTAAGGATTCCAAACCAAGGTACGTTACTGAACTTAGTGTGCATTTGATATTTTAGTCACATTTAACTTAAATTCAAAGTAGATCGAAGCTTACCCCTGACTTCCGAATTTTCAAGTGTTAAACCTTGTTGATATAGCAGGACCAGGGACTATTATTTTGTCTTTGAATATTAACTAGAAGCAGACGCCTGTGACTATAGCATGGGGAAACAACAAATTTATCATACGAAAATTACACATTGTTACTATAGATTAAGCTACATTATAAGTGTCCATGTGTTTACCAGGATATACTGGCGTAGTGACTATATACATGTATATACAGGTAAAATTTCAGGGATTTGACACCAATTTTTTCCTTTCCTTTCCAACGTTTTATGTTGTACAAAGCTATGCGTTGTATATTTAATGCACATCTATACTCATTGTGCACAAGGGCCAGTGCTAGCAATGACTATATGGCTGTGCTCTTACGTAATTTTTGTTATTATTTTTATTCTTATGCTATATAATCGTAATACCAGCCCCTGTGCACCTTGAGGAAAGGTCAAGCTCTTTATTAACTTTGAGTTGTCCGACTCAATATGTCTAGTAGAAATATGTATCGGTTCCCTGTAAGCGAACATTATAGAAAGAAAATACATTATGTACCTTAATTTCAGCGCTATTGATTAAATGTAACTTTACATTTCAGATTTCTTAATTAGATCAGTCTCAAAAAAATCCAAAATAAAGGTACATAATATCTACATTTGTATATCAACATGAGTTCGTACTCATAATAGTACAATATTTATATCAACGTGAACGCCTCGTGTTCGGCAACCCTTCCTATGTCGGGTGGAGATTCACGATTAATTAAGACTCTGATTTAGACGTGAATTATCAGTATATCTTTTTCAATCTTCACAACTTAAATACAATTATTCAAGCAGAAAGAACAGGTCCACATCTCTGGTTTTAAGGTATCGTTTTGCCAATAAGAGGTCTATAATCGTTTTTTTTTTCTGAGGCTTAATTAGAGGCTCAGCAATCTCTCAATTCGAAGTTGGTGAATATATTTACTACCTACACGAATTATCAAAATGATGTCTCAGCGTGATTACGTACCCTATATTACACAAAATGAAATCATATTGAATTTATCTAAATGAAATGTATTGTGTCACAATGATGTCTGATCCTGAGTACCAATACGTACCCAATATAGCACAATTAATATGACATGTTTGAAGGTCACATTTGGTCGACATAACTTATTAATCTTGTCGGGAGTTTTTGTTTAAACTTTATTTCAAAATCATTGCAAAACATGTCATACCAATTGCAACCGATATTCAGCACACCTATTGGCCCGGGATGAAGCGCGCGGGGAATCTTACTCTTAATGTTGGAAGAAACCAGATTACCCAGGGAATATCACGTGGTTGGGAAGGTGACCCAATACCAATTCACGTCCGAACACGGAATGGAATCGAACCTCGGTCGCCCAGGTGAAAGGCAAGTGATCAGTTACCATTGTGCCACCCAACCACCCTTGTTGGAGTTGATAAATCATTTAAAGGTCATCGATGGAAGTTAATAATTGTACAATAAATGTCATCTGTAGGTAGCTTTGGACGGTGAAAGGCAATTTTTCATTTTTGAAATAAGAAAAAATAAAAATAGGGAATTTTAAGTAAAAATGTATAGAAATTCAATAATCATCAATAAATTACTGTCATGAATGTCAATTTTATAAATATATTTTGGGAGAACCCTGTGTTAATTTCAATCATAAACTATCATTTTATTTTACAATTTCATCAATCATAAACTATCATTTTATTTTACAATTTCATCAATCATAAACTATCATTTTATTTTACAATTTCATCAATCATAAACTATCATTTTATTTTACAATTTCAGAATACCTATGTGGGTATTCTACACCATTATTCAGTGAATTAATTGATTAAGCTATTTATATATCTATTCATATACAGTGTATCTCTAATTTTAACTATATCGACCCGGTTGTTATGGCGTGGTTACATTGAATTCTATGATAATGTGAAGCCGGTCCTAAATGGTCAATAAAATCAGGATAACCTGTTTTTTACTTTTTGTAAATGTTAATACAAAACTGAAAAGCATATCTCAACACCTTTCATTGTTCAATATATCACGTGACACAGCAACTTGGTTTTTCCTACATCATAACACAGGGACCTGAGCAGTTGTTACAGTCTAGGTGTATTGAGAACGCAGAGGGTGTCATTTTTATCGATTTTTTTATCTAGCTACCCCCACCCCCCAACTTCATCCCCAAAGCCTTAAATTGTGCTATACAAACTAAGAAAGGTTCACATACACGTAGATTGTAACAAATTCTCAGGTCCCTGTGCTTTAGAATAAAATCTTTGTAAACAGCAAGCATATATTTTAAAATGTGTGAAAGTGAAACTGATCGATAATCAATTACCTTTAAGAGGGACACTGTTGACGGCCATAGGGACATGAGAATGGCCTAGGTTTGCAGGGACATGGTGATTTGTTACAACCCTTTAATCAGATGTTTGGGGGGTGGATTAACGTTCTGTAAAATGACACCTCCTATTCGTTATACAGAACCAACAGGTTGGCATTGTGTACGGCATGAATGTTCCCCTTCAACACGTCCAAAAATGTCACAGGCCTCTGTACGATCTAGGATCCCAAAACAGAGCGACTGGCTGTAGCAAAGACCCAGGGCCCTGTGTACATCCGATTCCATTCCATGTCCGCGGCCAATTCTTGGCAAGAATCAATTATGTGAATGGCCCATTGTGTCCTAATTGTTTAATACATGTACGTATATGTATAGCTTATATATAATATTAGATAAGCACTTGGCCCCAGGGCAGATGAACATACATGGGACACCTATACAATTAGTCTAGACTAGTACTTGTATATATACTTACCTATGACTTCACTGAATATCTCATGTTCATGACACCGTATTGTAACTAGATACCAACTATTAGTCAAGTGTAGCGGAGTCAGAGATCTTAGTGTAATGTATTGTAGGCCGCAGAATATAAAGACTTCTATAGTTATATATTATTTATAAAATCAATATCAATGAGACAGTATATATGGTAACATTCCCGTTTACCAATTTAAAATCGAGCAATATGTGCTCCAAATCACACAGGTGACATCACCCGGTACACAGCACACTTACTTAGCACACCTGTCTTACCTGTGTACACCTGTATGTTGATTAGCCTTGTAAGTATCTTTTGGTTCAGACAGATCTGCAAAACGTGATGCTATAAAGCTACCTGGTAATGGATGTTGTGAACGTGACGTGATGCCTGGTCTCTACATAGCGAATTACTACAACGCAATCCTGCTCGGAGTCGATCAATAAAATGGCGACATCTTCCGGTTATAGGAAAGGGGCCCGCGGAGGGGGAATTAAATGTCTTGTCATTTTGATGTCCCTGTGAAGGAGAGAGTATTTTCTGATTACCCTCCAATTTATACAAGTGGTTCGAATGTAGAAAGTATACTTTACACGAATTCCACGCTAAATACAAAATGTTAAGGGGATAGGACAACTTGAGGAAATAAAGAACTGATTGTCATGAAATTTGACACGAGTGATCTTTGTGCCATCATTTTCTTTGTAAAAAAATGCTTTTCTATGCTGATTTCTGTCTTAACATTTTGTAACAGGGGAAATTCTATTTCAATTGGTAAATTATTATCTTAGGGGCATTTTTATCTCGCTAAAATATGGTAATTTCAACATTTGATGCAAAAAGAAAATATCGTCATGCATGTAATTAGATCCATATAACACTTTTTCTGCAGTGAAAGATTATGACAAATATTATATCAAAACGTTAACAATCTGTATTCAAATGTAGGTCTGACGTTCGGTCGGAATTATTTTTCTCCAGAGATGGCATTTTATGACTTTTTCACATCCCATTAATACGATGGCCGATATCGGACGGGCAAAACAGTCTTACTAGTAGTACGTTTTTGACACAAAATTTGTACGTACATATTTTTTTGTACAAATTTATTTAATACTTCTAAATATCAATTAACATTCTTTCCTATCTTGATTGATTGCCTTGTGGTCGTATGTTGACTGCATCCGATAGAAATACGAGAAAACAATTAACTTTTGTCACATTCGCACGAGGTAAACCAGACATATTTCGGTTTCGTGTGATACCATTCTTCCATGACGCTGGCTGAATATTAAAGCCAAATACTTCAAAAGAAATGATTACATTTCGAGATCTTAGCATTTTTCTGACTTAATATACTGTATATCAAACATTTTATCGCGAATCAAAAACTGGAGGAAAATGTGTATTTATGAAAGTAAATGGGATATTCCCAAAAATAATAACTGGGTCCGACAGACCAAGAGTCATATAATGCAACGGGCGTGTTATCAGTCAATACAAAATGGCAGAACGCCGAATGCTTGAGCCTGCCAAAACACAGACAGATTCTGCCAAAAGAAACGTAAATGGGACTGGAATCGGCAAAACCCGAGTATTTCCTAGGATGTATCACACGTCTCTGGCTTTTGAACATTGTCAACTTCACCGATGTTTGTTTATTTTGTTGAGTTATTACGCGCATATTCTGTTGATATGTTTAAATTAAAGCATTAACAGGCAAAATTCTTCACGTATACTCGATATGTAAACAACGGTCATGTGTGTGCAGTGCACGTTCTCATAGCCTCGTTCTCGGCTCATGACAAATCTTACGATAAAAGAAATGCGGCGAGTTAATTTTATACACAGGTCCTCCCGTCAAGCGTCCAGACCAGTGGTCATTTTAATATGAGAGCGTGAATGAGCATCTTGGACTGCCATTAATACATGTGTGCAACTAGAATTTTAGGTTATTTGGGAGTATGTGGCTTTAAATTCGAGCAGATAATTAATTGGGTTCTGGCTTTAATTACCTTATGAGGCAAAATCAGCATACGACCGCATGGTAATCAATCAAGAATAAAAGGAATGTTAATTGATATTTGAAAGTAGTAGATGAATTTGTACACAAAATATGTACGCTACAGATTTTGTGTCAAAAATGTGTTACTAGTAACAGGTTTTTGACACAGGATTTGTACGTACACTTTTTGTGTACAAATTTATCTACTACTAGCAGTAGATATTTTTGACACACAATATGTACGTACATTTTTCGTTGACAAAAACGTACTACTAGTAAGACTGTTTTGCCCTCACGATATCGGCCATCGTACAATAAACATTTATATTGCCACTTTGATTCTGATGATATTTATTCATTTTGTCAGATTTAATAATTTGAGGATAATTTAGCATTATTTGGAATGAGTGAGGTTCCAATACTCATTGTCACAATTCTATATCAGCAAATACAACTTAACAAACAACAAATATCAATTTGGGAGAAAGTGTGGGCTGGGCGGCTCATGGGGTCCTTGAGCCCGATTGATAGTTGAACCTTGGGTACTGTTGGGCCTTTTCGTTTGAGCGGAGAAAGGGTCATCTATATAGAAGAATACTGTTGAATTTCAAACACAAATGAATATATTAAAATTTGCATAAAACTAGTCATGTTATATATCAAAATGTTTGTCTGAAAATGTAGTTTCTTAAAATTACCAATAGTTCCCTGTTAGATCCTAACAGTTTCTTCTGTAGTTACTTTCTGGTAATATGTAGCATGGAATAATTCTAAGTCACACAAATAACCAAACCTGAAAAATAGCCCAAGCTGTTATGCTCACAAGTATCTATAGTATAGGGTAGGAACATTTGTTTGACAGGATTTGATTTAATGTACGTATATTGTTTTGACCTTGAAATGCAAATGGCGGCTGTAAATGATATTACACAAACATTGCATTAAGAGAGGCATTTCTATCAATACAAATCCCCCTATATCAAACTTTAAAGACACTTGATCATAATAAGAAGGAACTTGTTAAGACAAATTGTTAAACTGGTGAGTTCGGGGCCATTTTCAGAAATAAGCATATTTTACCCCAAACACAACGGTTGAAAACAATGTTTTCTAAAATCAGTCTTCTAGCCATATATAAAGTTCTTTGTAGTGTCTAACAAGAGCATTTGTGATGTTTGAAATACCTCCCTTTTTTATCCTAGATAATACCTCCTTATGTGCCATATTTGTGTGATATCATTCATCACCACCATTCGCATTTCAAGGTTAAATTAAAAGCAATGTTTATACGTCAAATATGGTCAAACCAATGCTCCTATTTTGTGCTTTAGACACTTGTGAGCAAAACGACATGGCTATTTTGTGCAATATATGCGATACAAATCAGCTCATTATGTCCCCCGGAAACATGCATTTTTCGCATGTTTTGATGCAATTTATAAACAGCTTAACAAATTACATGGCTAGTAATGAAACATAGTTACTAAATTGCACCATAGTAGGAATTATTAGGCTTGTAAAACATCACTGTTTTGACTGGATTTGCTGTTTGGATGCCCCTCAAGGCTCGTCTGAATCCAACATATACTAATCAGGTCCGCCCGGAACCCGGCCATGACCATGCGTGGACGGCCATCTTCGTTCGTCTTACGCTCGCTGACACGGGTGAACACATTTTTTATGCACGATTTTCATTTCATATCAAATGTATTGGCCAGACTTCAATAAAAGATAGGATAATATGACATTGTGCCCTAGCTGTAAATGAAAATGAATCCCGGCATTTATAAAACTACAAAAACATGTATATACCGCAGTAACTCAGCCTAACTACATGTATATATATAGCTATCCATTTCACCACCTTGGCCAGTTTACCAAGGTAGTATAGAATCTCCCCACTGCCATGTGAAACCTGCCATAAATCCTAATATGGATGGTCGGGTGGCACAGTGGTAACTCATTTGCCTTCACCTAGGCGGACGGGGTTCGATTCCCTAATCGGAAGTGAAAAAGGTATGGGGTCACCTGCCCGACCGCGTGGGTTTCCACGGCTACTCCGGTTTCCTCCCTTAGTATGCCCCTCGCGCGCAACAAGTGTGATTAATATATGTTGATAAAAAGTTTTTTCGCAATTGTTAAATAAATGAAGGTTGCATAAATGAAGGTTACACTCCTAATGTAAATGTCAATACTGATCTAAGATAAGTGAATATTTATTACAAATTAAACTTCATCACTACAGATAAACACCTAATTAATAGCTTTATTAATTGTATAATTATAATGCTCCCCATCCAAATGTCCCACTGCTCTGATTTGCTATTTAAGACATCAGTTTCGGAATTGGAGGACATCAAGATCTCATGAGCCGTTAAATTGGTTAATTTACAGACTCGCACGGGCCTAACAGCTGGTGTGAAGTTACACTTATACCCTCAGTGTTGGAATTTCGACAACCAACCTTCCCCCTCCCCCCATCTTCATAGAATCCTCTGTACCAAAGTCGCGAATCATCAGTGGGTCTGCGCCTCCTAGCAGGGATAATATATCTGGGTGATTAACTCTGGTTCTCATCTGAGTTGTCAAAGTGAGCTAGTTGGAGAGTAACTCTCAATAGAGTCTATCCTAGCCTTCTGATGATTTAGAGTTTGTCTCCCTTGGTTCACGAGTGCCCTCTGGTCGTCATGGAAGCCACGGACGATGACGTCCCTATGTACTATTCTATAGGTCCCTCCCGACTCCTTCCGGATCTTGTATACAGACATGCTAACATTTGGCACACTAAGGATAGTTTTGGTTCCTTAGCTGATTTGTCAACCAATTAACCACATATACCAATGTTCCTCATCAAAACTTGATCACATACCTCTAAACTCGGGCGTCATTGATATACCGAATTTTAATCTAGCCCCCCAAAACGTCTGAAAATGTGCTATACACACTAGGGGAGGTCCAAATACATGTAGAATGTAACTAATTCATTTAAAAAAGAAATAATTTCCTGTTGATAACCCACACTAAGATACCATCCGTTCTATTTGTGTATGTTGGCATTTGGAAATGTCACTCATGTATATGGGACATCACCGAATTGGTGTTGTTATATAATTCGTCTGTTTGCTGCGGCGAATGTCCAGTATTGACGGTATATTGTGATGAATTACTGCTATCACAAGTCCGTATCTTACATCACGGTAACTAATGGTAACTAATGTCACCGCTTTCGGCTATCTCGTGTTGTCACATTGTCGCGTTAGTTGGGGCGACAACGCGACAAAATCCATCCAATCATCTTCCATGGTCGATATAACAGAAAGAACATCGCAAAACCGGTTTGGTAACGGTAGCATTGGAGGTCTATGAAGTCTATGAAGTGTATTAATGCGATATGAATCACTCATAAATGATACATTACGAGATAAAGGATTTGCAACCGAGCATGATATCTATGTTTTAATACAGTTCCTAAGAGTTATCCCCCTTTGAGCCCTGTACATATAATGTAGTCAAGAGCCATGCCAGTCTGTGCACAGGCGTCTACGTCTAGTTAGAATTCATAGTTCAAGTTTCAAGTTATCTGAGTAATCAAGTTAGTGTTTTTGATTATATAGTGAAAAGATTGGTCGGAACCAACAAAATACTTCGAATTAAACAGGGTCTTCGAGTTATATGATTTCGAGTAAACAAGGTTCAACTGTACATATAAAAATATTTCATACTGCGAATTATTTGTACAGAAATGCAGAAGCCTGTTTGTGGTCTGTGTTAAAATGTTAACTGTAAACATGTTCAGTCGGTATTAATATTTTGTGTCTGTATACGTGTATGTCACATATATCAGCACGTCTGCTCTGAACCAAGGTAAGATCACGGGAGCAAACCTTAAACTCGCAGATATGGCGGCGTTATTGTTGTGTAATGCGGTTTGGTTAGGATTTTTTTTTATCTAAATGTATTTTCTTATATTTACATTATGATTATTTTATATTTTATCTGTTAAAGCCCCCAATGATTAAAGAAACAAACAGTTTTTTTACCCAGAAGTGACGTCGGAGAGAGAACAGCTGTTTTTGCGGGAAATTGTCAGACAGTTCTTCGCACGGTCTCAGCAAACGTCATAACAACAACATAAACAAATTAAAGTTCCATCTACGACACTTATTCTGTGAGAACTTTTTGGGTGATTTGTATGTTTTGAACATTTAGGAGACTGTAACAGCATTGGATTTATGTAAATATGACATGGATCGTGTTTATTAAAAAAAACCACGAGAATAAACAAAACTCCGACGGCAGAGCGTACTAGATTATGTACCCGCGATAACGTGGTCCCCGGCATTACTACACACTATGATGAGGCCAATGCTGTTATGAAAAATGAATACAACTTTCGCCAATGCTTTCAAGCATACTGAATGTAAATATTTTTCTGATTAACTACACATTCCGCCAGTATACATACAATACTAACAACTCAAGAGAAAAAACACACGCATTTGTTTGTTTGTTTGTTTGTTTCTGCCTTTCTTTTCATCACACCTATGGCCAATATATAGATGATATATCACGAGAAGTAGCCAGTGCAATGAAAACATGAAGTTATGACGCCCAACACATAGTAAGATATTGGCAGAGCAACAATAGACAGTAACGGATGGAAAACTAAGAAGCAAAACTCATATAACAGGGCGCAAATTTTCCAGAAGGTAAAAAATCGAGAAAATAAGTGATTCTCACAGATACTGTACATATGCTAGCTAAGGTCGCTGTTTACGAAAAAAGGAAACTAAAGAGAGAGAGAGAGAGAGAGAGAGAGAAAGAGAGAGAGAGACATGGAAAAAGCAATGATACGCTTAGGTAGTGTAGCAGTGAAATTAGACAAAATGCTTCAACCTTGAAAACCATATTTTTGTAAGATATATACGAGAATTATCGTTACCAGGACCAAATAGGCCTATATCAGCACACTAGTTCCACAAGAACGGTCTGAAACTGTTGAGAAGACTGCAGTGACTCATTTGTATAATATGTAAAAGAGATCAGTTATAGCAAAATATACAGGAAACAAACTGGAGGCAGTTTTTGTTCCTAAGGAGAAAGTTACAGCATCTGTGAGGGGAATTATTGAAGACATGTTATATCAGTCAGGGTCGTATGAAGACGGATGTCAAGGAGACAGCAACAGTCAGGGTCATATGAGGATGGGTTTCAAGGAGACATCAAATGCCAGGGTCTTATAAGGACGGGTTTCAAGGACATAGCAGAGGCCAGAGTCATAAGTGGACAGGTGTCAAGGAGACACCAACAACCTGTGTCAGATGAGACGGGTGTCAAGGAGATACCAACAGCCAAGGTCATATGAGGATGTTTGGCTTGGAGACGTCAACAGTCAGGGTTACATGAGGACTGGTGTCAAGGAGATACCGAAAGCCAAGGCCATGTGTGTACATGGGCCAGTGAAACAAGAAGTCAACAATAGAAGGAATCAAAGCACAAAAATAAGAGGCAGAGCAGCGAAGAAAGTGTCTGGAAGGTTGTTTTGCTTTAAATGCATATCAACTTGTCTATTGTTTTCCGTCTTACATACAACTTCACTAAATATTATATAATAACCTATACATTATTTAAATGTGAATGACTAATTGAAAACAGTTCAGACTGCCTTCAAATAATTCCGGCTAAATGATACTGCCTAAGAAGGATACATTGCAATTATAACATATATTGGATTTCTATCGTTTATTATTGTCGCAGGGTATGTGAGAGCACAACTTGTAGTATTCTGCCCAAAATGAAAGCTGTAAAATAAATTCTTGATAGTTTCATCACATGAATCTTCATTGATGTGTTAAATAACTTAGACCGTCATTAAAAAAAATAATAACAATACATTTTCCATGGTGATATACAATATAAGAGATATTTAAGCACCCGAAAATAATGCAGTAAACGACAAAACATGTCTACACCATAGAATCTAGTTTTTGTCAGATCATTGTATTACGTAATAGTATAAGCGTGTCATGTTGTATTTGTCAAGCAGCCAGTCACTGCACTTCGGCTGTGAGCGTCCATAATCTGCATCCTGTCGACATTGCCTTATCGCCGCATCACGTATACGCTATCTGCTCCGCGCAACAGTGAAGGTGTGGTTTCTCCCATTCAACATGGCCAGAGGAATGTCAGCATGCTTGACGGCCATTTTCACATGCACAGTACTTTTGTTAGCTGTCTCTGCCCAAACCCTACAGGTAAGAGTATTTAGTATTCTCCCGGAGTTCTTTTTTTTTAGATTTGTTAGATAACTTGATCATTCTAGGGACTGGTATCACCTGCCCAGCTTGTAAAGTTTTGAAATTTTTAATTCTGTTCTATTTACACATAAATATATCATAATATTTCGACGCGTTGCTGATACCATAAATGTGTGGATGATATAAAATCACATTTGGGCAAGAAAGGATGGTAAACATCCCAATTTTGGACATAAATTAAGGTTGGAAAAGGCTAAAAATAAGATACCGACTCGATCGCTGCAAAAAGTTTAGATCAATTTCAATGCATTGTGCACGTACGCTACATTGTGCCCCGACAGCGTAGCTGGGGTTGTCAACCGGCGTGTGTCGTTCTGACGACTTAAGTGTCACCGATATATGAGAATAAAGTTGCATTTTAAACACGAATAAATATCTACAAATATTGCACTTAAAATAGTCATGTAATATACCAAATGTTTGTTTGGGCATGTAGTTTCTTAAAATCACCAATGATTTGCTTTGTGGTAAGATGTTGCGTGGCATGATTATAAGTCACACAAATGATCAAACCTTAAAAATAGGTAATCTGCTATGCTCACAAGTGACTATAGCACGGGAAAAGAATATTTGTTTGACCGAATTTGACTTTATGTACGTATAAACACATTTTGTATGACCTTGAAATGCAAATCTGGTCAAACCAATGCTTCTATTTTTGCGTTTTAGACAGTTGTGAGCAAAAAAAGTATGGTTATTTTGTGCAACATATGTGATGTAAATGAGCTAATTGTGTCCCCCTGAAACATGCATATTTCGCATGTTTTGTTGAAATTTACAAACAGCTTAACAAATTACATGTACATATCAGCAGCGAGGCCATGGGTTTGCCATGATACATACTAAATTTTTATCAAGCTGCTTCTGTTAAATCACACCATAGTAGGCATTACAGGCTTGTGCAAGAAAAAGGTGTATAACTACCGTATGTCTTTGCGGTAATTAGTGATACCTCGGGTCGGATTAAGAATTTTCAGGGCTTAATACTCGAAGAACTTTGATTTATCTTGAGAGTAATACTGCCGTATAAATGTTAAGATTATCTCTTTTACTACTTTGAAAAAAAAAGTTTCCAGTAAGTTTATTTTTGACGACCTAAACTTTACTAAAACGAAGGAATGCCCCCTTAATGCAGAAATTAGGATTATGATGAAAATGACAATTATTACAAACTCGTTTTCAGGCTTGATTAAACAATATTTACTTGGTAAAAAGTTAAATGGCATCAGTGCAAATTATGAATTAGTTACACTGCAGATTACGAACATAACCCACCAGGCACAGATTGCCGCGTGGAACGAGTAAGCCTGCGTATTATTTCAAACAAATGTACATACTTGACCTAGGTCAGGCGTGGGGAGCACCAGACTGATTCTGTCAATCATAACAAAACATATGTTTCTTTGGAAAGCACAGACTGAATCTGTCAAGCATAACAAAACCCATGCTTTATTTGCCCCATCAAAGATAAATAGACTGCCAGGGTTGGGGAGCTATGGCGTCAACTAACACAATTAATACTCTCGTTCAAAATTAAATGTTCATCTTATTTAATTGAATTTTGCTTGTAACAAGCATTTTCATTGGCTGAGAAATTTATCAGTCCACAACGTAGCAAAATGACGTCGCCGTTTCATAACGTCACTTTTGATTGGCGGATGGAGCAGCGTAATGATTTTTAAGAGAAAAGAGTTCACCAATAAAATGAAATAATTTTTTTTCTGGAATTATAAGGATTAACTTAAATACATCTTTTGTGTTTTGGAGTTATTTAAAAAAAAAAAGAATAGTTTCAAATTTAAAAACAAAATAGATTAAAGAAACTTTCCTGGTATGCTCTCTACATTGTTATGCACTTTGCAAGCCATTCTGTCAGATTTTGGGTCGAATATTGATTATGACTTCCTAAGTGACGTCGATGATTTTAGATTATCCTAAGTTCTTGACACGTTTGGATTTGTGTAGCAGACATGTACCCTGTTTTGTTTGGAATCTTTAATGTGACGTTGCCTAAGGAAAGACCAGAACCAGTACGGGTAACACATAATCCCGATTTAGCCCGCCGGTGAATGAATAAATAAAGTTTATCAATTCAAAAGAAAACTAGAATACCAGAAAACAAACAAACTGAGCAAAACATGTGTGGAACAAATAGACACAAAACAGATGGTGTGCTCCAGATATGCTTACCATGAATGCAATATAGCTGAATCGGCGGTAGAAAAGGGAAGCTGACCAGATTTCTCCAGGAAATAATGATAAAAAAAAACGTCTTGTAAGAGAAGGAACATTTAGTGGGCAAGTTGTCCTAGTCATTAATCTATGTTTTATTAATATTGCAAACGTTTTGGTCTGCGAGCAATTGACGAAAATCGTGGCTTGTGCGAAGAACAAATTTTGCTTGGAAGGACGAGTTGGGAGCTTTGCATTGAATACGAACTTTTCTGGAGGACTCAGTCGAAGCAAAAAATACAAACAAAATGTGCCAAGCATTATTGTGAATCAAGAAATTACATCTACGCTTCTAATCTGCTTGAACTCTATCTCGAAAAAATAGGAAATTGGGAGCATTCTTGAGACGTCCGAACCAGGGAAAAGAAATTATATTTTCCAGTCAGGTTATTGGTGTCAACAAGCACTCGGCTGTTCGAACAATGTAATCCAACGTAACATCGCCAATCATTCTGGGAAAATAACTTGCACCACATCTATTTTCCAAAATTGTGTATATGAGCACAATTGGTTATGCAGCTTGCTGAGTTCAGCAGCCATTGACTACAAGTGGACATCTTCTATTCAGTAAAGATTGATCAACATCCACGAAAAAAAAAAAACCGCGACATGTGCACTTCTGAGGATATCAATCATGTATTGGCAGCAGACGTTACCAAATATGGCGGTGAAATTGACACCAGAAACGTATATATTTGTATACATGTATATGTATTTGAGTGAGGCCGAATATTTTTCTTTTTAGATTTCTTAATATCAAGATACCTCATCGAACTTTGTTCTCTGTTCCTCCCCAACACCTGAGTTCAAACTGGATCTTGACAGTTGATGCACAGGTCAAAAGAAAGAATCTTGTGTTAGCAGGCGAGAAGAATTCAATCTGAGAACAAGTGTGTATTAAATGCAATGTGTTTTATACACATTTGTTAGTTGTAAGTCATTATTCGCCGAATGTATTTGTACCGGACGCGAGAAAAGTGTACAGAGTATTAAGGGAGCAGTTTGTATTTATGTTCGTTGTTCAGGTATTTGTTTAAAATTTGTATGACGTCATCTGCCTTTTTCCTAATAATCAATTCAATAATCAGATGCATTAATTTAAGCAAGACTATAGAATTTCAACAAATGAGCAAAAAATCACACAATGTGTGTCGTAATTTTTTTCTAATTTTTCGATGCAATTCGGTAGGGTGCCCCGAAAAAGTATTGATTATCTATTGATTTCTGTTTACCAGTAGAATTAGTTGAAGTTAACAGATTTACCTATCGTCGTTATAGAGTTTCAAAAAATATCCATACTGAAGGTTTTTTACGTTTATCTTTTGTATGACATTTTTTACAAGGATTACATTTTAGTTGACCATTTTCGAGAAATATGGAAAAAGCTAACCAGCAATCCAATAAACGTCCGTTAAAATCAGAATTGGGGTCTATTCCTTTTTCTTCTCTGGCTAAATTCCAACAAATCAATTATTTTCCTAAGGAAAGCCAGGGGTTTGCAGATTCCAGTTCCTTTTTGTGTTGCTTTTTAGCAGAATCTGTATGCATTTTGATAACCTGCCCGTTGCATTGTGGGACTAATTTGCATAGTCGGACGACCCACTTATTATATTTGGGAATTTACCGTATACCTTCATAAATGCACATTTTTTTTCCAGTTTTTAATTCGCGATAATTTGTTAGGTATGTATTAACTCTGAAATCCGTAAAGAGGCCAATATGTAAACATTTATATAAATATTTCTTTTGGAGCATGGGGCTTTAAATGACCCTGGCTGTTAATAGGATGTTAAACTAAATAAAACAAACCGTAACACTAACATCACTGTTATGAGTTAATGTTAGAAAAGGGCATGTCGACATTCGGTACTAGACATTTTAGCTGTGTGGGTTTGAGTGTGTAACGAAAACACTTCGGTGTAATGTTGGCCAACATCCTCATATGCCAAGCCTACGCGTCTTGTCTCTGTAATTCAAGTGCTTTCGAGCAGACATAAGAGTAAGGTGTTGTATAAACCGGGAAGAATCTTAGATATTGACCTCGAGCTTCATCCTCAGTTAATATTTGATTCTACCAGGTCGGTACATTGCATGACACCATATCAACCTCAACAAAGTTCCATAGTTGATAATTATGTTCCGATGAAGTATTATGATTTATAATGACTGCCTTTTTGTTGTTCAAAAACTGAATTATCTATACTACTTTTTAAGTGGCAAACTTAATTCTGCTTCTTAACTTTAACTTTTATTTTCAATAAATAGTGTTGATTTTTTTCAACCATAAGTTTCTCCATGCTTTAGATAGAGTCTAATTGATTAAGTAATTTTTCCTTGAATAAGTCTGGCCGGCGAATTGATGCTTTACATCAATATTATCTAGTTTGAATTGAGAGCCATTTGGAAACGGAAACATTTCAAATTCGAAACAGATCACAAAATGTCGATAACAATACATGCAATATGAATGAATGGCTACAGTTCAAAATCGACACGAATAACAATTAAATGTCGACAAGAATACATTCTACAGTGACATCTGACTTTACCGACCACAGACTTTAACGATAATATCCAACAAAACGACAACATACTCCTTTGTCATCGCCAACACTGACTTTACTCACCACTGACTTTAATGACATCATGTAATATCCGACCATATCCACTAGAACAACAACATTCTCCACTGTCATTGCCGACACTGACTTTACTGACCACTGACTTCACCGACATCTGACGCATTGCCGCGGCCCTATACAGTGTCGGTAAAGTCAGGTTTCATATATAAATCCATGGTAACCAAGATAGTTAGACTAGCCGGAAATAGCACGGAGGACGGTAAAAGTATGTCCAGCAAAAACGGTACTGTACGTGTACATATTTAGCGAACTCATATTTTAGCTCTCCGAGGGTATGTAGACTTATTAGCGCACTCTTGAATTCGCGCAATCGTCAATATTTTTTCTTAGATTAGCGGCAATACACTTTTCTGTAACAAATACATGCCATCCAAACTTTGAATTCCCTTCAGACTCACATATAACGCTTAGCGAAACAATTGGAGCAATGTCGGAGTATATAGATCATGTTATCATTACGTACGTCAAAAACGTCCAAGATAAGCTGCCGCTGAATGCATCGTCACAGCCTGCTTTATGTATATTTGACCTATATAAAGCTCAATGGGTGAAATATCATATAGCAATTTGTCGTGTATGCACAATGATAGGTCGGAGAAATTTTAGCGCTGCACTGAATTGGCGCAATGACTTGAGCGCGAAAGGCGCTAATATTACAATACCGCTAAAATAAGTACACGTACAGTATACCAAGGTGGGGAAAAGTAATCATGAAATGGATCCTAAAACTGAAACAAATCGGAATCCAAAAACAACATTTAACCACTCGAACACTCTCTGTGATGTTATTGTTGTAAGGAACGACAAAAAGTGAAAAAATATATATTTCAAAAATCACCTTCACCTTCATGTCTTCATATTTAGAAGTTTGTCTTAGGACGAAGACCGATGTTCGTCGCAAAATAAAAAGTTTTCTTTAAGATTACATAAGGTATATCTCTTGGACGCTTCTAGAACATATATGCACATCAAACGCAAAGTACCGTTGGGATATATGGTTTTGTGGTCATCGGTCAAGGATGGGGGGGGGGTCTAACTTAATCATTATGCTTGATGTTTAGATAAAACCAACAAAATATATGTAGAATAGTGACTCTGTATATTCACATCATATACGCTAAGTTCTTAAACAGATGAGAGCTTCGTGGTCATCTTCAAGGGCCAAAGGGAGTTCAGATTTGCTATTATGACAAAACAATACATATGTTTGGTGTAATTTCAAGTCATTTACTACATATAAGCTCACGATCACATGTTATCCAATTGACAGTTTGTGACAAAGGTCACAAAGTATAAGACGAAGTCTTCTTCAACTCTAATAATGCTACAATAAGAAGGTAATTGCGTAACGTCTTCTCTCCCTCTCTGACCTTGGCCTTCAGCTCTTAATCGCATTGTGGTACATATGTCTTAGGCTGTCATGAGTTCCTTCCCTAGTCCTGGGTATCTGTCGTTTGTTAAACGTCCTGCTATGTCCTCAGTTATATCGAAACTGCTGTAAATCTAGTCTGGCCAAATAATGTACAAAGTAAGTCTGTCTAGTCTAAACTCTAGCCTACACTTCAGCTGATGCCTAATAGACGCCTTCCGTGACTGGCAACATTTTATGGCTAGCCCTACTTGACCAGGGCTGTCAAATTATTCCCGATCTTTTTTTATTTAGCTCCAGACATCCTGGTACTAATGGTGCAAAACAATTGGCCTGCAATTTGGCCATAACTGATGATAGATGCCGTGTATCAGAAATTATCCATACAACATTGTGAACAAAACTCATCAGTAAATTCAGTCACATGAATTAACATGACTCATATGAAAAGCTTGCAATATTACTACGCAGTAAATAACGTTTTGTCCCTATGTCTAGTTCCACTACATAGTACAGTACCCTGATAATTCTATAATACATACAGATGTTTAAACATACACTATGCAATAATGTCATTGTTTCATTTGAAATACATGTTTATATATGTAATTAGTGAGCAATCTGTTACCTTACGCCGTGCTCTATGAACTTCATAACACTCTGTAACAAAGCCATTTTACCACAAAAAATATACTAAAACTTTTACCTAGAATAATAACTAACGGTCAACTTAGTATGGTATAGTTATATAGTGTAATATATTCAAATATTACGATAACTGTCAGGACTATAGAGTCAATAAGGGTAACAGATGTCCATTTCTTAGTAAAAGACAATGTGACACGTATATTGCACAGCGCCATTCATATATCTTAGTACCTACTTTCAGACAAGGTAAGCACACTCATTTCATATTAGCCACATAATTACTTCCCGTCAAGGTAAAAACGCTCATTTCTTATTTACGTCTTACTTCCGGTCAAGGTAAACACATTCATTTCATCTTTATGACTTACTTCCGGTCAAGTTAAAATACTCATTTCATGTTTTTTTTTTTTTTTTTTTTAGTTCCAGACAAACATATACATCGATACTCTCTTAATTATGTACATGTAATCAATTTTTATGAATACTCCTACATTTTTGGTGTATTTTAAATCTATTATAATCTACTATTACATTCTTAATTATTGGGCAGTATAGTGTATGTAGAATTGAAAACAATCAACCAATGAATATATTGCCTGGAGCTAATTGAAAAATGGGATTGGGGGATAGTTTGGATAAAAAGTAGAAGCTGATTTTGAAAAGGAAATACAAAGATAAGAGAGAAAGGAAACATAAAAGGAAGAAGAGAAGAGGGAACGAGATTTCCGACGAAAGCAAAGGCAATTTCTGAAAGGGTGACAAAAAAATAACTGACTATTGCTAATAAAAACATTTAATGGAAAAGAAACGAGTCCAACAAAAACACAAGCAAATTGAAAAAATATAAAAATTAATTACGTTGGTAAATTGAAATCTATTTCATAATGAAAGACACTACCTTAATGTAATGGTTATATTTATTTTCTAAAAGCTGAATGGTAAGCACTGAAATCCTCAATAAAAGTAGCTTCCTTGTCACATTTTTTTGCTAAGTATCTCTCGATGTTATATGAAGTTTTAAGGTTACTAATTAGAGTGGGTAAGTACAGAGCTTTACCTAAACACTTTTGACAATAAATATAGTGCTTCATATTTAGTATTATAATATTTTCTGCTCTGTTATTTTGGTGTGGGTTTTGTGACATTTTACCAAAAATGAAATCTTTTTTACATACATTAAATGTCTCATTACAAGTAGCTTGCAACCAAATTTGGAAAGCCATAATTAAATTTTGGACTTTATTACATTCCCAAAGTACATGCTGTATTGTTTCTTTTTCTATGAAGCAGAAATTACACAAATCAGACTGAACAAAATGAATCTTTTTCAAATAAGTGTTTGTAGCTAAGACATGATGATTAATTCTAAATTGCATCCATTGTAGTTTTGAATTTTTATTTGTGTCAAAAGGCAATCTGTATATTTGTTTCCATTCCTCAATAGGTATATTTCCAAATATGGTGTCCCACTTTGCTTGGCCTGTAGGCAATACATTATTTTTATTCAATACATTATACATATCTCTTGTACCTTTTTTACTTTTAATAACAATATCAATATACAGTGGTATCAATGGTAATGTAAGTGTTTTTTCAAAATTCCATCCTAATCGTTTGACTGCCAATATAATACCATTATAATCAAGGAAGTTAGTATTTAAATTAAAAGCTTCATTAAATTCATTCTGTTGAAGAAAGCTGCCATCTTCTTTAAGTAAATCATTTATAAAAATCACACCTTTATCAAACCATTGCTTATAATATACAGTATTATTACCTATTTTTATTAAATCATTATACCAAATTGGTAGAGATAATATTTGTTCTGGCATAAATATTTCAATTTTCCCTCTCAATATATTCCACGCATTAAAAACATCAATCCAAAATTTGTTATGAAGTACATTTTTGATATTATATTCAATATATCTATTTCCTAACGTTAAAAACTTATTTCTATTAATTTTTGTAAAAAGAAGTGTCTGCCAATTTGAACTTTTAAGACAAATATTTCTAATCCATGTTGATTTTAAGGCCATTTCAAAATGTTGGATATTAACCATTTTCAAGCCACCTTCTTCATAACATTTCACAATAATATCTCCTTTGACCTTTGCTATTGGACTTCCCCAAAGGTATTCATTGAACATATTTTGAATCTCTTTCATAGTAGATTGGTTAGGTGATGGTAATCCTATAAATAAGTGTGTAAGTATTGGTAGTAGCAGTGTTTTTATTACGGTTACTCTACCTATCGGAGTTATATATCGTCTATTCCACTGTTTAATTAGTGCCTTTAATTTAGCAATTTTTTCTTTGAAGTTAGACTGAACTATTTTACTGAGGTCAACATTGAAGTTAATTCCTAAAAGATTAAAATGTGTTAAACCCCATGATAGAGCAAGATTATTGACTAATTTCTCTGAACTGTATTTTTTACTTCCTATCCATATAACTTGTGTTTTTGTGTAGTTTAATTTGAGTCCCGATATTTCCCAGAAGTAATTAAGTTCTTTTAAAGCATACCTAAGTGATGTTTCAGTACCATCAACATCGTGAACAAATCTCATCAGTAAATTCAGTCACATGAATTAACATGACTCATATGAAAAGCTTGCAATATTACTACGCAGTAAATAACGTTTTGTCCCTATGTCTAGTTCCACTACATAGTACAGTACCCTGATAATTCTATAATACATACAGATGTTTATACATACACTATGCAATAATGTCATTGTTTCATTTGAAATACATGTTTATATATGTAATTAGTGAGCAATCTGTTACCTTACGCCGTGCTCTATGAACTTCATAACACTCTGTAACAAAGCCATTTTACCACAAAAAATATACTAAAACTTTTACCTAGAATAATAACTAACGGTCAACTTAGCATGGTATAGTTATATAGTGTAATATATTCAAATATTACGATAACTGTCAGGACTATAGAGTCAATAAGGGTAACAGATGTCCATTTCTTAGTAAAAGACAATGTGACACGTATATTGCACAGCGCCATTCATATATCTTAGTACCTACTTTCAGACAAGGTAAGCACACTCATTTCATATTAGCCACATAATTACTTCCCGTCAAGGTAAAAACGCTCATTTCTTATTTACGTCTTACTTCCGGTCAAGGTAAACACATTCATTTCATCTTTATGACTTACTTCCGGTCAAGTTAAAATACTCATTTCATGTTAACGATTTACTTCCGGTCAAGGTAAACACGTTCATTTTATCTGGATGACTTACTTCCGGTCAAGTCAAAATACTCATTTCATATTTAGGATTAACGTCCGATCAAGGTAAATACTCATTATATATATATGACGTACTTTTGGTCAAGGTAGATACACTCATTTCATATTTACGATTTATTTCCGGTCAAGGGGAATACACTTTTTTCATTTTAACGACTGACTTCCGGTCAATGTAAATGCACTAATTTGATATATAAAACTTACTTCCGGTCAAGGAAAATAAACTCATTTCGTATTTACGACTTAATTCCGGTCAAGGTGAATACACTCATTTCATATTTACAGCTTGCTTCTAGTCAAGTATCCACTTAAAAAAAAAAATAACCTACAAATATCCCAACAATTTAAAGGCAACTACTTCCTATTGTAACATGAGTAATCCACAGTCATTGAATCGCTTCCAATGTCTTACGCTAAAAGTGTATAATGTTCGACGCGAGGACACAGTTTAATATCAGGAATTCCGTAACTTAAAACAACACCAAGATAGTTTAAAGTCCATCCAGGGTCGTTTTTAACACTTGTAAACACAGAACAGCTTGTCAAGTAACAACACTGTTCAGATGTCATCTAGGATTCGTTTTCAATTACATTGTTCACAGTTCAACAGGGGTCAATGAATTACAACAACGTCAACATTGTTTAAAGAACATCAAGTATATTTCCATCTCAGTATAGCCGTATAATTTAAACGTTAAACATTTATCATTTCGATACGCAATCTTTATGAACATAACAAAAAAGTTTTGTTTTCATTTCATAACAACAGATCTTCACAATATTATATCAACTTTGTTATCTTTATAACATTAAGGATAGATTCTTAATAGTTTCATTTCGTCATGTCACACGTTTTAAATCTCTTTGAGAAACTTACGGATGTAGGCATATGAATCATGTATTATTACGTGTTCACTTCCTGCTTGTGACAGCTATAATGGACTAATAACTTATTCTATTGTGGACATCCCTTTAAATTCTTTAACAGGTTGATCCAACACGCTAGTCTCGGCGAATTTGCCAGCTGCAGGACATTCTCCTAAAAAAAATACAAAGTTCTGCATTTCTTCTTTTAATATACCGATCTCTCTTATAAATAGCTCTGCTAGTTGTCTCTCGTGCTTGAAAGATCGTCAAGGTCAGATGTGCTATGCTGATGTAGCTATCATCTGTTGGTGAGATCTTCTTTGCTTTTATTCTATGTCCTCCTTCGGTGCTATTTCGCTTGCAGACAATCCAAATCCAAATTTCCTTATTGCACTAACCCTTCACTTCTGCAAATCACTTATATTTCGCGTTGGATTTATTTTCGCGTTTATACGCGAGGAGAGTCAATCGCAAATTCCAATCCTTCTGAACTATTTGTTCGAAACTAACATCTACGAAGTTTGCGATTAAATCTTATAAATTATGTATGTTGGTGTTAGAGCTATTTGGGTATTATATTTTGCATCTGTTACGTTGTAAAAACAGGGAAATAATTGTGTTTGTATGTCTTAGGCGAGCGATGGCCACCATCTTTAGAACTCATTTCAAATTGAAGTGTGCTCCATTTTACAATATCGTACCTATTTAGTACAACTGGTACGAACCCGATAAAGGAAAATATAGTATGTGTAGGAGAGTGAAACCCACAGTAGAGTCGGACGCTTCCGATACTCTGATTTATCACAAATTGCGTCTTGGCTTAATAACCTGTTTTCGCCTTTGCTTCAATTTTGTAAGATTCTAATTTTATTTTTGTTTTTGATTCATCCGAAAACATTGAGGAGGAGATAATGTAAATGTACACACTAGCCTATATCTAATAACGGTATTGATATACGTACAATGGTACTCATACCACAGACATGTGTGGTAGATGTCATTGTCTTGTAAAATGTCCATAGGTCAGTATCAGTGTCAAAAAGGACTGGTATATTTCCGTCAAGGCGACTCTTGCTACACACACTCGACGATACACAATTTAGATTTTTGTTGACGAAAGTTTAGCAAATGGATTTTACAATCTAATGTGACGCCAACATATGTACTGGTATGATGATAAACAGGATGACATATACTTCGGCATATAATGACGATAATTTTGTTAATAGTTTACAAAGTATGTGTCGGATATCGGGCACAGAAGGCAAATGAGTATACACAGCTCCCTCCATCATTGAAAATGATGCATTTAATGCTTATTGTTATTTATTCTAACTATCAGGAAACAGGTTACTATAAATGTACATATTTTAACGGTAGTCTTATTTTAGTGTTTTTCGCGCTGCAGAAGCATTCCGCTAAATTGTGATTTTGCTAAGTGTAGTTTATTTACCTTGGTTTCTATGGCGATTACTGTTGGTGTGCTAATTCATCATTCCGTTAATCTTTTGTATCAGGGGTTTCCTGTTTGACGAATGTCGACAGTCCTCTTTTTGATGGACACCAACTCGCCCTGAAGGGCACCTGACAGTCCGTCCTGACAACTCTGGTCATCAGTTCTTTAAATGTATTCCTAGGCGATTTTAACATGTTTGATGTGAATATATTACAAACAATGCATAGAGGGTGGACTCAAATGGACATATTTATGTGCATAATGCAATTTTCTCGACTCTTAAACATTCAATAGTATCCGATTATCCGATTATCCCCATTTGTGTACATTCGTCACACCCAAGTGGACCTTTTCAACACATTCCGAATCACTGCACACTGATTGTTGTTTTGTCAGTGATATGTTTCCCATATTAACATATACATCATACATCATACATGTTACCTATATCATGTTTTTGTCGATCTCAATCTGATACATTCCAAGAGTAATTTTGTACAAGACACACATTGTCAAGATATGTTACCAAGTAAGGAATACAGTAAACCCAAATATAATCAAGTCAATTACATCATACGGCTGGTTCGTGGAAACAACCATCGTTGTCAACATTGCAGGTTGAAGAAGCAGGAATGATACCATTCAGAAATGTTCGTGCACATGATGTATTGAAAGTACTTGAATTGATCAGTACATGTATTAACATCTCATCCATGACAGAATATTTCGATATTTTTCACTCGTGCTTTGCACTCGTGAAAATATCGATAGTCATACTCGTAAAATATGTTATATTCAACTAGAAACCATTTAATATCTTCTTTATATTTTCAACTTAAACAGTTGATTTCACAACGACGTCAAGTTTACAAATCTGTGTAAAAACGTGACATGCAGCTATGTCACAGCAAATATCAAGGCTTAATTTCTACCAGAGTGTCTATCCCCTTCAATCCCAAAGGAATGTACAAAAGACACACAAGTCATTAGCTCATTTTCGCCTAAATTGATAGAACAGTACATCATACAGCTGTTTCGACCTTCAAGGACTCGTCAGTAATACCAACTGTATAACGTTTTGATATCTAGGAGGGGATGGATAAAACTATTATAGGTAAAAATACTATTGTATGGTGAGGCCCCATTATTAAAGGAATTTCACCCTAACATTTTCGAAAATATAGTCATGCTAAAACATTATAATCTGCGTACCTAAAGATATTACGTTTCCGGACTCTGTCTGTTGTATGATCCGGACTTTGTCTGTTCTGTAATCCAGTCTCTGTCTATTCTGTAATCCGGTCTCTGCCTATTCTGTAATCCGGTCTCTGTCTTTTCTGTGACCTGGTCCTATTCATTCTTTACATTGTTAGGTTTCGTTCTGGTCCAGTGTGTAGCGATGGCTACAGTCTTAATAGCTCTACAGGGACATTATCAATTGACCCTGAAATGCAAGGCAGACACGTTCAGCCAAACACCTCAACTCCTTCCTGGCATAATAGCTGGTGCAAGCGCTTTACATCATTATTTCGGTTACAATTACAGATTTGAGATTTCCTCTCGAGAACCCGCGTGTGGCGGAATCATGGGAATACTCTTATGAGAAAATAGATAGAGGATTATAAAAAGATTTTCCACCTCCAGGCCTACTGATATTTACTCGAAATCCAGAGTAATTCTTCTGAGTGGGAATATACAATGTCTGACCTATATAAGCGGAAAATGAAAATGAGATGAACTTGGCAACAGAGTTGTAAGCTTGGGGTTCCTGAACTGAGTTAAGATGAGATATTGGTTACGTACAGCAATTCTGCATATAAATGTGACTTGTAAACATTTGCATGAAGATAAACCTATACCTGAAAATATAGAATAATATAATAACATCTTAGACATTTCCCTCGCTTAACCACAGATCTCAGCGTTTTGAAATGCTAAAGGTCAAATTTGTTATTTCTACATTTTGGTTTTATCTTACTACATGTATAATAGGTTTTTTTTCTGTTTTTTTCACAGCCGGGTTCTTCCATACCAACATATACCGTCACAACAATACTGGTAAGTAAATATATACCATATCAACAACTTATATAATTACAAGTACAATGTGTATATCATCTGTAGATATACATCATATAACGAAACGAAAAACCACAGCTTAATTGCTATACGTCTCAGTAACGAAAGCCAGTGTTGTGTAATATTGCCTTAAGTGTTCTCAGTGTGTCATAGAGCTACGAAGTTAAGTAGATATTCGCCGTAACAATCTCATGAACTCGGCCTATCCCAGTTCAGGCGTAGTCTGATTCCAAATTAGGACCGAATTGAGTGGATGAATAGCGGTTGGTTTCAGGTTCAACAAGCCTGGTAATTTGAAAGTCCTTTCATGCAATTAATGACATGCAAAACTATCCTATGATATCATCATATATCAGTAGAATTGTAGAATATAGTTTACAAAAAGGTACTTAGTTCTGAAAACAGTGTTGTTGTAAATGTATATTGAATCTTAAAATAACTTTTTTTAACATGTGCTCTATTCTCCATTGCTCTTGTATATGGAATAAAACTACTTTTTATACCTAACAAGCATATGGATATCCTCCTATATTTAAACATAACAAGTTGGTACTATTCATGCACAATATAGTGATTTATGTTATAGTGTCTTAAAGAAACACGAGGGTACGTTTCATTGCACTTACTATATAGATCATCATCTATAAGCAGATTATAGATCGGTAGCATATTTAATTTTTTGTCTGTTTTTTTATATTTTTGTTGTTGTTTTTTTGTTGTTGTTTTTGTTTGTTTTTGTTTTTGTTTTTTTTTTGCTTTGCATGTGAATTTATTATTGTTTTTTTATTTCTTTATTACTTCTTGACATTTTTATTTCGATTCTCACATAAAGTATTCACATATTACAGAAAGAAATAAAGACAACTTTCACACACACACATGCATACATAAACTGTATATACATATATATATATCTTGAATACAAAGTAGGTAGCTTAGCTATAGCTAATAGGTGAATAAAACAACTTTCATAGAAGGCAGCATAATCAGTATGAAATTATGTGTCAGAAGTGATGACAAAAATGCATGAAACAGTTCTTTTCTGTCTATTGATCAAAAAGATTACGAAAAAGCCTCCATTTGTGAGTGAATAAAGTGTACCTACCATCTATGGTTGATGTTCATTTTCCCATATTGTAATAGTCCAGTTTAGTAAGTAAATAGTAAGTATTCTCTTTACACATTCAAATATGAGTTGTTCCCCTTTACCACACTGTTTATCAATATATTGTTTAATAATGGGTATTATAAGGTTATGTTTTCCAAACAATATTGGCTTTTTTGACAGATTTAAATATAAAGAGGTTTTTTTCAAATATCCAATTTTCAAGTAATATCCAAAGCCTCTCAACGTATTCACAAACACAAAACATGTGTAAAAGTGTTTCAATTTATTCTTTATAAAAGGTACAAGAATGATCATCATATATATTTATTTTAGTTAGAAGGCATTTGTTGTCAATACTTTATGTATAACTCTGTACTGGAGCGATCTCATCGAGACATCATTTGTTGTTCTAAACACTGTTATTTGAATTTTCAATTTCACTAGTTCTGCATGTGAATATTGTGAACTATTATTGAATCAATGGGACCCCCATTTCATTTTCGTAGGGCGCTTGTTGAACCTTAAGGAGTATTGCCGACTGAAATGACCGACACCATCGAACAAAAAAGACAAAAACATAATTAAAAATATTTTATAACAAATAACGTATTTGTCCAAGCAAAGAAGTATAATAAAATACCGAAAGTGTTAAGTTAAATGAATTAATATAATTTTGGGGTTTACGAAAAGAGTTTTAGTGTTTGATTATTATTTTCCTTCTGGATAAATAAAGCACTAACATAATTAAAATGTTATTCACAGCACGAGCCCTACATAATGATGAACCCCAAATCTACGGACAATTCCACTAAATACATTGGCATCGTTAAGGATATTCTCGACAGGATCGGTCAGATACTCGATGTCAACTTTGAGTATATCCATGTGGGGGATGACGATTTCGGTCATAGACACCGCGTCTTCGGAAACTGGAGTGGCATGGTGGGTCAATTGATTCGTAAAGTAAGTAGCAAACATACTCCTCCGTAAAGTAGGTTTTATGACCTTAATAACATTTGCATCAAGTCGTTCTTGTAATAGAAAGTTTCAAGCACTTTTTTAAGCAGATGAAAATTCCTTTGGAATGGAGCTCTTCGTAAGGTAGGTACCCCGTTCTTCAGTAAGAAGGTGTTACGTCCTTCGTTAAGTAAGTATAAGTTTTGCATGATTGGCATCAAGTCCCTCGTTAAGTAAGTATTAAGTCATGCGTAAAGCAGGTATCGCGTTCTTTAGTAAGAGGGTGTCAAGTTCTTCGTAAAGTGTTTTTGTAAGGTAGGTATAAAAACGTTTTCAATATTGTAATCAGTTGAGTAATTTCTTCAAACCTGTTGTCTGTTTATATTTTTCGTATGAAATGTACCAGTCTATACCTTCTCATTGTCCTACTGACCTGGCCACATTCAACAACAGCATATATAGAACTAAAACCTTAGTTGCTCAACTGGTTAAGTATTTGTCCGATAGAATAAACGGTTAGTTTTACTTGAAAAAGAGTGATTAACATAAAAAGAGGGTTGACTTCATTGACAAGGTTTGGAAACATTACTATTGGAAGAGATTGCATTGATAACGAGTATGATTACAATAGTGGGAGAAACTTTAGTCCACATTGCGCATGACGTCATTTATGACAGATAATTCCACTTTTCTAATAGGAAGCTGACATCGCAGCGTCACTGAGGGTAACATCTCAACGGGCCAAGGATATTCACTACTCACAGACGTTTGCAACAAGTGGTGTGAGCATTTTACTAAAGAAGCCAAAGATCCATTCCCAAGCACACAACACCGCCACACTTCCATTCCAACCATTCACTGTTGGAATATGGGTGTCCATCATCGTGGCATTCGTTATTGTATCACTGGTATTGTACGCTATTGGCAGGTAGGTTCACTTTGTTCAGAAACGCTTCGGTATTGTAATAATAATAATAAGAATCTTTTACAAGTAAACACATAAATGACATGTTGATTAAGATGTGGTAGGCAATCTCGTCATGATAGAAGCTAGAATCATTCCTTATAGAGGCCACGGTGGCGAAGTGGTTAAGGTGTCCCAACACTGTATCACTAGCCCTCGACCTCCTGGTCGCGAGTTCGAGATACACGTGGCAGTTGCCTGATAATGACCGTAGATCTGTGTTTTTAATCAGGGTACTCCGGATTTCCACCACCTCCAAAACCTGGCACATCCTTAATGACCCTGGCAGTTAATATGACGTTAAACAAAGAAAAACTAAAGCAATCCCGTCCTTACTTGTTATTTATGCCGTTGTATTGTCATACAATTATATATATTACATGGAAAATGCAATGAACGGTCTTGCTATAGTATTAAAAGTCATGATAAATGACAATGATTGTATTGAAACTAATAAATATTACATCCTTAATAACGTATAGTTCTGTAAATTATTAAGATTCGTGTGCGATTAATTTTCGCGTTAATACGCTAGGAAAGTCAATCGCGAATTCAAAACCAATTATTTGTGCGAAAATAAAACCTGCATGGATGGAGGCCAAGCTATCAGTTACCAATATAGGAGTATTGTAGAGTCTATGATTATAAAAGTTCATCATTCTCGAAGTTTAAGTCATTTCTAGATCAACGTTCGCGAAATAATTATTCGCGAATATATCTGAAAAGTTCGGGAAATAAAGTATTCGCGAAATCTGAGTCATTTAAGAACTTCAGTAATGGACATCTTAATTGTACTCAGATATCGTGAGTATTCTCTTTTGCCAATCGTGCATTCTCGGCTGTTACTCTGATAGATCAGAACGCCAGTCCTCTAACTATAAAAGACTATCGCTTAAGGTTAATTTGATAACTTATATGCTACAAATTTGTAGGCTTAATCCGGAGGAGCGAGTTACTGAACGTGGGGAAAATAACATTGCTACCGCCTTCTTCATGACCTTCAGCATGCTGTCATTACAAGGTTAGTAGTAAAGAATTCACATTTTTTTTATTATTATCATTAAAAAATTCGCATATTAGCCTCGCAGAAGACTTCTATGGAGCGCAGATTCATTATTACTTCTCATTTAGCAGTAAAACTTTAATATAATCTTTGTGGTATTTACTTGTTATCTTATTATTTCGAATTAGTTTTCAACTTAAAATGATCTATAAAAGCTGTATATCTTGATTTCAGGATCTCGTTTGACTCCTACCTCACATGCTGGCCGCACCTTGGTGTGTTTCTGGTGGATTTTTGTCTTGGTTACGCTCATTTTGTATGCTTCCAGTCTCACGTCCATTTTGTTTTTGAAGTCCCCGGATGTTGAAAATCCACTTCCATTTTACACCTTTGAACAAATGACAAAGCAATCTAAAATAAAGTACGGCACCGCCAAATCTGGTTCTGCGAAAAGCTACTTCAGGAAGTCCTCTGGAGCGCTCGAACGACAAATATACAAGCTTTGGAAAAGTAATCCAGACCTTTGGGTGCCGTCGATTGAGGAAGGGGTTGCCAGGGTGAAAAATGGTAACGGGGATTACGCTCTGGTCTTGGATAGCGAATTCGCATATTACACGGCGGCAAAAACCTGTGGCTTGGCTGTGACAGGCAAATTGTATTTGGAACGGTCATACGCCTTCGCCTGTGGACCAGACACCGATATTTGTCGTCAGCTCGATCATGCTATTCTCGATATGAAGGAAAACGGTGAGCTACTTATGATCGCAGACAAATGGATGAGTGGACCTTGTGGCAGCTATGCCGACCTATCGACGCCTGAACGCTACATCCCGCCGACGTTGGATGCTTATCTAGACGTGAAACACATGGATATAACACGATTCACGTTGCCACTAGCCAGCATATTGTGTGGAGTGATAATAAGCATTCTGGTAGCTGCAATAGAGAAATTCCGGTCCAAGTCCAAAGGGGTAAGTCGTCAAGCACGCGTAACTTTACCTCAAGAGGCATGAGTTTGTGTAAAGTTCTAATATTACAAAAAATATAATCGTAAAATTTTACCGTTTTTTTCTTAATGTACTCATTTGAATTTTCTGGTGAATGACGTACTGTTATATATGGCGACATTTTATCTACTAAACTTCGGGTTGTCGCAGTTTCTGAAGGCGACAAAGCGACAAGGCGACAAGGATTTTATTTCTTTACTCAAGACACCATCATAAAACAAATTTACATTTTCATCTCGTCTAAATTCATTAAAGAGTGCATATCAAGTATCTGTTTGTTTACATGTTTGAGGCTTTATTCCAATAACCTCATCACAATAGAATATCCCTGTTACTATGACAATGGAAAAATTAGGTATTTACTTACAACACATAATTGGGGGAAACAGAATAAGGAAAGATTGTGCAAACCCGGTCCCGGATGTGGTAGGTGTGTAGGAATATATCAAGGAATCATGTATTTTGTTCGGCGGACATCAATTTACTCACAAATGATGCCGAGCAAAATTCGATCACTGCTGTTGAAATTAATGAATTGTTATAATAAAAAAAAACACATACAATGTATTTGAAAAAAATTAGATTTTTCTCTATGAGAAGAATGATTGTCTGTTAATTTTACCTTAGCCCGAGTTTTCTCTGGCCCTGTCACCATGTCTGGTGTAGGTTGGTGACAGGGCCAGAGAAAACTCGGGCTAATAGTACCTCTGACTGCAGAAAACGTGATTTTGTTTTGAAAAATAGTTCCCTAGTTACAAAATGGAATCATCTCACCTTACGTTCGAGGTTATGTGACTGACGTCACATTCGCGATGTTCCGGGTAGTGAACAGATCCAAAATTTAATTTAAGCTGCAAAGGAGTACTAGTAAAGAAGCCCTCACAAACCTTTTGTTACGAGGCACACGTGTTCTTACAGTAAACATGTTTTATATATACACACATGTATTGTATTTCTATATATTTATATCTTGTATTTTGTCCTTGTGTTGTAGATTGCCCGGGGAGCACGTATTCCTGCACAGGAAGATAAACAAGGCTTCAGCAACAGCCCAGACATCGATATGTAGTGGGCAACCGGGAATCCTCAAAAATGGAACTCTTCGATAACTTCAGTTTTGACAGTATGCAGCTCTCAAACGTCTCCAGTGAACTGTAAACGTCAAAAATATAAAACGAATAGGTGCCTTTTATATGTATATCTATATTTCACAGTCACGAAACATCTAAATATGGTTATAATATGGACACTTTAGTGTATAACCATCAAACTGAAGCAAGGCTAATACTTATTCTTGTTTGAAATTGATTACGTTTTCAACCTTTTAAATAATGTAGAAAACAAAGGTAACTTAGGTTCGGCATGTTTAAACAGATTTATTATGCTGAAGAAGATACACAGTATAGCTTGGTTTGACTGCTCGCTTCGAGTCTCCTTTCACGGCCGAATGCTGTGATCAGAGGAGGCTGGATTTACCCTGCCTTTCATGGGTCTAAGTCTTGTTTGTACGCCATGCTCGAATGTTCCACGGTTTGCTGAGCAGCACTTCTGTTGTCAGATGCCGCTGCAACAAACTCTTCCAATCTTAAGATGGCTGACCTTTACGCGTAACTTGTGTCGCCATATTTGTGATTTGATGACGATGCTATAAGCACCTCCTAGCCTATTGCTGCCGTACATTGCATACCCACAGCGTTAATAGGAGTACAAAAGAGCAGCATGAGTATGAGGCGCCGTTTTACTATCTAATCAGTATTTTACATCAAGAATTGGACTTTCTAACATAAAAATAGAGAGATTTCGGACTATATGATTTAATTGTGAAATTATATTACATAGTGTCATCGTTGCTTGATTTGATTTCATGATTATTTTACTAGTATATGATTTGATTGTATCATTACATTATATGATGTCATCATTGTATGATTGGATATGATCATTATAATATATTATATGATTGGATCATTACATTATATAATTTGATTTTATCATTATATTATATAATTTGATTTTATCATCATATTAAATGATGGCATCATTGTATGATTTGATTTGATCATCATATGATTAGGTTTTATCATTTTAAAATATGTTGTCATTATTGTATGATTTTATTTGATCATTATAATAGATGATTTGATTTGATCATTATATTATGCTGTTTCACTAATACATTTCCATGTATCGTTTTATCGTTATATCCTTCTTTTCGTTATATCATTCTGTCTCAACATTATATCATGCTTTATTCACCATGTGTTTTAGTGTAATCGTTTTCATGGTTATATAATTCCATATTGTATCTTTCTACCATCCCTTCGTCATATTATTAAAGCTTTTATCCATCTTTACTATTCAATCAGTATTGTATATCAAGAATCTGACATTTCTATCATAGAAAATAGAGAGATTTTGGATTGTATGATTTGAGTGTATCATTATATTATATGATGTCATCATTGTATAATTTGATTTGATCATTATTATATGTCATGCCGTGGCGTCCAGCCTCCATCCGTCAACAATTGACTTCTTCTTCTGAACCGCTGATCAGAATTTTACCAAATTTTGTAGGAAGCATTCCTAGGTGGCTGGGATTCAAATTTATACAAATGATGGGGCTGACCCCGTAGGGGCCTTTGGGGCGGGGCCAAAGGGGGTCTATTTGGTAATATTGATATTAATGACTTTTTCTCTGGATCTAAGCAATGTATGACATTGATATTTCAGCGGTAACATCCCTAGGTGGTTGGGATTCAAATTTATTCAAATAATTGTGTTGACCGAACAGGTGCCAGAGGGGCGGGGCCAGTAGGGGTCCATTTGATAATTTTGATATTAACGACTTCTTCTCTGGACCTAAGCAATGTATGACATTGATATTTCAGCGGTAGCATCCCTAGGTGGCTGGGATTCAAATTAATTGCATTTTTGAAACTCAAATGATAAACACATTCATGTTGTAAAAATAGAATCAGGGGTCTTTCCCCACCGTTGAAGATTTGTTTATTTTGTTATGTCTTTGAAACCGTTGAGGTCTTCATCCCAAAACCATATATAGCATTACTGGGCATGAAGAGATGAACATAATTGAGATGTAAAAGTAAGCCCAGGGGTCTATCCCCAATCCCATGGGAATTTGGGTTTCTTTAAACACAATCATGTTGAGTCTTGACATCGTTTCCAGATTATATCTTTGAAGCACCCCGTAATCATACATATAACATTGTTAGACGTTAACAAATATAACATGAACATTATTTTAATGTTTGCTCAAATAAACCAAGTGAGCGATACAGGCCCTCTAGGCCTCTTGTATGATATGATGTCATCATTATATGATTTGATTTGATCATTATATTATATGATGTCATCATTGTATGATTTGATTGGATCATTATATTTTATGATTTGATAATTATATATGATTTGATTTAATCATTATATTATACGATTTGATTTGATCATTATTTTATATTAATTGATTTGATCATTATATTATATTATTTGATTTGATCATTATATTATATTATGTATTCTTTGTATGATTTGATTATTTTATGATATGATTTTATTTAATCATTATGATGTCATCATTGTATAATTTGATTTGATCATCATATGATATGATTTTATTTGATCATTATTTAATATGATGTCATCATTGTAAGATTTGATTTGATCATCATATGATATGATTTGATCATTATATTTTATAATTTGATTGGATCATTATATAATATAATTGGATTTTATCATTATATTATATCATTTGATTTGATCATTATATGATATGATTTTATTTATTCATTATGATGTCATCATTGTATTATTTGATTTGATCATCATATGGTATGATTTGATTTGATCATTATTTAATATGATGCCATCATTGTTTGATTTGATTTGATCATCATATGATATGATTTGAATTGATCATTATTTAATATGATTTGATCATTATATTATATAATTTGATTTTTTATCATTATATAGTATTTTTTGATTTGATCATTATATTATATGATTTTATTTTATCATTATGATGTCATCATTGTATGATTTGATTTGATCATCATATGATATGATTTTATTTATTCATTATTTAATATGATGTCATCATTGTAAAATTTGATTCGATCATTATAATATATGATTTTATTTGATCATTAAATTATATAATTTGATTTGATCATTATATTATATGATTTGATCATTATAATATATGATTTGATCATTATATTATATGATTTGATCATTATAATATATGATTTGATTTGATCATTATATTATATGATTTGATCGTTATATTATGTGATGTCATGATTGTAAGACTTGATTTGATCATTATATTATATAATTTGATTTTATCATTATATTATATGATTTGATCATTATATTATGATTTTATTTGATCATTATATGATTTTATTTGATCATTATATTATATGATTTGATCATTATAATATATGATTTGATCATTATATTATATGATTTGATCATTATATTATATGATTTGATCATTATATTATGATTTTATTTGATCATTATATTATATGATCTGATTTGATCATTATATTACATGATTTGATCATTATATTATGTGATGTCATGATTGTAAGACTTGATTTGATCATTATACATGTATTACATAATTTGATTTTATCATATTATATGATGCCAGCATTATGATTTGATTTGATCATTATATTATGCTGTTTCATTAATACATTTCCATGTATCGTTTTATCGTTATATCCTTCTTTTCGTTATATCATTCTGACTCAACATTATATCATGCTTTATTCATCATGTGTTTTAGTGTAATCGTTTCCATGGTTATATTATTCCAAATTGTATCTTTATACCATCCCGTCATCACTATTAAAGTTTCCATCGTATATATATCTTCGTAGCGATTAGCATATATTATATTCATGTATATATATACATGTTATGCACGGTCAATTATGTCAGAGTTTATACCAGTAACTGGTAATTTCAATACATATTTTATGTTATGGAGTCATACACAAAAAAACAAAACAAAAAAAACAACAACAAAAAACCGAAAGCATACGCATCATAAACAGCATTATGGTTTATTCAGAGTACACTCCGGTTTTTTTTTCTATTATACCGTCATAACATAAAAGATATATTCAAGTTAATCCTTAAAAAAAAAATTAAAAATGTATTAATCCATTTCTGTTGTTCAGTGTGTTAAATATTTTAACGATTCGGTCATGAGAAGGGAAGCTTATCTACACCTGACTTACTTCATGATTTTCAGATGTCTTCATCAAGATATCATTTCTGCTTTGGAGAAAGTACCTGAATATGGTTTCGTGAGCTTCTTATAATACTGAAATACGAATTACATAAACCCAACAGGCCAAATAATAGAAAACAATAATTAATTACATGTAGTTAATAAATTCCATTGCATGAAAGCAACACCTCTTAAAGAAATACATCAGCCATATTTCAATGCAATTATTCCAAGCTCGTAAATTATTATCAACGTATTTTTTAGTATTAGTCAATATATTTATGTAAGTCACAGTTAAATGACACTTACAATAAATGCGGTCACACTAAATTCAAAGGCAGCACCACCATGAAGAAAAGCTGACAACTTTCTGTATATTGTTCCGAATGGTTCCTGCAAGCCACAAGAATCAAGCTACGACAAGCTCCATGGTTTAACGGACTATAAATGTCAACATAAACTACAGGAAAATATTATCTAATGTAATATTTTTAACAAATATGTCATAAAACAAAGGCTTTTCCTTAATTAGGAAAATTAAAAATGTCCCCAACAATATTTTTAAATACCCAGACCAGTGCATAACATTGTTTACAAATATTATTCGAGATAAACAGTGCTTTAAAACCAGAAAACATATATTTACAAAACACGATATATGCTGGTGTATCGTTATATCTTATCAATATACTATTTCACTATTTATAAGAAGACATTGTCGTTTCATGAGTATGAAATCTACAGTTATAGTCGCTTTATTGACGACCTAGAATGTTGTTACTGAAAGTGTGATGGTAGAAAATTCAAAGAGCTATGTACTTAAATTCAGATCGGTTAAAAGAAATCCAAGACCGTGGTGGCCGACTGGTTAATGTGTCCCGACACTTTATCACTAGCCCTCCACCTCTGGTTGCGAGTTCCAAACCCACATGGGGCAGTTGTCTGGTACTGACCGTAGGTCGGTGCTTTTTCACCGGGTACTCCGGCTTTCCTCCTCCTCAACAAGAGCTGTTGGAGAACAGCATAGCTCGTCTCGCAAATGTTTGTCAATAAATAATTAAAATATATTAATTGGAATGGTTTCGCAAATTGCATTAATAATATTTATATTGTTTACTTGATCAGATTATGCTTTGTGAATTCATGCAATTTTCAAAACCATACCAATTTATATATATATAAATTATTTATTGACAAACATTTGGGAGACAAGCTATGCTATTGTAGATTAAATGAATATATTAAATACAAATGTAATTGCTTTTGGACATATTTCTTCATTTTTTTGACAAAATATTATCCTAATGAGAGTTGTCTCCCTTGAAAAATGTGGACCGGTATAAATATGTCTATTGTGAGCATTTTCACATTGTTTTATTTTCAGTTTCACCCCAAGAATGGATAGTGTAACTCCATAGGGACTCTTTTACCAAATATCAGCACCCTAGTACAATCATAAGGTGATGTGTTAAATAGCTTTCAACATTTGCACAAAAATTAAAAAAAAAAAATGTGTTTTTTCCCCAAAAAAATATTTCAGTTGAACTCGGGCAAGGGATAGTTTAACCCCCACAGGGAACCTAATACCATGTATTACTATTCCTTTCAACACTCACAATATAAACTTAACACAAAGTCCAAAGATTTAAAAACAAAAACAAAAAAACAGATTTAAAAAGAAAAATCCAATTTTTTTTTTAAAGTTTTACTCCAGGAAGGGATTGTCTTACTCCATAGGGACTCTATTGCCAAATATCAGCACCCTAGTACAATTATAAAGTGATGTATTAAAACCTCTTAACACTTAACCAAAAACTTGACGCAGAAATATTCTAAGTCCAAAAATTTGAAAATTCTGGTTTTTTCCCAAAAAAATCTTTTAGTTTAACTCTGGCAGGGGATAGTCTAACCCCAGAGGGACTCTATTGCCAATTATCAGCACCCTAGTACAATTATGAAGTGATGTATTAATACCTTTCAACACTTGCACCAAAAACTAAACGCAAACATTTTCTAAGTCCAAAAATTTTTCAAAAATCTGTTTTTTTTCCAAAATATCTTTTAGTTTAACTCCGGCAGGGGATAGTTTGACCCCCACAGGGACCATATTACCATAAATTACTATGCCTTTCAACACTTGCACCAAAAATTTAACATTTGGAAAACCAACGCCGACGCCGTAGTGACGACATAAGCTCTCACTCTTCTTCGAAGAGACGAGCTAAAAACCTGGCACGTCCTTAAATGACCTTGGCTGTTAATAAGACGTTAAACAAATTAAACCAAACCAAACCAAGAAAAAACTATCGTATCGCTTTGATGAATCTTGGATCTACCATTCCAAATTTAAATAGCTTTCTTTACAAAAACGTGCAATCAAAAGAAAGGCAAATGATGCTATGTACATGCACGTGATTGGAAAGTGTGAGGGTAGAAAATTTAAAGAGCAATGTACTTTAATTCAGATCGGCTAGAGGAAATCCAAGAGGTTGTTCGATCAGCGATTGTGGGAAGATTTGTTGAAATATTCTCGAAGAAATTAACATCCGTTAACCAGACAACTTCAATTCCTTGTAGAAAGGCACAGGTACTTGGCATGGACTCCTAACCAAGTCCCATTATAATACATAGTTAGGGATGTCATGTCCCTGTGTTACACTGGGACTGTTAAATATTGCCTTGTCTTATCCATTAGCGAGCGACTGAAAGCATGACCTGATGAAAAGCAGCAAAGAAAGTAGATGACAGAGAAAAGATGAGAATCTGCCGAGGTATGCTATTGACATACTTGTTCTTTCACTCAATGTACAAGGGATGTTATTTGTGATCTAATAATTTGTCTTCATAGTCACTTTTTGATATTTTCTGAAAGGGAATCGTTGATGAAGAGATACAAACCTCACAGAACAAGCTCTACTGTGGTTAGCCAAGAAATGGTTAAAACATCTACAAACAATATCATATATTTCATCATAACAGACTTGTATATGAAACGAACAAGGTGACAATTGCAATGACAAGCCAAAGCAGTTAATATATTTTTCAAAATATTTTAATTCTTAGAAGAAAATGTAACACATTCTTGTTGTTTTAGAGAGGTCAGTGTATTCAAAATCCATTTATAATAAATTTACCAGAAATTTTCATATAATACAAAATTTCCCGAATTTTATCATAATGTGAAACCTTTAAAATCGTCCAGAATCAAATATTTGGTTGATTAATCATTTCCTTACTTGTGGATCCTATTAATTAATTTACCATTTTCAAGCCTCCAATTTTGAGACAGTAACAACAGTTTGACAATGGGATTATCACATTTTGTCGATGCAAATGGTGAAATGTCAATTACGTTTTAGAATATCAACTTAAAATTGGTGTTTTTTAATCGTCCAATTGCTGCAAATGTGACATATATTTTTTTCTGTAAATTACATAAGCATGCATCCATAGGTGTCAGTGTGTGGAACAAGTATACACTTTTGTCCACATTTTATATAAAACATGCACATTGCTATTAATGAGACTAAGGCAAATTACATCAAGATTCTGTTAAAATACATAATTAAAATACAACTCTCATCTAAGTTTAGAAATAAAATTCAGGTAAAAAAATATCAAGTTTGTTGAAACACATCATTAAAATATTTATCAGAACTAATTTTGATTGCTTTTCAACCATATATTCAAATTATTTTGAATAATTAATTTTGATTTGTCATAGCGATGAAGAACTGCACAAGAAACATGTGAACCTTTTAGTAAATAAAATGAGACTGAAGCTGTATCAAAAACTGTTCAGTGAAGTTAGAGACCAACAGTGTGGAAATCTGTAAGACATTTTAGAAAAAAACAAATGTCGATACAAAAGTTTAAATATTAAAGCAAGCTACAGTGATATTAAAATTCCATTGATTTTGTAAATTATGGGTAGAAAATTATATCAAAGTAAGTTAATGTCATATACTTCTGTAAACAAATTAATTTATCTAATGCAAAAATAAAAAAAACAGAATTGTGCATTTTGATGAAGTTTTAGAAACATTTTTTTTTAATTTCATACTTGTGAAATTTTTGACACAAGAATATACAATTTTTTTTTACCTGGTGTCCAACTGCCTACATACAAATATTCAGAGTTGCTTCCAACTACCTACAGACAAAAGTATTTAAAGTTTGAGGATTTTTCACCTCTACAGGACAATGCGCAACATCATTATCAACCTTAGAGTGGGATGGACAGCCATCAACTACAAGTCTTCTGGTAACTGTTAAGATATTATAAAGCCATAAATTTTAAACTTCCTAATTCTTCTATACTAGAAACTTCCTAATTTTTTCTATATGAGAAACTTCCTTATACTCTACAAGAAACTTTCTAATCGTCCTAAGCTAGAAACTTCCTTATTCTTCTATACTAGAAACTTCCTCATTCTATACTAGAAATTTTCCATGTCTTTGATGCTAGAAACTTCCTAATTCTTCTATACTACAAATTTCCTTATTCTTCAATACTAGAAACTTCCTCATTCTATACTAGAAATTTTCCATGTCTTTGATGCTAGAAACTTCCTAATTCTTCTATACTACAAATTTCCTTATTCTTCAATACTAGAAACTTCCTCATTCTATACTAGAAATTTTCCATGTCTTTGATGCTAGAAACTTCCTAATTCTTCTATACTACAAATTTCCCCATCATTTGTACAATTCTGAAGTCCACAGTGTTTACCAATAACGCAAAAATGACCCCTTTTGGCCCCGCCCCAGAGGCCCCCAGGGGGTCAGCCCCATCATTTGTACAATTCTGAGTCCCCTACCCATAGGGATGCTTCTGACCAAATTTGGTCAAATTCTGATGTGTGGTTATGAAGAAGAAGTCAATTGTTGACGGACGGACGGACGACGGACGCAACGGTATGGCATAAGCTCACCTTGGTCCTTCGGACCAGGTGAGCTAAAAACGTGCAATCAAAAGAAAGGCAAATGATATTATGTACATGCACATGATTGGAACGTGTGAAGGTAGAAAATTTTAAAGAGCAATGTACTTTAATTCAGATCGGTTAGAGGCGATCCAAGAGGTTGTTCGATCACCGATTGTGGGAAGATTTGTTGAAATATTCTCGAAGAAATTAACATCCGTAAACCAGACAACTTCAAATTTTACAATTACTTGTAGAAAGGCACAGGTACTTGGCACGGATTCCTAACCAAGTCCCATTATAATACATAGATAGGGATACCATGTCCCTGTGTAGAAACACTGTTAAATATTGCCTGGTCTTATCCATTAGCGAGCGACTGGAAGCATGACCTGATGAAGAAGCAGAGAAGAAAGTAGTTGACAGAGAAAAGATGAGAATCTGCCGAGGTATGCTATTGACATACTTGTTCTTTCACCCAATGTACACTGTACAAGGGATGTTATTTGTGATCTAATAATTTGGCTTCATAGTCACTTTTTGATATTTTCTGAAAGGGAATCGTTGATGAAGAGATACAAACCTCTATAAGAACAAGCTCTACTGTGGTTAGCCAAGAAATGGTTAAAACATCTACAAACAATATCATATATTTCATCATAACAGACTTGTATATGAAACGAACAAGGTGACAATTGCAATGACAAGCTAAGACAATAAATATATTTTTCACAATATTTTAATTCTTAGAAGAAAATGTAACACATTCTTGTTGTTTTAGAGAGATCAGTGTATTCAAAATCCATTTATAATAAATTTACCAGAAATTTTCATATAATACAAAATTTCCCGAATTTTATCATAATGTGAAACCTTTAAAATCGTCCAGAATCAAATATTTGGTTGATTAATCATTTCTTAACTTGTCAATCCTATTAATTATTTTACCATTTTCAAGCCTCCAATTTTGAGACAGTAACAACAGTTAGACGATGGGATTATCACATTTTGTCGACGCGAATGATGAAATGTCAATTACATTTTAGAATATCAACTTAAAATTGGTGTTTTTTAATCGTCCAATTGCTGCAAATGTGACATATATTTTTTTCTGTATATTACATAAACAAGCATCCATAGTTGTCAGTGTGTGGAACAAGTATACACTTTTGTCCACATTTTATATAAAACATGCACATTGCTAAAGAGGCAAATTACATCAAGATTCTGTTAAAATACATAATTAAAATACAACTCTCATCTAAGTTTAAAAATGAAATTCAGGTAAAAAAACATCAAGTTTGTTGAAATACACCATTAAAATATTCAACAGAACTAATTTTGATTGCTTTTCAACCATATATTCAAATTATTTTGAATAATTAATTTTGATTTGTCATAGCGATGAAGAACTGTACAAGAAACATGTGAACCTTTTAGTAAATAAAATGAGACTGAAGCTGTATCAAAAAATCTTCAGTGAAGTTAGAGACCAACAGTGTGGAAATCTGCAAGACATTTTAGAAAAAAACAAATGTCGTTACAAAAGTTTAAATATTAAAGCAAGCTACAGTGATATTAAAATTCCATTGATTTTGTAAATTATGGGTAGAAAATTATATCACAGTAAGTTAATGTCATATACTTCTGTAAACAAATTAATTTATCTAATGCAAAAATTAAAAAAACAGAACTGTGCATTTTGATGAAGTTTTAGAAACATTTTTTTTTAAATTTCATACTTGTGAAATTTTTGACACAAGAATATACACATTTTTTTTACCTGGTGTCCAACTGCCTACATACAAATATTCAGAGTTGCTTCCAACTACCTACAGACAAAAGGATTTAAAGTTTGAGGATTTTTCACCTCTACATGACAATGTAGGACAACAGGACAACATCATCATCAAGCTTACAGTGGGATGGACAGCCATCAACTACAAGTCTTCTGGTAACTGTTATGATATTATAAAGCCATAAATTTTAAACTTCCTAACTCTTCTATACTAGAAACTTCCTAATTTTTTTCTATATAAGAAACTTCCTTATTCTCTACAAGAAACTTCCTCATTCTATACTAGAAATTTTCCATGTCTTTGATGCTAGAAACTTCCTAATTCTTCTATACTACAAATTTCCTTATATTCTATACTAGAAATTTTTTAATATTTCTAAACTAAAATTTAAATGATGTCTACACGTATGGGTATTACAGTTTAACCCTAAACACAGCCTGGAGTTCTAGGGAGGGGTAACAGTTTCACTTGAATACCTCTTATAAAGCAGGAAAGGTGTAAATATATTGAGCCCTATATTAAAACCATACCGGTATACATGTATATAAAAACATTTCTAGTAATATTATGTAAATGTGCAAACAATGCTTCAAAAAATAGAATACTTATTATCCATGTAAAAAAGTTTCATGTGAAAATATATTCTTTCAATGACAAGGAATAAAATGTAAATACATGCTCACAAAGCAATATTTTTACTTTGTGGCCTCAATTGTTTTCACAATCTTGAATGACATCACAACACAATACAAAAGAGATATACTACATCTACTTGAGCACAAATAAACAAAAGTTATTGTTATATACATTACTGCCAAGAGCTGGTGTGATAAGACCCAGGTAATATTTGGAATTAGTCAGCATTATTGGTTGAATGTGAGTTAATAAAAATGATCAATTTTGAATATTTTTCATTTACATGAAAAGCCTTTAACACATTCCTATGACCAATAATGAAAAAATTAACCACAGAGTCCGACCCCTAAATCATTTATTACTGACAATGATCAAGGGGTTGAACCCTCTGGCTATTTGCTTTATTTTGATTCATAGGAACATGCCAAGCCCCTGTGCATATATATATATGAACTCCAGATTTGGAAGTTTGCCAAGTCCCTGTGTTTGAAACCATCAATAATGGATGTCAGTTTTAAAGGGGCATTCCTTCGATCCAATAAAGTTAATGTCATCAAAATGGAACTTAATGGAAAATACATATTTTTCCCCAGGTAGTAAAAGTTATAATCTTTACATTAAGGCAGCAGTTTTACTTGCAAGGTTAATCAAAGTTCTTCAAGTACTGTGCCCTGCAAATTATTAATTTGCCCCGAAGTATCACTAATTACCGCAAATACAGACAGTATTTGGGAACAAATCGTCATTTTTCTGTACATTTCGGCACTAATTTCATTACTAGTAGCTAGGCACAAACACTCATATAATCCTTGTTCGGACATAGATTTCATCAATAGAAATTTTGCATGTTTCTAATGTCTGAACGAAGGAATGTCCCTTTAATAACTGAGTATGGTGTAAACCGAACAATGATAATCCCAAAGAACAAGTCCAGGTGTGTGCTCAACATCCTTATAACACTACCACTACACCTTAACACTACTTCATGTACAACTACAAAATGAGAGAGAAAAAAATCTTTACTTTTTCCAAACAGAATTAAAGAAACTCTAAGTTGTCTGGTTCTACCGAATCATTTTCCTCAAGCAGCTTTACATGGTATAGTTAGACACTTTGATGCTAACTTATATTTCAATCTTTATATTCATGTCAATAATATTTAATAATAAATTATATTTGACAATTGCTAATGGATTTCAAAATCGCCATATCTTAATTGTTGAATAAAACAAAATGTTTTTATTTATCACGCAATTAGCCTGTTCTACATATTTAATATGGCCATGTTATTAATGTCTACATACATATACCCTGGGTAATAACACTTTAGTGACATTGTGAATAAATTATGTCACATGATTGTCAAGGTAATGAAAAAAGTACTTTCTGAGTCCGAAATTTAAATTACTGTTTTCCTATGTGATATTTAAACAGAATCTTTTATTCATTCCAATTCAATATAGAATCTTTCAAACTCGTTCAATAATTTTATAAGATGCTAGCCTAATGCCTGTTAAATATTACAGCTGAATTTGTTTAACACTCAATGGAATTCTTTCTTTACAAAATTCTAAAATCAAACAAAATCCATACACAGTTGACAAAAATAATTTTGTGAACTCCTAAAAGATTCATTTCAACCATCTTCAATCTTTTTTCTTGGACCTTGTATTATAATTATGCGTGACGAGCTTGGTTGTCGTGGTTTCCGTGATGACCGTTTTCTGTACCTCTGCATAGTAGAGATCAAGATAAGACTGGACGAGCATAGCAATTGGGATGACCACCCAAAGCATGTTGAAGAAAACAAGGTAGACCCACAGATACAGGAAGCTGTCTGTGCGAAGATTGGGGCTGTCCTTTAGCCATTCTGGACAAAATGTCATCCAACCTGCATAATAAAATATTTCATGGTTTATTGATAAAATAGGCAAAGTAACACCTTATAAGGCCGTGACGAATTTCACTCAATACACATTTCTGTGAACTTGGCGTATATCAAAGCAAAATCAAAGACTCGGGATAAGTTGTTTGGTTTCTCAAATTCCAAAGACAAAAAGGAAACGGACAATATCCAACACCAATGTTTTAACTATGGATGCAGTGAGAAGCCAGTTCTAAAGTAGAAGTCAATTTTTAAATGTATACAAATAAGCCTGTTCCATCTTTATGAAGACTTTAACAACTGTTTCCAGTGGGATCCTGGAACCAAAAATAAAATATCTAAAAGAACAGTCGAACACTGCACCTCATCATAAGACTTTTTTTGGTGAAACTTGGAAAAAGATACTTAACATGCCTGTCTGACCCTATGCAAAACTTTAACTGAAAAAACTGCCCCAAAAAATCCCTGAAACTACCAAACATGTCAAAACTAAAATTTGAAAAAAATAAAAAAAAAAAAAATAAAAAAAAAATTAAATCCATGACATTGTAACCAATTAATTGAACAATAACATTAATTTATGCCATAACCAGGGAAAATTAGGCCCAACACGTTATCTGACATAACTGTACACAAGAAACTTGCCACAAAATTTTCACCCGTTGCAGATGCACAGAAGGAAGGGCGAACGGACGGATGGATGGTTAGACTATATATACTATCCAACAAAAATTTGACAGGGTTATAAAAATTCAACAGTGATGTTTTACTTGCCTCCATACAATTCACAAACGCACAGAATGATCTGTACAAAGTGTCGATATGGTCTGTCCTTCACAATAGCGTAGCACAACAGCAGGGCAAGGGGTCCAGCGAGTGCCACAGTGAGAATCTCAAGTGACACGATAGTAGGATCGGACACACCCCAACGCTTGTCTGCAATGGCGTACTCCTTCCCTTAAAAACAAGAAGAGTTATTAATACATATATACTACATAATTAATGAGTATCACTATAGTTATATACAAAGACAATGCATCAATTGATATAGATCTTTTATATTTTGTTTGTTTTTGTTTAACGTCCTTTTAACAGCCAGGGTCATTTAAGGACGTGCCAGGTTTTGGAGGTGGAGGAAAGCCGGAGTACCTGGAGAAAAACCACCGGCCTACGGTACCTGGCAACTGCCCCACGTAGGTTTCAAACTTGCAACCCAGAGGTGGAGGGTTAGTGTTAAAGTGTAGGGACACTTTAACCACTCGTCCACCGCGGCCCCTTTTTTTATATACCTGGTAAATGTCAAGTTGTTTTATTATCATTATTATTTTCTAAGATCATCCCAATCTGCTAGGACTAAAACTATAGGGTAAATAAAACAGAAAATCTGTTGTTATTGTGTCAGTGGTCATCTTCATGTGTTATAGTATGAAATAGACAGAGTATTGAATAAACATATGTACTTACAAATCGTTGCTAAGAAATGGTCAGTGCTGTTGACAGTTCCTCTCAATGAGAAGCAGACAAAGGCTCCCTCCTGAAAATAATGACATACTACTATCATACTGTAACAGTTCAACGTCAAATTTTTAAATAACCAAAAAAACTTGCAGTTCCGGATCCATTGCTCTTCTACTGAATGTCAAAATACATTATTTTATAACTTGATCAACAGAAGTGAACACAATGGTGACATGTACCATTACAAGTATATGATGAACCCAACCTCATTAAAATCAGATGTACATTTGCACTATGCTACTCTCTTTATGTAGTGCAATGTACATCTTATGCTGAGAGTAGCATAGTGCAAATGCAGGGATCATTTTGGAGGGAGCCATGGGGCCATTGGCCCACAATTTATCTAAATGACCCACATGATTCAGAAAAATCCTTTAAATGTCTATAGATGGCCCATACATTATATTACCGATAGGCCTTTTTCTTGAAAATGACCCATCCATTTGGTAACCCAAAATAATCCCTGCAAATGTACATCTGATTTTAATTAGATTGATGATTTACTGTCTCTGGTACTTATACGACAGTTCTTGGATCACAGGCTTGTCGGCTACATGTACCAGAGTTGAGTAATGTCGCACAGGTCGTGATTGTGATCAGCACTTGGATGGGTGACCTCTCTAAATCTGTTGTACCTTGGGACATGTTTAGCTGTGATGTACATGAGCTCTGGATGACGGACAGACAGACGATTTCTAACAGATGGTCTGTGTAGACAGGGTATTATTATTCGTTCTAGTGCATGTTATTTACTAGAATTATCCAACATCTTGGAATTTCCCTAGGTGTAAACATTTAAACTTTCAAGTCTCATGATGTTCAATAAATGAAAATAGGATGTCGAACTCCTGTGCTAAAAAATATTTTTTAAACTGCGGCTGGTTGGAATTTTGAAATGAGACATAATATTTGACAGAACCTGATGGAAAAGACACTATTGAAGAGAGTGCTCATGTACTGTACAAAAGGACCATAACTGTGGACGCCTATACATGTATATCCATAGCCTAATGCGTAAGGGACAGTATTACTATTAACATGACCATTGCATCATACCAATTTGGTTGCAATTAAGGCATTTCTGCTATGTCAAATTTGCCTGTTATTGGGCCAATGGCCAAAGTACAGTATACATGTATTTCTAAACCTTATGATTACTTCAGCATATTTTCTTTGGACATTGCTTTAAATTTTTTTCTGAAACTTAGTTTTTGTGAATTTTATCGTTTAATTATATACTTTTTTAGTAATTAATATCTATATTAGCAATACTTTCGTAAACAGCTACAGAATTACAGCTATATAATTTTCACTCCAAAATGATATAATAACATCTATCAACACCTCTGAAAGTACAATTATTAGCCTTAATTTTGCTGAAAAACAAAAAACAATTGCTGCTTTAATTTAAGGGTTTGCACCAAAAGTTCAATTGTGACAGCCTTGTATACGTAGTAGTAGTGAAAATGGACAAAGCCAATCATCAGTGATTAATTATAAGCTACCCAGTCGCTGACCACTTATAAGCTCAATATAGAGAGAGCATCTGACCAGTTTTCCGAGGTCCCAGGTTCGAAACCTGGTCTAGCTGGCCGTGTATTTTTCCACTCCTAGCTCTTACAGTAGTTGAGATATATAACATTAGTGAATACAATGCAACACATGATCATGAACATTCATGACGTACAAATGTAATTCAGCTAGAAAATCCAATAATTATATAAGCTGTACCTTTTTTAAGTTTCATAAAATTGTATTCAATATTTACAGATAAAAACGTCATTCAATAATTGAAAAGTAATATGGAATCAACATTGTAATTATTATCAATACATAACTCCTTAAAAAAAAAAAAACATTTTAAATACGGTAAATAAATAAAGCACAAAATAATCGATGTAATTATAAAAGAAACAGATCGGATACCAGTTTACCCTCGTGGATGGAGCACCATGTCGATCCCAGGGAGCTGTCCAGCCCTTTGGACATATAAAGGCTAATATATAGGCTACAAGTATTTTCAGTGGTGTTTATAATATTTTGGAGTGGAAATTATAGTGTTGCTTCGCTGTCGGCATGCACAAATATATATGACAATCACAAGTCAAAAGCGTTAATCAGATTTACAACATAATTATATTAATATTAATTGTGTATATGAAAACATTATTACAAGCATGCATGCAGTTGTCATGTTGCCTATCTTTGACCAGACAGGCCTAGGGGAGATAATTCTGAAATTAAATGACAAAAAAAACCCATCAGGGTACGTAGTGTTAGTTTGAACATTGCATGGTCTAAAAATCAATTTACGTAAAAGATTCAGTGGTAAAAAAAGCAAAAATGACTTAAACATGGCCGTGGGTACCAAATTTGAAAAATGTCTTGTCAAACATAAGTCAAAGACCGACTATAATCGGCCTTTGCCAACGTGCTAAGCGCATTATGCATCAAATAACTGTCAGGGTACCAATCTTATGATTCGGCCAATTAAAGTGTGGTTGATAACTGGTACAAATATTGTGTTGTTAAGCTAAAGTCTCTTTTCCACTATAAAATAAGTAAAGGGTTTATTTTTTTGTATAACTCACCAATACAAAATGTGTTAGGGCATTGTAAACAAGCCAAGTAAGAGTCCATTGTTGACCTCGAGATTTACCGAGAAAAAATCCCGCTACAATCCCGATTAGTGCTAACGTGGCAGCAAATGATAGTGACAAAAATGTCACATTTGAAAGGAGCGATTGTAACTCAAAAGATTCGTTTCCCATGGTGTGGCCAGTCGTCCTGGTTTAGTAAACAATTTTTTCGTGCCCCGCCGTTTTTTTAACGATCTAGTTCACTGTGATGTTTGAGATTTGAAACGCACAGGCGATCCGCAGCTGGAAATACTAATTATTTTCGTATTTATTTGGTAAAATCTCGATTGTAATTACAATATCGTTGACTTTAAATGAACTCACAAACATATAAAACGTCATTTTAACGGCCTCTGAACGCATGTATTTGAGAGAGAACAAATATTGTACGAAAACACGATTACGACAAAATCTGTCACGTCACTTTTGATTGGTCATTTGGAAAATTAATAATTGATGGTTTTACATATTTGACATTCTCAAATTTAAATAAGATATATATTTGTAGTAAAATGCAAAATTTATCTCGTGTTTTATACACTTTAAACACAGAGAAATATAATAATTGTTGTATGGCGTAATTGCGGGATCAGAATTTTATCCAATCAGAACGTCCGTACTAAAACCTGCTTGACTCAAAAAGAAGGCCGGCATTTTGGGGAAATAGAAATTTAGCTTGAGTCAAAAAACGAAAAACTACAAGCAACCCTTTGCACAATGACGACAGAAGTTGGTGTTAAGGGAAGAACACACCTGTTTAAAAATAAGGGCAAAGATGCTGAGGTATGTTTCATTTGATTTGGGTTCGATCTTAAAGCCAAAACATGAGGTGCAGCCATGTGGTCGATTGTTCGAGATCCCGTCTCAGTCAATTTCAATCAAATGTGAAAGTAGACGAATTTCCTGATTGAACAACGTTTTTGTTGCATAGCTCACTATATGTATAAACATACAAGATAATTGGCATCAAAAACTTTCCATACACAACTATTAAATCACACAGAAAAAATATCATTTGAAGCAATGCACTCCTTGATGATTGAAGGACACGGCCCACGTAATCGTTCACTGTGACCATTGTCCCTTTTGTTATCCACACTGTATACTTTAAACATAGCAATAGATATTCAACTAAATTAAGTAGTGCATATGTGATATATGCTGGATTTTTCATTTGATTATCCGGGCTATGTCGAGTTTCAACTCATCCATGCATGCAGTAAAATCAATATAATAATCAATGTAAATTGCAACAAAGGAGTTGGGAATGCTATGAACACACGAAATCGTACTAAAAAGCCAGTGCAATGCTAATCAAATAAATTATCAATTATATAAAAAAAAAATTGTGAAATGGGGAAATGGATTCTTTCCCCATTTGCATTCAAATAAGTACTACCAAATTTCCCTTAAAATGCAGAGATCTAGACAGCATAGGTTATGAAATCATTGTATGCTACTGTGCCGTCAAATTATGTTTGACAAGATATTTTAAAGAGGGATTGAAGCATAGTTAAAGAAACTAAACATATGTATGAATATACCCTCAATTGTGTTTATGTTTACTTGCAGGAAATGCGAAGGAGAAGAACTGAAGTTACTGTTGAACTAAGAAAGGTAATCGAAGAGACAAATCTTTATAACATATATTAAGTATTTTTGTTTTTGTGTATATATATATGTCATGTAGAACTTGAAATCAAGGATACTACAGATTATAGATGTGCTGTTCAAAGGAAGACAGTTTTTGATTTTTTTTTTTTTTGCATGATGGCTGAATACTCCAACATCAGACAAAGAATATTTCATAATTTATCACAGCTATATTTAAATTTGAAATCCACAGGTTTCGTCTGATCTTATTGAGCAATGACACATCCTATTGCAGATTCCAAGTAGTGATGGAAATCAGTTTCACTTTCAGAATCGATAATCAGAAACTTGAAATCAATTGATTATTAATTAATTGGTCTTCTAAATTTAGGACATATTTAGGACAGAATCGCTCTTTTGTAGAAAATTTATGTATGTCTCAAGTACATTTATTACACCTCTTATCAATATTTTGAATACTGAACACAAACAAAGCATTTAATGGTTAATTATTTAAATCTCCTTACTCACTTTTAAATGACCAATGAGTGTATCAATAAAATACAAGAAATACTTCTTGGTTCGGTAACATTATAAAAATAGAAGAGTTACAAACAAAAACATTACAAAAACCAACATTTGCAACATTTCCAGAAATTTCTCATTGGTCGCCTTTTCAAAATCATTCATAATTATTTTTCCCCTCCCCTCAACTTATTTTCTATCAGATGCATGTCATTACACAATTACTTTTCAAAATTTTGGCATCCCGATGAGGGGACTTCAGGGCTAAAAGTGGCACCTATTTTGGTTGCCATGGTGCCGTCAATGCTAAAAAAGACTTTCACAATTTAAAAAGTTACAAAGAGATGTTATACTGAACTAAAAAAACTTGGCTGGGCGACTAACTTTTCCAATTGGCGTCAAGATTTTATGACTTGGTAGCCAAATAGTCCACCTGGTAAAACTATCCACTTTGAGCCCTGGACTTGAAAAGTGTGCTCAAGTAGGCAAAATCCCAACTTTAAAAGCCTGCAGTGACTGGATGTTAGTAAAGTTACCAAATGTGATGATATTTTACAGAATAAACGAGACCATTATGTTCTAAAGAGAAGAAATGTTCCTGCTCAAGACAGCACAGATTCTGAAGATACTGAGAAACCCACACACGATTCCCTGCAAGCTATAGTGGCAAATGCTTCAAGTCCAGAACCAACAGTCCAACTAACAGCAGTACAAGCAGCCAGGTAAAATGTGATACACATACAGCTGATCCCACTTATCATATCATATTCATATTTATTTAGAAGAAAATGTTATCATTACCAGGATATTATTATAAAAGAAAAAAAAACCACTACTACATCAGTTGTCATGAACAGAAAGGAAACCTTCCAACAATCTTCAGATCTATGCTAGATAGTATAGAGATCAGAAAATTTGTTTAACATTGTCATTTATTGAATATAAAAAAAAACCTTGACACTGTAATGCTACATGTTTAGAGCTACAAATTGATCTCTCACATTTTGGCAATTTTAGAAGTTAAATCACAAATATTTATCATATAACTTATAAGACTTGCTATGAACCAATTCATTTGGCAAAAAATGCTACAATAACATGCCTATTTGTTTTGATCAAACAACATCTTACGCAATAATATTAGTTTTTACTATTTCTTTACAGAAAACTTTTGTCCAGTGACCGTAATCCACCAATTGATGACTTGATTTCGTCAGGAATCCTACCAACACTTGTTGATTGTTTAGTAAAAGATGACAAGTATGAATGATTTATACATATAACCATCAGAACATGTCATTATCACTGCGAAATATCACAAAATGGGTAGTTTTAACATATCTAAAGTGACCAATCACAACATATTTCTTCATTGAAAAACAAAAAGTGCTTGTCACTGTTTGGAAAGCAAACAGTTACGAAACTTGACACAAATGGTTCTTTTCAAAGGGCAGTGATGGCATTATGTAATTTAATTAAATCTGACAGTTAGTAGTTTATATGGATCCTGGTAAACAATATGTTTTACTCATGCAGTAAGATCTAAACATTGTTTTTCAGTCCTTCCCTACAGTTTGAAGCTGCATGGGCCCTCACCAACATTGCGTCAGGGAGTTCAGAGCAGACGCAAGCTGTGGTTAATGCAGGTAACATCCATTTTTTTTTTACAAATGTCAACTTGTCAATCCAGTTAATGGTGTCACAATATATTAATGATTCCTGCATAGTTAAATTTCCTGAACATGGGATTATTATAGCAAATTTATTATTAAGAACATTTTAGTTTTAAAAAAAAGTATTAGAATTTATAATTATAATTATCAAAGCTCTTAACTTTCTTATTTTGTGTCTATTTAGGTGCTGTGCCCTACTTCCTTCGGCTCCTCGAATCACCACACCAAAATGTCTGTGAACAAGCAGTGTGGGCTCTCGGCAACATCATAGGTATAAACATTACACAGCAGTTTGCTTCTCTAGAAATCAAACATCTGATTGGCTGTTAAAGAAATAAAACAACCTCTGATTGGATAAGAAATCAAACACTATGAGGGAAAACAAGAAAACATCTGATTGACAAAGAAGTAGAAAGGGATTTTGATTGAACTTCACACAGTGATACAGAACTATATTATCTCTTTGAAAAATTTGAGTTTCAGGGATTTGGGGTCAAGGTCACTGTTACTATTTGTAGCAGTCGGGTAGGGGACATGAATTACCTTAGTAATACCCAGTGTATGATTAGATAGTCAGAGAACAAATCATTAGATAGCCTTGTTTTCTGTGCCTGATCATGGCCAACTATGTCAAAATTAATAGCAGAATGAAATGTCTATAGTTAAAAAATGTTCAGTGTTTAAGTAATTATGGAGAATTAATTGCATACAGTTTACTCTTTATAATTATAAAGACCCATTATTTTAAAGATAATTTCTTATAGTGACATTTTCAATCATTATATCATTACCAGGTGATGGCCCACGATGTCGAGATTATGTGATACAGCTGGGAGCAGTAAAGCCACTTTTATCCTTCATTAACCCCAACATCCCACTTCCCTTTCTCCGAAATGTTGCCTGGGTCATTGTCAACCTGTGTCGTAACAAGGAGCCACCCCCGCCCCTGGATACCATTCAGGAAATCCTGCCTGCTCTCACGCAACTCATACACCACACGGATATCAATGTATGTATATCAAAAAGTGCCAGTTGAATATCCTACAACATTATTGAAATTATGAAATTAATTTTTTCATGCAAGCAACATATATGAGAAAGTAAGAAAGCAAACATTGGTGTTACTTTTGAAGTAATGGCAGTGACTACAGCATAAACATGTCTCTTCTTCACACTGTTAAAATGATTGGTTTAGAAGAAAAAAAAGTAGCATACAGGATTGTGTGATACATAATACAGTCAAACATTTTTATCTCAAATTCTGATAACTTGACTACTCTGACGTTAAGTTGAAACAAAAATTTGTTTTGACAGAAGGGGCCGCGATAACTCAGTCAGTTAGAGAGCCGGCCACATAACCTCAGGTGAAGGTCCGAGGTGTGTGGTTCGGCACTCCCTACCTGTGTTGGATCTTTATTTCTCATGAAGCTGAGAAATGGACTGGTCTGTCTTTTCTGTAATTGTTTTGGGTGGCATGCGACAGGCCTCCAATTTGATGTTAATTGAGGTAGTCACCCGCTGCTACAAGGAGACCCAGCCTCAAAATGACCCTGGCTTTTCACGGGGCGATAGACCCAGCAAACAAACATTTTAGCAGTAAAATTACATTTGATATCTTGAATACCCTGGATTTTCATGACCCACAGTGACTTGAGATAATAATGTTAGACTGTATATAAATGTTATACTCATTGTTGTCATCATAGCATAGGAAGCTTGTATAAGACAATAAGCCTATGGGATATGGTTTATGATACCGTGTTTGTTTAATTTGTAGATCCTTGTGGACACAGTTTGGGCCTTGTCCTACCTGACCGATGGAGGTAACGAACAGATACAGATGGTGATTGACTCAGAAGTAGTGCCCTTCCTGGTGCCCCTATTGAGTCACCCTGACGTCAAGGTCCAGGTGAGTCTTCATCTCAGATTGTAAACATTACAGTTTAACTTGAAAACATATTAGGCCGTAGAAAATTAATCAATTGGTTCTCAGGCCTGCCAGCATCCAAAAAAATTTAGCTGCAGCAATTATCGCAAAATAATGAAATAAAATTGCCCCGATATGTCCGTAATTTTGCGGGGAAGGGGGATATCCAAAAACTTATTTCGCATTCTGGTTCGCGCTTTAGTCTCGCAGATATTTCAAGCGTTTGAAGGAGAGAAGTTATTAGCACTAAAGAGACCTAGCTAGTTGATGCAAATGACTGACCATCTCCATGTGGACGATAGCTTTGCTATCCGTGCACACACACCGTGTAGATTCAGAAAGGATCAACAATACTGCCATCAAATATACTTGGGAGATTTTCGGGTACTTTTACAATGGCAGAACTATACACTTTGATAAACGATGAACTGGACAAACTGAAACAATGGCATGTTTCATTTTTGTGGAAATTTTGCTGTTTCTTGTTGAAATAATGAAGACAGAAGTTGCTTCAAAGCATTTATGGAAATATTTCATTAAAATGTGAATGAAAAATTAAAAATAAAGATAGCTGTTTTGTATCCAATAAAATGATTATAGAACACATCCGTCCCTCATATATTTTTTCAAACATTGGCCTCAGAACTAATTAATTTTATATGGCCTAAGATATATTTTGTGTTGGTAGGATGTTTAGTCTAACTGAAGTTTTTCTGGTGTTGTAGACTGCTGCTTTGAGAGCTGTCGGAAACATTGTTACCGGGACAGATGATGAAACGCAGGTCGTTCTAAATTGTGATGCTCTCTCACATTTCCCAGCTCTCCTTACACATCCCAAAGAAAAGATCAACAAGGTAAGATAGCTGTTAAAAGTGGAATATTGATGTACTTTTAAATCCCATCCGGAAATGGTCAAGACAATTCCCTGATCATAATAGCTACTGTTTCTTTGCCTTTTATGGTAGTTGTTTCATGTTGCTCTTCCCTCGCAAAAATATTTGTTTCTATCTAAATCTGAAAATGCCATATATACCAGGATGAGATCTTGTAATACTAGCGTAATGCATGTTACTTTTCCCTTAGAAAGGTTTCAAGACTGTTTCTATTGAAAGATTTCATCTGGGTCAGCATGAACGATAAATTTGTGAAAACAAAAATCTTATGGATGCGTTAAAATGAAATCTTTCATGAAATAAGTTGTATAGCTTTGAAACAGAGTAAAAGTTAAATGAAAAATATGTTATATTAATAAGGCTGTTTTCTTGGTTTACAGGAATCTGTTTGGTTTTTATCCAACATCACTGCAGGCAATCAGCAACAGGTGCAGGCAGTAATAGATGCTGGACTCATCCCACTTATCATTCACCATCTAGTCAGGGTAGGTACAACTCGGCCCACTTATCATTCACCATCTAGTCAGGGTAGGTACAACTCGGCCCACTTATCATTCACCATCTAGTCAGGGTAGGTACAACTCAGCCCACTTATCATTCACCATCTAGTCAGGGTAGGTACAACTCGGCCCACTTATCATTCACCATCTAGTCAGGGTAGGTACAGCTCAGCCTACTTGATATATGGGAGATATGCCAGGCCACAAAGCTTTATTATCTAACAATTCTGTCATTGTATTTGAAATAAGCTTTCATAGCTTAGAGGCAAGCTCTAAAAAGAGCTGAAAGTAATGAATATGTACTTATACAATTTCTGAGAAATTATAATGGCTGGAAAACATTTTGTTGGCATTGATTTTTCAAAACTAATGATCTATCGCTTATGTTTTAACAGGGTGACTTTCAGACTAAGAAAGAAGCTGCCTGGGCGATAAGTAACCTCACTATCAGTGGTCGAAAGGAACAGGTGAGTGAGCAAATCCAAGTTAGGGAGGAGAGAATGGAATTCAATATTTTTTATTTATCATGAAATTGTGTTGTTTGTGGTTTTGGATTTGAATATGATTGAGTTTGTAAAGAAAAGAAAAGAAAAAAGAGTTTTTTTTTTTTTTAATGATCACGAAAATATTTTTACTTCCATAATTCCATAGGTGTCATACGTTGTGGAACAAGGAGTTATCCCCCCTTTCTGTGACCTGCTCAGTGTGAAAGACACACAGGTTGTGCAAGTGGTGCTGGATGGAATCAATAATATCCTGAAAATGGCTGCCGATGAGGTCGACTCCATCTGCCAGTTAATCGAGGAGTGTGGAGGTCAGAATTGGCTCATATTATGATTCTTTTAAAAATTTGGTTTGAAATACATGGAACTGCAGTCATAAAAAAATACACAAAAAACTGAAGAATTTTTGTTTTAACTGTAAACAAACTTTTATCAATTGGTGAAATACGACAAATGATCAAACCTGATAAATAAAGTTGTCATTAAAATTATTCATGTTAAATTTAATAAGATTGATTTATGATTTTCATTGATGGACATCTTCATGTAACCATATTATTATACAAGAAATGATTAGTAATTAGGTTGTCTAAGGTTAATGCTATTTTCTTCTTTTATCCAGGCTTAGACAAGATTGAAAGCTTGCAGAATCACGAAAATTCTGACATCTACAGATTGGCCTATGAAATTATAGATAACTACTTCTCTGATGACGTAAGTTGTTTTGTACTCAAAAACTCTAAATGCTTAAATGTTTCTTGGATAAATTGCTTTCACAAAAGAGGAAATTTAGAATACCAAGTTCAGGTGTGCTGAAAAAGAATAGAGTAAGCAAACCAGTATTCTTAAATCAGCGTGATTTTTACAAATTGAAATTTAAAAGTAAGAATATTCATACAAATGAATGTGAAATCACATTTTATGGATAAGATCACGAACAATTGTATTCCAAACAAATAAATTTTGAATGAAGCTAATACCATGAGTTACTTGAAGGAGAAATGATGAAACAGAGATTGTACTAGTTCCCTGGTCTGGTGTAGATGTGTGAGTACTAGAGCTGACTATCCCTGAGAGATACTCGTCGTCATATGAGGGACATTAGGCTATCACTTGTATAGATGTTAACACATCCGAGTTGATCGTAATGTTACCGATGATTGGAAACTGAATCTGAAGTCTCTGTAAGCAAGCAGCGTGTAAAGGATAATATTTTTTGTGTGTGTGTATTTGGTTGTGTGAGTGAAAGTTTATTGTGTCAGAAGTTAAACTTTTAAAATCTCTGCCCAACCCTGTCCCTGTAGGAGTGACATAGCGTCAGGGAGCCATGAATATTCATGACTGACAAAGGAGTGCAACTGAGACCTTGGCAGTGGGGTCGATGATTAAAATCTTGAAAGCTCCGCCAATGTCACTGTTTTACAATCTCTCTGATGTTACTTGCTTTACATAGTTATAACATCAGGGCTCTGATCTCCAAGTCAACTTCTGGAATATAGTTTTGATAAAAAACGAAAAAAAAAAATCATATTAGTGCAATGGAAATTGAGTAAGTTTGACTTTTCAAGTGCATTTTTGTCTTTCAGACGGAAGAAGATCCGTCTGTGCTTCCAGAATCCACAACTCAAGGTTTTCAATTTGACCCCAATTCAACGGTTCCTTCAGATGGGTTCAAGTTTTGACAACAGGACAAGGACCACGACGTTGACTTTCTCTCGTGGTACAGTCTAGGCGCTTGTTAGTACACCCTGTGATTGGGATTGACAGACTATTCAAAATTAGATAGCCAACTGTCTCCTCCCAGGAAAAAAATCTTGTGTCCCTTCATTTCATAACTCCGCCCCTTGGGCATCGACAGGAGACCCTACAACACAGGACAAAGTCTACTGTATAATGGACAAACACTAACCACAAGGATATCTGGTCCTGTTCTTCCAGGAAACACTCTACGGACAACTCCTGGAAGTGAAACCGGGACAGCTCCAGGAAAGATTCTGGGCCGATAATATCAAATCACAAACTTCCAAGAAAAGCTCTTTGTGTAGGGCAAGGAAACTCTTGACAGACAATATCAAGAATTCTTTGGGGAAAACTCTTGTTGAATGTCTCCCTTAAAAAATTCATTGAGAAGTGAACAATAACGGATGGTTTCACAGGACATGGTGTTCAGACCGTGCGAGTCCAGCCTCCAAACGATGACGACTTAATTTGTTGAGACAGACGAACTGAGGATCAGGAGGTCAAACTGACTTGAGAAAATGAACTCTGACCTTGACCTTTCCCTCAACAGCGTCATGTTTAATGACTTTTGACACAAAGCTGTATCCACAGTTATTGACCCCAAATTGACCTGTCGACACCAGTGAACTTTGACCTCTGTGACGAAGCAAAGTGGTGTATAAATACAGTATATATCTCAATTGACAATTAACCCCAATGGGCAAACCAGGAAAATTAAGAGCCATGTTGGCTTTGCTGGATTTGTGCATTTCAAATAAATTTTGTGTGTGTATTTTGCTTAAAGTTACACTATTCATATGAAATATGGCGTCGCACAATAACAATATAAGTTTGCTGTTGGTAAAGGTGAACCTGCTCATATTTATATCTGTTTTATCTTTTTTAACTAAATATCGCAGTCACACTTTTCTTTTACTGAAGAAGCTGGCATAATTCTGTGTTATATTTGTATTTAGTAAAATTTGTTACCTTCGAAATACCAAGACTTCATGTGCTAGGTTTATAGATATAGTGTAAAAACAGCATTTTTCCCCCTCATTCCAGTATTTTTTTATTTTATTTTTTTTTTTTTTTTTTTTTGAGAAATTGCTGTGAATAAATAGAAATTATTTTAAAATGTTTTGTACCGCATAAGTTTGATTATAATTCATTTTTATAGATGATGCCTGACTAGAGGTCTCTTCATGTAACTTTCAAAGTATAATAACTCATTTATGCAAACATTTCCAATATACAACATCTGTGTAAATTGACAAAAAATTGCATATAAGGATGTTTAGAAACCTCAGGGCTTTATGCAAAATGTATAATCTGGACAAAATTCTATATTTTGTGTTTTTGTGTATACTAAATCATCTCTTAAAATGTGGTCAGTAAAATAATAACAGGTGTTTTAAACTTGTTTCAAATATTTTTATAATGAACAAGGATCTATTTTATCATTTGGTGACAAAATAAACACTTGTAATTTCTTTTAATCTCTCTTAAATCCATCAGACATTTTATTAAGACTTACTGATGAAAGCATGTCTGACAAATTGGTTTACAAAAACTGAAGGATAAAATTCCTTTGATAATTATAAAAAAAATCTGTAGTAGAAGTTTTGGCTTTATGATTCAAATGAAATCCAGTGTCTATATGGAATAATGGATAAAATACATACTGGGGTTTAGATTGTCTTGAAAACAATATTTGAAAGGATTTCTTTGACGGTCACTCAAATTTTCAAACATCGATCAAGGGTTTAGTATCTAAATTGGCATACAAATGATTAACAGTTGTAAACTGGCCTCTATAGCAGCTGGAATAGCGTTTAGTCAATTTGACAGCTTGTCAAAGCCTTAAGCTTCCACTCTTCACAGCTTCAGTATGTTTTTTTTACGATATTTGAATAAATTTGAAATGGTTTCTATTACTATCTTTGTGTGACAGAAGAAAAGATTATTATGGGATGTTGATCAACAAAACAAACAGCTGTAAATGATAGCCGTATAAACTGTTTATATTGAGAGCGAGTATGAAGAAGTGTAAAATGGTTTTATAATTGTGTGTAAGCTTGCTATTCTGATTGAAAAATTAAAACAGAAAAGATAGATTTGATTCAGTAGACATGATAATCTAAGGATTATTGGAATATTTTTCTAAAGAGAAGAAATCAAATTCTTTGTTTTACCTTTTTAAGAATGTACTAGAAGAAATGACCGGACAATAGATACAGTGTAAATGTGATGAAAATGAGTATGTGTTATGAAAATGGGAAATATTCATATGCTATATATTCATGCTACTGGTAATTCTATTTTCTGTCATATTTTGTATGACTTTTTGATTGAGGAGGTTGGGGTGGGGAAGGTGTAGTAAGGATTGATAGCACTTCTGCAGGAAGAAACACCTTGTAAATAATAGAAAAGTGAAAGTAATTTTTTCAGCTGAAAAATGAATATTCTAATGCCGATTATAAATACCTGATAAATATGTTTCAAATCCAGTGTATTTCGGCGAGATGTGATTTAGAGTTGAAAAGCATGTGTACTCCGTCTTGTTTGCAAGTGTTGCCATTAAAGTCGGATGATTTACTCTTTATGATGATGAATGAATTATGTGAATTCATTTCAAAACCACTGTATGGTGTTTCGTGAAAGTGCCAGTGGTTTTACGTAATGTTTTTATGCTACTTCAGAAGTAGGTTTAATGTAATTTTTTTTACTACAGTAATTTATTGTTTATTGAAACTATGTATTTGTGATATATATTTCAGCAAGAGTGCCAAGGCCTGAAATCGGTTTTACTTACCATTTTAGTGAAACTATGTGAGTTTCACTTAACAAAGAACATGATATTCAATTTTTGTGAATGTAATCTTAAACCTTCCAAGAAAAAGAAGTGTTCCATATATATAGAACACCCCTTTATTACTGATCTGAGACTTGTGTATAAAGAAATCATGAGTGAGGATTCTGTATTTATTTTAGGATGGCAAAAGGTAAATGCTGTCTGACCAATGTGCAGCATATGTTTGCTGTATGTGGACTGATTTTGCTGCTAGAAATGATAGCTTGATATAGAAATGCTCATTGTATGGAGATATGTGGCCCCGTGGTCTTTTGTACGGATGGCCCCAAATGAACGTGTTGTTTATTTTTCGTTAGTTGCTCTCCATGGTGTTTTATGACAAATAAATATGCAGCGAATCTTCAAGGATTTGATCTTAATAGAGAGATGCAAGCCTCTCATATTACTATTGTATGGTTTTCTTGGATTTGTCCAGGTTGCCATGGAAATGATGTGTAAAAGTATTGCTATTTGAGCAACTTTTAATACACATGTCTTGATAGAAATGTTGGCTGTTGACCAACACTAGACGCATTGCCATGCATGTGTGCAATACATTAAGGTGTTTTTGTGATAATGGTTTTATAGTATTGGTGATGATTGTGTATTATATTGTGGTGAGATGGTAACTGTGTGGATTATATAATGAGATTGCTATTGTGTGTATGATGAGATGGCCACTGTATGTATGGTATGAGTTACGACATAGCAGGTGAGTGTACAGATTTGAAAGTTCGGAATGATAGATCGCTGATGTGTGTGCCATGGGTAACAACTGATGTGTGTGCCATGGGTAACAACTGATGTGTGTGCTATGGGTAATAGCTGATATGTGTGCCATGGGTAACAACTGATGTGTGTGCCATGGGTTAAAGCTGATGTGTGTGCCATAGGTAATAGCTGATGTGTGTGCCACGAATGATTGATAGCTGATGTGTGCCATTTTGCTGAATGAATATCCAGTATACCAGTGTGTTGTGCGAGAATGAATGTGGCTTTACAGCGACAACATTAATATTGACAACTAATTTGCATATATATCCAGTAGTAGTGAATTTTAGATTTTAGCTTGGAATGCCGATTATTACAATGCTGATGTATATAACACGTTCATTTGAAGCAAAAATTAGCCAAGTGCTCAAGTGACAGTGTAAAGTGTGAACTACAGAATCTTCCATATGTTTTTGTATTTCATTGTGAGATTGTATATTACAATTTTCAAGCAATATGTTCTTCTGCTGTGGAGAAAATCTGATATCTTGTGCACATTGGCATACCAATTTGCTCCCATTTTCAAACCTGTCACAAACTTGGATATTAAAGTAAATCATTCCTACTTTTTTAATGCAAGCTGAAAGCACTGTCTCCAATAACAGCATTCACAATATTTGCTGGGACATATTCACCTTTGCTATAAGTGTGTATCCTTCTAGTCTGTTAATTGCCGGTTTCTTAATTGCCGGTTTGAATTTTCCTGTTTGGGTTAATCAGTCTGTCTTGTTGTAAAGACATTTTATATTCCGGGCATTTCATGTAAATTTGTTATGCAGTGTCATAAGAAGGATCCTGACATTTCTTCGCCTGTTCAACATTCTATTATAGTAAGAGCGTGATTCCAGTCACGTGTGCGTTTGACATGGATATACATATTACTGTACTATATAATAGGCCTGACCTACTGACCAAAGAAGTGCTGGACAAGACCTTTTACGGACCTATGACATTCATTTTTACATTAACTACACGACCAGATTCAAGACAATTGTGTAAGCTAGCACTGTCTAGAATCGGTTGGTAATTGGCAAATGTAGTTGCCTGCTTCCTCTACAGAGTTTGATGTAGGTGAGTCTTGGGAATTTAATTGCTTGTATTCTATACATTAAATCCTGTCATGTACAGTATTTACGAGTTACTTCTGAAGGTCATTTGATAACCCTACTACTGTAATATTAAGAAAAAATTGAAAATATTATTTTGACCCTGTGAGGTGTTGATTAATATGCAGAGTAAACTTAAAAAATGAACTTTTAAACACACTCAATAAATATGATTGTGTTCATAAAAGTCATGAGTTCTTGTCTATGATTCAAGATATACTGTTAATATGTCTGGTTTTCATTCATGATGATACTAATCGCATCACATGATTATGAAGCATTTATCAAAATAGCTCAAGTAGGCATTTATTATCATTATAGCATGAATTTTTGAACATTTTTTTTCCCAAAGGAAAGTATTGGTTTTAGTTAAAACCGTTATTAAGTATCCAGTTGTATGTTCAAACTTGCTTGGTCATATCCTCTCGGGAGCGTGGGAGCGTGTTTGTTCCGTGCTTATGTCACCTGTACAGTTAATAATATTTGTCTATTCCCATAATGCATCTTTATGAGATATTCGGAAAATTTATCATCAAAAAGAATGTTTGAATTTTAATGTTCATAGCATTTTATTGTTATTTTGGTTATTTTTTTGTTATTAGTGAATATTTTACCTCAGTGCGTTGGGGATAGGTTATTGGCATATGACAAGCATGGCGTCAATTATAAGTATATCGTAAATATTACCTGTTTTTTCAATATCATAAATAACTATGTATATATCTGGAACCTCTTGAAGTATTCCCGATCAGAGCGTTTGCTATCTATTTATCAAATTCTCTGTAAACATACCTAGTTGGACAGCGTCCATTAAGCTAAAAGCTGGATTGTTCTAAATCATACATTATGGCTAGCTAGCAATATAATTGCACTGTGGGGTGTTTTGCTAATAGTACATTGAATGTTTTCCTGAAAGTCTAGCTGCTTAATTTGTATATATACCCATCTGTTCTATATGAACTGAACCGAAAAAAAAAAGACAGCTTTATTTTTGTATGGTAAAAACACCAATATATTCGTCTTCAGCTAATGGCAGATTTTCTTATAATTCACCTCGTACCAATGTGATATATGCGACATATTTGTGCTGGAGGTGTCTACATCTCCTGCACATGTGCAGAGTAAATGAAAAATTGGGTTAGTGAAATACCCGTCCAAACTTAAATGCATAATCGGCTGCGGCTTATATTTTCTTCACCGTTAATACACATTCAAATTGCCAAATCCAATTATTTTTTTCCTGCGCACAATAATTTTTGCTGTTAATTGGCCTTAAAAATGAGGAATTATAAAATATTGGATATGACATAAGCCTGACTAGTTAAGAACCGGAAGTGGTCGCTGTATAATTACATTGTTTATCATTGTTAGTCGTCATTTATTTATTTATTTACTTCCTTAACAGTTCACAGTTATCTCATTGACACATTCTAACTGTAATTGTTGATGTTAATATCTCCCCTGAATTCTTTGACTCCATTTTCGCCTCATCCATAATTATTATTATTTCTGTGTATGAGGTTGTTGGATTTCTCTGGCCCAGTTGCCTCCCTTGATATGACAGACATATCCTTGGACATAACTATACTGGACGCTTTTTCTTTTACCATAGGATTTATTTCTATATGGCTAATTTGTATATATTGTACCATAAATTTGTAGTGATATAACTTTATAAAACGGGCCATTTTAACAAATATTCTAAAAAAAGGAAAAGAAAAGTTGAACTATGGGCAAATTGTTTTACAATGACAATCGGCTCGGAGCAAGTCGCGATATTGTGCTAACTCATTATTTTTGTGATAATTAATGATTGTCCTGAAATTGCTGTCACTGCCGAATATTTTTATTTGATCTACATATTAATGCTGTTAAGATGGTCCAAATATATCGGTCTACACAGTGTGTCATGTAATTGAGAAATGCTTTAGGTGATGTCAACAGTACCGTTCAAGTAGATAAAAAAAAAAACACTAAAACACGTGCACTGCACGTTATACTAAGGTATCATTGATATTTTATGCAATCTTGCTATTTTTTTTTATTTCTTAAGTGAATCTATTCGATGAATTTAATAGGTTCGGTTCTGAGATTGCTAAACTTTGATAAAATTCTACTATGATGGAAACGCGATACTGGTGACATAACGTCTTGATCAATAAATTCTCGTGACAGGAGCCTTCCGCATCCCGGGGCTTCTGTCACTGTTAAAGTGAAATCTTCAGCGTTTGTTATTTTGTTTATAATAACCCACTTGTTCATGTTGGTCTATGATTTGTTCCACAACTGATCACAATCATGAAGGAAGTAAGAATGTTCTTAATGTACTTGTTTGTAACACTGTTTTCATTACTTTCCAAACACTGGAGTTTCCTCATTCCTTAAAATGAGCACAGAAGTCATAGGGAACTGCATTAAGAAGATATAGTTTCACAGGTTGTCAGTAACAAAATTCATTGGATTATAAGATCGAATTTAAACCAATATTCACAAGCGGAAAATCTTCAGCAGCCCTTTCCTCTCTCTCTCTGAAGCTTAGCTAAATTCCCCAACCCCGCCCTCCTAAAAAAACGAAAGCAAAAACTGAACTACGGACGAGACGCGCCCCAGACAATATTCTGTAAGCGTCTTTATTCTGACGCTGAAATTTTAACATATACAGTGTAACTGAATTTGCCGCATTCACAATACTAGCCCGAGTTTCCTTTGGCCCAGACGCCATGTCTGGTGTAGGGCCAGAGCGCACTACTATAAGAAAACGTGGAATTCACCGACACCGTTTGGTGTCGCTAAGATTTTGGTGCAGACACAATAAATTTGGGCGTGACATAACACCTACCTTACAAAAAACGGGGAAAAAAACAAAAAACAAAACAAAATGAACTGAAAAAAAAATGGCTAAATCAAATATGACATGGTGTCAGGGTCAGAGGAAACTCGGGCTATCACAGTACTTGCTGTAAAATAATATACAGTACCTGTAATTAGTGCAGTCATAATTTAGTGGAACGCTAAAAAACTCTAAAATAATATTACCGCTAAATCTGTACGTCTACTGTATACCTGTCAAAAATGAAATATACATATCACCAAATACATTTTCAAATTGTATCTACTTGTGTTTGTAGTAGTGTATTTCACATATAATCGAAATGGTCCTATAATGTGATTGGTGACAGTATCGCAATTTACGTCTGTGACACGTTAATTTTCACGGATCTCGACTGTTGCAATGATGTAAAACCCTGATTCAAATTAATTTATTCATTATTTGGAACAAAAAATCTTAATCTGTTTGAAATAGAACTTCCATCAGCTAAGGTGGGTATGTATAGTGACTGTGCCTCGGTACCCTTTATCATGCCAAGAAGAACCATGGACGCGTTTCTTGCAATTATGTAAAACCTTGATGCGTATTAATATACCCATTATTTGGAACGAAATCTTAATCTGTAAGACAGCTTTCATCAGCTTAAGGGGCTTGTGCCTCATCACACTTGATGATGCCAAGACGAATCACGAAAGCGCAAATACAGTCTGATGTAGCCGGTCAAATATCAAGCCAACAACAGGCTGACGCAACAAGATTAAGATGATAAAAGTACACGCACATTGTACTTACTACTATTGATAGAAAAAACTTGGCAATGTTTGCGAACATGCCGCTGGTTAAAACACCAGATATTGTACAAAAACATAGATAAATAGCACGGATTCATTGTTGTGCATATTGTGCACGCGGATCAAGCAATGTCGTTGCTGAATATATCTGGAAGCTGTTTCTTCGTCGTGAAATGTTGAGACACTGCTTGTATGTTTGTTTGCTGGGTTTATTGTCCCATCAACAGCTAGGGTAAATCTTTCACAATTTTATTACGTTTGCAATAGGAAAACATATATGGAATATTGCATGCCCAAAAATGTGGTTACAAAATCGCTAAAGAATTAACGAAGTGGGGCCAATATCAGTGTATTTTTTTATGATGCTGAGTCTAAGGAATAAATGTGAAATTGTTCACGTGCTAGCATGAGTGTATATGGGTCTTTGGTGGTGTTCTGTAATGTAATACATACAATGGCTGTGGATATGCAGGCTAGCAATGTTTCCATTACGATCTCTTTAATAAGACAAGGGATTATAGTCAAAACGTTATCATTAAAGAGGCATTCCTTCGTTCGGACATCAGAAACGTGCACAATTTCAATATGTCCGAACGATGATTATATGAGTGTTTGTGCCTTCAATGAAATAAACACAGAAATGTACAGGTAAAGACATGTCATATACAAATACCGCATATCTTTGCGGTAATAAGTGATACTTCGGGTCGAATTAAAAAAAATCATGACTTAATACTCGAAGAAAGGTTTATCTTGAGAGTAAAACTGCCGTATTAATGTAAAGATTATAACTTTTAATACTTGGAAAAAAAATATATCTTTTCCAGTAAATTTAATTTTGACGACCTAATTTTATTCAAAGAAGGAATATCCCTTTAACGGTCTTATTGTCCGCAAACTGTATGCTGTACATCTACTGACGGTGTAGCAATATTCTGGTTCAGGGTTCCACTGCTTTTCTATGGTAGAAGTCGACTGCAGATTTGAGGATTTTGTTCTGCACAGAGGACATTGAATAGTTGCTATATATTACATTTGATCCTTTCTTTACTGCACGATCTTTCCTCCTCTGCTGTTGGTTAATCAAGCCGGTAGTGCTTGTAACATAGAAAATAGATTTGGGAAAGTTTCTCGGTATCTGAAAGTATGAAAAATCATTATAACTAGAAATTAAGCTAAATCAGTTTTCTTATTGAACTGGGATTAAAATTCTCTATACACGGGATGCAACTAAAGAAAAAACATTTCTGTTGAAATTTCAAAGATAGAAAACGTTACCAGTTAAAGAGGCTTACCAGCAGACGGACCGGTAAACGGCACATCTCCGATCACTAAATAAACTTCAGTACACGTTTCTATGTGACAAAATTAGAGGCTTTCCGACTTTATTTCTTGAAAACAATTACAGAATATGTATTTAAAAGACGTTTTAAAACTCAACCTGAGAGTGAAATGTATGGAATATAACGGCAAATCTTCTTTGTAAATCGCCGCTGCCTTAGAAGTTATCACTGTGCGGCACTGTGCACGTGCTTGTTTCTTTGATGTGTCAATCAAATTAGACTCCACTTTATAGCGGGGACTTATTGCGGGTTGCGATTAAATAAATAATATTTTTAAAAAAAATGAGGTTTTAATATCACTTTTCAGCGTTTTATAAGGAAAATAAAATGAAAAACTCAACAATTCCAACAATCTGTCATGTGTAAAAAATCTTTTTCTATTAGCCAATTTTTCGGATCTCTCTGCGGGCAAGCCTCTTTAAACTTTACATAGCAATGCATCCATCCATTTCTGTCGGATTTTTTTCAGATATATTTCATTTCAAACCATTGTTACTTTTGCAAATTATAAAAAAAATATCAAGTACAGCTTCTATGCTATGCAATATTTGAATAAAGAAACAATACTCTAGCAAATACAATTTCAAAATAACACAAGCAATTAAAAGTTTCCTTAGCACGCGCAACTTCCTTGTTTTTAGACTGGCAATAATTCCAAACAATGGCTTTTGTTTTGTTTTTCAAAATGCAGTAACGATCGCATTAAAAATAATAGATATATTATTATGTATGTATTGTAGTTTTCTTATTTGTTATATCGATATACTTTTGGGTATATTCAAAACACATTTTCCTCGTGCCTTGTGTATTGCGAAGTTGACCCTGACTGTGACCGGCAGATTTCGGAGCTTTCCCTTATAATTTATTATTTCAGACGTTTCCTTGGAGATTCTAGCGTTACATTTGTATTAGAGGACCTGTACTAAGTTTTCTCGCTCATGGTTTGAATTTATATCCCATCATTAAAACACAGATCTAATATCCATTGGAGATCCGCTTATAACCCAGCGCCGTTATATAAATATATACATGTAAGTGTTATATAAGCACTCCCGACACTGTTAGGGGCGTGGTTCACTTTCGCTGTCAGCGTCACGGCATTAATATATATATGAGAACTATAAATTAATTCTTTTGGTATTTCAAAACAAGAAGCATATTATCAAATAATGCATTTGATGTTATTTGTTAACATAAACGGGACTTGACGGATTTTATTTTTTCAGCCAAAGCGGACAACGACCTCTCCAAGTTCCTGACAGTACTCCAGCCACTACCTGATACTTCTGAAACACAGTCGCTTGGCATAAATTCTTAACCCACAGTCCATATAAATATATATATAACGATATTTTTCGTTGTTAACCTAAATTTGTAAAGCTGTTCCATGTTCTATGTCTATATGTGATCGTTTGTAATCTACTTGTGTCTTAATAAAGGGGTAGATTGTCTCGAAAATTCGACAATTCCCAGTACTTGCCTGTACTGTCGTTGGGGCCGCGGTGGCCGAGTGGTTAAGGTGTCCCGACACTTTATCACTAGCCCTCCACCTCTGGGTTGCGAGTTCGAAACCTACGCGGGGCAGTTGCCAGGTACTGACTGTAGGCCGGTGGTTTTTCTCCGGGTACTCCGGCTTTCCTCCACCTCCAAAACCTGGCACGTCCTTAAATGACCCTGGCTGTTAATAGGACGTTAAACAAAAACAAACAAACAAACAAAGTACTGTCGTTATTACTACATGACCAATTAAACATGGTTCAAAGAAGCAATATATACTGATTTCCTGGATTACATTCCGTCATTGGATCCTTGCATTATTGCTGTGCTCCGAGACTCAAAATTTGGTCGCCTCCCGTCATCAGATTTTTCGGAGGTTGCTATGCTGTAATCATAGTTGTCATCGTATGTACAGCTGCTAGATAGAATTGCAATTTAGTAGATTACGTCTATCAGCATATACTCTGTACATTGAAACTGGTCGATATCAAAATATTGCAAGAAGTGAACGTTTGTGTGTTTGCCACTCTGATGACGTAGAAGATGAATATCACTTTCTCTGAATTTGTCCAAACTTTCAAGCCTTAAGATCAAGATGCATTAAGACTTATTACTGGAAATAACATCAGTATTTAAGATGATCCAATTAATTAGTACAACAAACTCAAAAGATTTAACAATATTATGTAAGTGTGTATATGATGTCACGCAATTAAGGAAAAACTTAATATAAAGTTTATTTTTTTCACAGATTTGTCCATACTCTACATATATTGTTACTGCTGTGACCGCAAATTTATTGTATTATATATATATATGTTATATGTTATATGTACTGATGAATTGAATTGAATATATGTGCCTACCCAGTATTCCGAAGGCCAGATAGTCGGAAGGCACTATAATCCGAACGCCCGTTATTCCGAAGGCTCGATAGTCCGGACGCCCATTACGTCCGAAGGCTCGATAGTCCGAAAGCCCGGCATATGAATCAAGACCACAAAGATAAGAGCCTGTGGACCAAGAATTGTTTACCCTTAAGTTTTAATGTAGGTTAATATTATGTACCAGCAATGTTTTGTCCTTTTCTAGTCGTTTGTTGGTTGAATGCTACACATTTTTTTTATTACTTATGATTCATATTACGCGTTTTGTTGACAGCTGTAATTTTAAAGATCTAGAATTATCAACGTCTAATACGACAATTTAAAAGCTTCATAAACTTTTATTTATCACCATGCAACAATCTTCCAAAATAATAACAACGGGCCGAATCATGTATTTAACAAAGAGGTCTGTTTTATTTTATTGTCATCTTATTACTTTTACGAATTTTTCAGAGTTTTTTGGATGATTGCGATGCATTTGGTTTCATGCGTCATCCCCTCCCCTACCCTTCCCCAATAATTAGATAATTCTTTTTCGATATCAAGCTTGTTCACAAGTTCGCTCTGTATTACCAGAGAGAAGGTTTTGGAATATATGTATATTAAAAAGTACTCTCCCACACAATTACGAACATATATTTACCGAACGAGAAGATTGCAAACTTTCATAAAAAATGGTTAAAATGTCAACTAACATATAAAAACTACAGTGTATGTTTAAAATATTAAAAATTTCTTTTCCTTGCAACAGTTCCTTTTAAATAGTCATGCATTCCATACACCTGTCATCTCTCCCGGTACCCATTCCTAGTCACCTAAATACAATGTCCTTTGTCCACTCTCCAGGAAATAGTCACTGGTTACTGGATACGTCAATCTAATTAAAATTAGACTTGTAATTCCCGCTCCTCTACGATACACTGCAATACAAGATCGAACAACAAACAAACAAAGAAAGAACAACAACAAAACATAATCACAAACAAAACAACTACAAAAACACAACTGAAACCAAAATTAGATTACTACTTTTTCGTCACCAGATATATTTCAGAATTAGTACCAATAAATGCCCTCCCTTACCACTGCCTATTGCTTTCTATCCTTTAGATGGTTCAACCGATTCATCCAGCCACCCTTTGTCAGACATCCGAGGACTAGCCGCTCATTACACACGCCTCCTTCTCAAGGTTTCAAGATATTCTCACTTTATATGTCTGTTTTCCTGACTAACTCCGATAGCTCAGTCGGTTAGAGTACCGGCCACGTGACCTCAGGTGAAGATCCGAGGTGTGTGGTTCGACGCTCCCTACCCGTGACGATTTGTGTGACGGGCCTCCCGTATGTTCAGCGAGGTAGTCACCAACTACTACAAGGAAACCCCGTCTTAAAATGACCCTGGTTTTATTCACGGGGCTATAGCTTGTGCAAAATCCTTTGTACCATTTTTAGACAATAATAATGTTTAAAGCCAAAGTCACGGGGCGATACCCCCCCCCCCAAAAAAAACAACTCAAAAAAACAACAACAAAAACAAAACAAAACAAAACAAAAACAAAAAACAAATCCAGATTAGCTTATATTACAGGTACATTAATATACCCTCCTTAATCCCGAACACATCTGTTAATTCCGCAGTGTGTGCTTTCTTTCAGAATACCTTCTATCTAACGCAAGAGAAAGGTTACTAATTGGACAATAATTGCTCTGTTTCCTTATGACCCAGGAACGGTGCTATCTATATCAAAATCTCCTCCCTCTAACAACTCCCTCATCCATAAACACGCAATGTTAATGAGACGAGCATTATTGCACGGTGCCATCTCTCTTGGCGATACAAGTTGAACTAGATAAGTATTACCCTACTGCGAGTCGCTTCAATTCCAAGCCGGATCCGTAACCCCGTACCCCAGTCGGTATATTACAACGTGTCGACACGCCTCTCATTCTAGCATTACCTGGACAAGTAGCCGGACGGTGGCGCGTGCGTTTCAGTAGATTAGGTAAGTACATACAGTGTGCCTTTACTATTTTCTTTCTTTCTTTTTTTGTTCAGTGTGTAAAAACATACATTTTAAAACTTATTCCAGTATCAGTTTAGTACTTAGTATACAGTTCTTTTATGAATATTTTCAAATTATAAGATAAGCTAAATGAGAATAAAAAGTAACTTTATATGACACGAACTTATTAGCATTTGCAATTTGATGGGGTTTACAGTAATATTTTCTGTGAAGGTATATGGAATCGGTATCGGTTCACTGAAACTAAACATTCACGTACCGTTTATACGACACACAGTTGGCGTAAATGATTGATATTGATAGTTTATGTTATCTTGAACAGAGTTGGATGTTCACGTACATAAACATCCATTACAGACACCAGCAAATCCTGCTCACTATAACTGTTTAAATATTTATTCTTTTATTTGTATTTGTAAGTAATAAGGTGAGCATTGCCAAGATATAATTGTATTTCATTTCAAATACATTGTACCAGTCAACAGTAATGTTATTGAGGATCAAGGAGAAATCAGAAATAATTTCGTTACTATTACATGTATATGAAGAGGATGAACAACTTATACTAGGTAAAGAGATAATTTTTAAAACAAAAATATCAAATTTAATAAAAACAATATTTATGTAAACTTAAGCAATTTTCAATAACATGTAACCACATTTACAATGTAGATCACAATTACAATGTACTTCAAAATTACAATTTAGATTACAATTACAATATACATCATAACTACAATGTACATCACAGTTACAATGTACATCACAATTACAATGTAGATCACAATTACAATGTACATCACAATTACAATGCATATCACAATTACAATGTACATCACAATTACAATGCATATCACAATTACAATGTAAATTAACAAATTCAATGTATATCATAATTACAATGTAGATAACAATTACAATGTAGATAACAATTACAATGTAATCACAATTACAATGTACATCACAATTACAATGTACATCACAATTACAATGTAGATCATAATTACAATGTACATCACAGTTACAATGTACATCACAATTACAATGTATATCACAATTACAATGTACATCCCGATTACAATTAACATCACAATGACAATGTACATCACAATTACAATGTACACCATCACAATGTACATCAAAATTACAATGTGCATCACAATTACAATGTACACCATCACAATTACAATGTACATCAAAATTACAATGTGCATCACAATTACAATGTACATCACAGTTACAATGTACATCACAACTACTTTCACCGTCAGTTATCATGAACCTGTATGAAAGTATGTGAGTGTAAACAAAATAAACCAATTCGAGAGATACAGATTGAAAAGTAGTGTTTGGCGGGAGGAGCTCAGATATACTACACCGCAAACCCAAACACCAGCCCAATCTGTCAGTCAAAAATCTACGCTTTTCTTCCAGTACATTTCTATATATAAAGCTTATTCCTTGCCGTATACGTCTCAATCATGTCTAAAAATAGTGAAATACCGTAGTATTGAAGATTTGGATTCTAAAAATAAGTTTAATTGCCGTAATGAGGGCTTTTCATACGTGACACCTGCGATAAGAACTTCTTGTATGGAATGGAGGTGTATATGATGTTTATAGATCTTAAATGTGATTCAGTTAGTTGTAAATGTCAAAAATTGTTAAAAATATAATTGGAACCATATTTTCGTTCATATCTGAAATATAAGTAGGTTATTAGAAATCTTTCAACTGCTTGAAAACACTATAAGAAACTTTGGCATTAAAATGTTTATGGCTCAACCAAAAATAAAGCCTGCACACAACTTTGCCAGCTAATTGATCTCATCGGTCTAGAAAAGAAAGCATGGCTGGGAAAATTGGAGAAGAACTCCTTTAAGCCAAATAACATTACCCTTGAGAATATGACATGCCGAAATAGTAACTTCAAACACAAATCCTCACAAGGCCCTTTTCGCTGACTTGTATTCAAATGCAATGCCCATAAGGGCAAAAGATAAAGGGTAATTACTAGGTCATATAGATGTGACAGCGACATGACATTCCAGTGTCAGTATAATGGACCGGAAATGATGTCATAGCAATGTGCCTGCGACATGACATTCCGGTATCAGTATAATGGACCGGAAGTGATGTCATATCAAGGTGCCTGCGATATGACATTCTAGTGTCAGTAAAATGGACCGAAAGTGATGTCATAGCAATGTTCCTGCGACATGACATCCCGGTGTCAGTATAATGGACCGGAAGTGATGTCATATCGATGTGCCTGCGACATGTCATTCCGGTGTCATTGTAATGGACCGGGAGATGTCATTCAGATGTGCCTGCAATATAACTTTCTAGTGCCAGTATAATGGACCGGATGTGATGTCATATCAATGTGTCTGCGTCATTACGGTTTAATGGAATGGCAAGATAAAGTGACTCGTTAGCTGGATAAGTTTAAAATGCAGTCTGTAAATGACAAACTGTATTGTTGGGGTAAAAATGAAACGTGTATGAAAATTTGCGCCTGTTTCTCGAGAATGATTGAATAGCAATTTTTAGTTGGAGGAGCTCAGATCTACACAACGCAACATATCCGAACATCAGCGCGATCTGTCACGATGTAACGTTATTCTCCCACCACATTTCTATAAATAAACCTTATTGATTGCCACACACACCTTAACCATGTCTAGAAATAGTGCAATGCTGTACTATTAAAGATTTGGATGCTAAAAATAGTTGAATCATTGTAGAAAAACATTAACCTATCCAAACGATAGTGAGGACACTCATACTGGAGGAAAATAAAGAAGATTTGTCTGTAAATGGGGCACATGTGATTACGTTTTGTATAAAAGAACACTTGCGTATGCTTTTGATAGATCCTTAATGCGAGAATTTTACCTGTGAATGTCAAAAATTCTTTAAAATATAATTGTAACCATATTTAAGCTCCTGTGTAAAATATAAGTATGTAATGAAATGGCGATGAAAGAAATGTTTAAACACACATCCCAGTGTTTTGGTTACTATTATAAACTTTGGCATTGGAATTTTATATTGCAACCACAAAGTAAACCCAACTGCGCTAATTGATTTCATCGGTCCAGAAAACTTATCTGCTTCACAGAACTCTTTGTCAAAATGGTGAAGAGTTCTATTGAGCCAAGTAGCAATACTGTTGAGAATATGATGTGTTGAAATACTAATTTCGTGTTCATTGTCATAGCCCCGGGTGCAGCTGCCATGTAAGATCATACGCCCGGGCTTGCTCATCATTTTTCTAAGTATGACTATTAAAGTTAAGAAATTGTAACATTCGACGTTTGTTCTTAATACTTGAACTTTTAAGTCAACAGGTCACGTGTAGTAGATGCATGTTTATAATATAAATCGACTCATCCGGAAAAAAATGTCGGTATCAGGGTTTAGTAAACTTTCTATTAGAATGATAATTGTGTTTCCGTGGAAAGTCTTCTGGCTGAAAATTATGGATGACCCTTCATCAAATAGAACGATAGAGCGGTTCGCTACAGATAAAAAAAGAAGGGCCAATTTTTGATATTGACTCTAAACAGAGACCTATATAAACTGTTATGGCTTCTTAGCTTTTTCCTGACCTAATTAGCTGGATCACACGAGTTTTCCAAATACGACCAAATATAACAATTTGAAGTCCAAATTTCATTTTTTTCACGAGTTGCCCCCTGAACCTCTCTTCGAAAGTTTACTCGCGCCTGCGGCACTTGTTCAAACCCTCCGGCTACGCGCCTGTACAGTCTCTATTCAGACTTCATATAAGTGGGCGCAATTACATTCAGTTTGGCTTCTTAAAACATCTCCAACTATCCACAGATACGAGGCATATTTTTAACTTTACTTGAACTTCCCTGTATCTTGGTAGAATACATTAATGAAGAATTTTTTCCATTTTTGACTTTAAACTTAATCATTGTACAACACTTACGAAACAATTTCTATAGACTTATTTAATTTATTGCTCTTGTTGGTGAGGATGGAAGCGAGCGAAGAGTCTTACTGTGGGAGGAACCCGGATTATTCGGGGGAAATCCACGTGGTCGAGCGGGATGACCCGATACATTGTCACGTCCGATGTACTTAGGGTTGTAGAGCGTAAGAATTGTATTTGTGTACACAATGCGTGATTTGTTTACGCAATTGTTGGAATCTTCATCTCGTACCTTCTGTCTGATGTCTCCCTTGACACTAATTCACCTCTGGTCCTTAAGTTGAGCGTTCAGTCACGTGAGGAAGGCTGTGGGTTAAGTTCCAAGGCCGTGACACATCACAGACAATTAACCGTGGTGCTCTGTGTTTGGTGCTCAGCAATTGCGATGCACAATGAAACACATCTTGCGCATTCCGTTGTCGGGATATACGCCTACGATGTGTTATTGCAGTGATTAGCACTATAGAAAAGGGCCCGTTCGTTTACCCAGATCAACTTAACACAATCCCTGAAAAAAATCATGGAATTGATTGGTTGCTTAACAATGCAAAACGAAATATACAAACGTTGATGCGTTGCGGTACGGGGAATGCAATGTATACATGTATGTTTGATTAAGAATTGCGTAGTTGTGACTCTGGGAAATCATTATACATTATACATTATACATGTATCTGGTATATTTAGACATTTCTTGGTTATCTAAGCGAGTTATAATACCTTTGTAAACTTCATTTATTTTAAAATATTGCGAAACAACTTATATTAATCACGCTTGTTGGCCCGGATGGAAGCGCGCGAGGGGTTTTACTGTGGGAGGAAACCGGAGAACCCGGGAAAACCTATGTGGTCGGGCAGGTGACCCCATACCTTTCACGTCCGATCGGGGAATCGAACCCTGGCCGCTTAGGTGAAAGGCAAGCGAGTTTCTGTTGTGCCACCAAACCACTCTTTACCTTTAAAAGAGTTTTATGAGCAAACATAGAGATTGGAAGCTTATTAACATCTGAAAATAACCATGCTGCCTAATGTCAACCTCGTGAATATTAAAATAATTTTACGGGCAAAATGACTCGTGATTTCGTTAAGAGATAGTTAGATGAACTTGAAGTTCTATTAACGAGAGGAAAACTAAATTTTATAAAGATACCAAAGGTGTTTTCTCCATCTACCGAAAGAAATTTGCCGTAGGAAAAACAAATAGGTAGTTTCCCCGACGTCGACTGGACCCAAGCCCAAGAATATATAATGTTGTATGTAAACATGGCCATAGGAGGCGACCGAAGGACCCGCTGTAGATTAGCGCATTTCCTTCTGTGCTGTCTGTTCAGGGGAGACTGACGATGCCGAAATGGAAATGCTGCACCCATTGCAAATATTGGATTATAAATCTTTCCAATTCCGGCTTGTTTGTCTTTTCTTTCTGTGTGTTGTTTTTTTCTGTTTGTCTCATCTTAAAACCTGTCCACACATTGTATACCGTACTACAAATCCAGATGTGTACATGTGTAGTGAAACCTGTTTTCAAGCCTCAGTTGCCTCAACAACACAAAGGCGCGAATTTCACGCTTCGTCAATGTTACTTAATAATGATGACAAAAACTAACTTGTTTCTTTGACTTTCACATTAGCCTTTGTTTTTAACAAACATAAAAGTTTCAACGGTAAGCGTACACAAACATCGTCTGTCGGAACCAGAGGCAATTTCCGCTATGATTTATCTCTGCCACAGTTAGCGAAATAATGGAGGACACACCTTAGACGTATTGGCTGAGAAACATTTGAAATACGTATTTTGTAGACACAAAACGAAAAGTTTCCGCTCATTTGGATACCTCGTGCATATTTCCATCGCGATGATTGTAAATACAGGCAAACAAAAATGAAATTTTGAACATTCCCTGACAGCTCTTTCTCCACGCCCCCATCTGCCGTTCAGCTGTTATACGAGGTAACATACAAAAAAACTGTGTGATTAATGTGTTAACCGATTGAGACACGCGCTCATGCACGCGATGAAGTTGCAATAAAACAAAAACTACGAAATATTGCAGAGATAAGAAAACTGAATTCGTTTGTTTGTTTGTGAATGTACTTTCCGTATTTGTGACGTCACATGAGATAAAAGGTCAACGTACAACGTGTTCCTGCCGGGTGGTCACTGGGGGAATTGGCGCTGTAATGAGAGTCAATGTCCGCAGCGCCAATAAATGGCGGCGGTACGCTGTTCATCTGCGCATTCCATCGAGTATAAACGTTTTAACATGGGGGAAATGTCAGCATGATGAGAAAGAGAGAGAGAAGGGTCAGAGATAGGCTGTAGTGATATGTCAAGACAACCTGATTTACAGAGTACTTAAGAGTGTGGAAAATATAATAAGTCGAAGTCCTCCCTGTCAAATGTATGCCTAAATCTCCAACATCATTATACAGATAATGGGGAACTTTAACCAAAAACTTGGACCAACCAGCAAATATAAACAGAAATGTCAGTAGTGAAAATTCATTATTTTCAAAAATTACAATGCAGAAGTGGTATTTTGAATTTGTGGAACAGGAAATTACACGGATACGGCTCTTCCCGACCATATCCACTAACATGCGCAATTATAACTTCTATTCCGGTCAATATATTTCAAAATCACGATTTAATCCCGTACCATTAGCTTTTAAATCACTCATTAGGGGAAGGAAATAATGTTACGAAGAACACCAATTGGCTTTTTCTATTTACATTATTAATTTTCCATGGTAAGAGTTACATCACGTGTCTGTATCTATACACCTTATGTTACCATGGTAACAGTAACATCACGTGTCTGTATCTATACACCTTATGTTACCATGGTAACAGTAACATCATATATCTATACACCTTATGTTACCATGGTAACAGTTACATCACGTGACTGTACCTATACACCTTATGTTACCATGGTAACAGTTACATCATATATCTATACACCTTATGTTACCATGGTAACAGTTACATCACGTGACCGTACCTATATACCTTATGTTACCATGGTAATAGTTACATCACGTGACTGTACATATACACCTTATGTTACCATGGTAATAGTTACATCACGTGACTGTATCTATACACCTTATGTTACCATGGTAACAGTTACATCACGTGACTGTATCTATACACATAATGTTACCATGGCAACAGTTATATCACGTGTCTATCTATACACCTTATGTTACCATGGTAACAGTTACATCACGTGTCTGTATCTATACACCTTATGTTACCATGGTAACAGTTACATCACGTGTCTATCTATACACCTTATGTTACCATGGTAACAGTTACATCACGTGTCTGTATCTATACACATTATGTTACCAAGGTAACAGTTACATCACGTGTCCGTTTACATTTACATTGATAGCTACAAAAATCGATAAACCCGTACTTTGCTTGGACATTGATAGGGATATTAATTGTAATGTCCTACGTAAGTATGGCATTGGCAAAAATAAAGAAGAGTGCATTTAATTTGTTGTCCATCACAGAATCCATACCCGCTGGGCCTATTTTAGTTATGGCTCGTTTCATACAGTGTTGTATTGTCGAATTCGGATTAAGATAATGTACAGCATGCAAAACTCGTGATCCCTCCACGTGCAATGTCACGCTCGGCCTGCATTACATAACAACCTACAGATGCGACTCCAATTCATTTAGATAAGGCGTCACAGACATGTTTTGTGTACTCCAGGTATCTGTTTTACAAGTATAGGAATTATCCAACAAGTGAAAGGTTTCAGTTTTTCATTTTTCATATTTTTTCTACGAACAAGTGAACAGTTTACTTCATAGAAATGATAAGGAAACCCAGATAGTTAGACTTAATGAACACATTCACTATGAAATAGCCAGTATTCAAATATCAAGAGAGTAAAGATATGAAGACCTCCCAAAAATCTTTCCGGTTCTGTTGATAACTAGATTTATATACGTATAATGGTATACAGGATCCATGACCGAGGCACGTAGCATCGAGGAGGTGTTGAGAGAGAGGAACCAGCTCCTACATTATATCCACATTACGTTTATCACGTGTTAAATTCATGAAAATATCGAGTGTTTGGTGGAAAATAGTTTCTTATGACCCAATAGGTCATTTTAATCTTTGGCAATCACCGAGAGTTGTTAGAGTTTGCGAGTCTCCCGGAATGCCATTGGATGGGTTCACTTCATTAACATGAGAGCGAGGCATAACTGGGTTAATTGAAATTCCAGATTGTTGTAATCAAGCGGAACATGTTTTCTCTGAAAATAGATAAATATTTTATCAATAACCCAAAATATTATTTCAGACATATACACTATATACACCTCTTTTTTCCCCTCAAGTTTAATCAAGGCGTTGTTTATTGAACAATTAGCGTATTTAAAACAGGTTTGCTTACACGAGAATGGTATATATAAATAAATAAAAAGCGTTATAAATAAACACAAGTGCGGGAACACCTGCTGAAGGAATGGGATTTAAAGAACGATAATATATATCGAATATCACTTTGAAGATATACTGATGATAAGTTCCTTAGCAAAACGATACGTGTACGAGTTTAAATAAATAGACAGCCTTGCGGTACTGTATGGGTCAACACTAAATTACCAGGCAGATGTTAATAAAATTCTGTAAATCGCGAAACCAGGATTGTTTTGAAATATCTATTTAAGCAACTAAAAAATAAACAAATGAATAAATTCTCTTTCTTTTCGATATCCATTTATTTCCATTTTCTCTTTCATTTCTTTATTCTCTGCCCCCTTCTGCTCTTCTAGCGTTCTTTTTGTTTGTCCTTTCTTCTTTCTCTCCCTTAATAATTACATTCCTGTGCTGTCATTATTTTTCATTTCTTATTTCTTCTTTATCCAATAATGACGTTCATTATCTGTATCTTTGATCACAGGGACTTGACACAAACTCCCAGCCTCGTGGTCCATAAGTATTCAGTTTAACTATCTGTAATACAATGTACTGACTACGGGATTGAAAATTTGTGCCAAGTCCCTACGCTTTTACTACCCATTTACCTTTGAATGGTGATTAAGGGGAACTCTTGGCTATATGTAATTATAGTGATGATGAATGATCGTTATGGACGGAGTGAACAAGACACGGGACACATGAAGAGGAATGATGAGCTTATCCCTCAATACTCACGTCCCTATGAATTACATAGTGATATAGACGTGACGCACTTAACGCTGACGTCAAAACGAAAACATGTCAGTAAAACGTATTTAGGAAAATTAATGCGAGTTTGAAGAGATTCGAGAGTTTTGCACCGAGCTATTCATACCAGAATGAAATGGCATCCGGAACTCCTCGGATTTGTTTTCTTCAAAATACAGCCAACCCGAGGATGATCCGAATGAATGATAGGTGAAGCAGTTTTACTATGATATAAACTCCAAGTTCCCGTGCGATGTGTACTGTACGATTCCCATTCGGTGTTGTTCCTGTCTAAAAGAATAACCTAGCCGGCCGTTAAGACTTCCGTGAGCTCTGAAGTTCACGTGCCACTGTTCCCCGCTGTCACGTGCCACAGAGACTGTTGAACCTCCTCGGTCTCGTAAAAGATATGCCAAACCTCCAGAAAGTGTATCGATCCTTCTCCTCAAGTTGGGAGAAAAGAAAAGATAGCTCGAGAATTTTGATTGAGAATACATGTACACTGCTTTATGGATCTAGATACAGATAATGCTATTTATCGATGGGTCAATTTTTGGGGTTAGATCAAAGCTTTGAAACAAAAATGTGTAATTTTCTTTCGCGAAATCTTTAATACGGGCTATAATTGTCGAAAATTATTATTTTCAATAATAATGTATCTTTATAAATTTTCAGCTATTTTGCTCCATTCTCGAAAATTACCCGAACAGAGCTCTTTGCAAATAACGTTGTTTATAATAATCAAGCCAATCAGATTAAATAATCTAAACATACATATTTGCCAAACATTGGCAAGTGGATTGGGCACAAGTTATAACAACATCAACGCCCTTTCTTAAGATAAATAAATAAATAGATAGATAAATTTAGTTAAAACTTATCTTATAATGTATGAAGTGTAACAAGTTTCAATTTAAATTGTTCAGATAAACCCAACTTAAATGAGATGGAATGCCGAGAATGTATATCAATCTTATGTTTAAACAATTGTTTACTAAACATTTTGACGGCGATATATTTAATTAGCCACGTGGATAATATTCTACAGAGAAAAGTTTACGTGTATTTCCCGAATACTCCCCGTTTGTATTTATTTTAAAATTATTTAAATGTTGAACAGACTAACTATCAACACTTAACTGCCCACTCGCTATGCTGGGGACTACGTTTGGCACACTACAACAGCTTTGATGTATGGGAAGCAGTTGAGTATCCTAAATATTTTTAAACATGGAATCTCAATTTCCTTGTAAATTTGTTCCATACAATCAATTAGCATTTACCGTTTATGCTTGCTTTAAGGGCGCGCGTGCGCTTGTATGTACGTCACGTTGAAAAATGTATGGAATGGAGAATTCTGTGGGCTCATTTTCCCAGTTTGATTATCTATGTTAATGTGAGTTTTACGAGAAGATAAATACCAGCTACGGACGTCTGTTTAACATGTCGTTCTGTTTGATATCTTTGTGTATACTCATGCTGCTGTCAACGTTTCTGAATAGATATATTATTTATTGCTTATCTCAGATGACTTAAACACCAATTTACTAAAATTGGACGATTTTACGATAACTTGATATAAACTTTCTTTATTTATCTTATTTTTATTAAGAAAAAAAAGTCTACATGATAATTCAAGCATAAATCGTCTATGATGACGCAAAATATAGACAAATATGAAGATTATATGTTGTGCAGGCTACGACTAGTGCCAAAACCGAAGATTACAAACTTGCATGTAGCGGATCATTTTAACTTTTCATAACAGGCAGAATGGGAAATATGTGTAGATTTTGAGTATTGCAAGGTTAGGTATTAACGAAGTTATGTTGCATCTCTTTCGTAAAATCACTTGTTGTCTATGGGTCCTAAACATTGGGAGACGTTTTCACGTTTTCTCAATGTGTTTTTGTGGAGTTTCGTCCAACCAATATCGTACCTGGTAGATGCACATTGATCGACGACGACGACGATGACGATGACGACGACGATGACGACGACGATGATTTTTCGGTGCCGTTAGGTCCAACAGGGTCACACGGCATAACCATAATTGCTTTTCAGCACTGTGTGGTCAAAGAGAGATACAGGGCGTATGTCATGATGGGATACTGTCATAGAAATCTTCTTGGTTGGCGAATACCATCTTCGCTAACCAAGGGTTACTCTACGCTAAGCTCCACGTAGAGTAACCATTGGTTAGCGAAGATGGGTGAAAACAGGTATCGGAAGAGTCGTTTCGCCCCATCATTCAAAATTAATCTACGCACGGACAAAGTTAAACGAAGAAAAAAAGTTTTTTAGTAGAAAGGGGAGAGACCCAGTCATTTCAGCTGATAGAAAGGTAAATTTTAGTTTCTTAAATGACTTTTGAGCCGCCGGCATCCCATAATTTGTACGCGTATGTTCCACAGTTAGATAAATATGCGTTTTGTGTTAAGTATCTTTATAAACAGCATCATAAATGTATACATATACGTGTATTGCAATGCGTCATGTTTTATTTTAGATGGCTCAAATTTTCGCGGTTTCTTCAAAATTTTGAAGAAAAGATTATGTATCGGGATGTGTAATTTCATGTACATCTAAGTGATTTTGTCTTTATTATTTGCTTTTGGGGTATAATCATCTACTTTTGCGAGTTCATTTTATTCCCGAAAAAAAAAGATAACGAAGAGACGGAGAAAGCCTCGAAAATGTTAACCCTTTCATTAATGGATTCCGTGCTACCACTTTAAGGATCATTTTGAAAATAGATAGACGCTCTAATCAACACTCTCTCAGCAAAAATGTGTCATTTTGGTTGTAAGCCAGTTCAAATCGATTTATTGCATGGTCAAGTTTTGTCCAATCCATGACTGTATGACTAAATCTTCTCAGTTTTGAAAGGAATGGGATATCTTAGTTTGGTAGAATGCACAACTGCTGAAGATGCATTTTCTTGTAACCTTGGCATATGAAACTAGTCACTAGATATATCGCCATTTAACATGACATTTGCTGTCAAATTCAAAACACTACATTCCAAAAAACCCATGTTCGCTCGTTAGGTCGCGAGATTTACATGCAAGCCTGACATGTATCCACGGCAAATCTCGCGTTAACTCGTCACCACACTGACACGAGAGAGGCAACATTTACACTCGCTCGTGATTGGTTAATCTGGTGTCTGACGGATGAAGGAATGACAGTCATAGCTGCGGAGACGCCCAGAACGAGGCTAGTACAAACATTCTCAGAGCGTAAGATCTAAAAACGTTTATCGCAGTTTCTATAACGGAACAACACACAGGATTTTGCGATATTTGAGATGGCGAACGAGATTATGACGCGATATTGTGCAAGAATTGTCCTCTGTCCATGTTTCGGGATTTTTAATGCGGCTTACTTGAGACGAGTAATGGCGTCTATGGGAACGTTGTCATTTATAACAGCATGCATGTAATTACTTTATGTCACTGTAGCAGCGACTCAAGTGAGAGCGTGTGGGTTTTTTAGAAACAGTATGTTTAGATAAGAATTTGCCTCGGTAGAGAATAAAAGTAGCTCTAGATCCGGTTTTAGTATCTCGATTTAATTTAAGATGACGATGTGATGTCTATGTGCAGTGCGCGTCCATACGGAGTCGATTCTTAAACATACATTATTGTATGTAGAAATAAAATATTATAACTTCTTTGTCTGCGTGGCATATCGCTCCCTGAACAGTTATTTTACTTATGTTACACATTGTAGCTGGTGGCTACCTCACTGAAAAACAAACGAGGAACCCGTCGCATTTGGAGCAATAAAGTTAAGATTTTGAATCCCATTGCTATTCATTCGTACATACTCGATGATAACGAATAGTTAACACCTACCTCGAGGTAAGAATAATACCAGTATATATCAAGATTGTGTTTATTATGTAATGATATTGTAATAAATTTAATCAAGCGGATCCGTCAGAGATGTTTAATGATTGTATAATGTAATGGTTTAGACAAATTGGAAACTAAACAAAAAACAATGTGTACATATTCACACTTAAATAAGAAACCCATACTCGAGATTTTCGCGTAATCGACTGTTGCTAAGGTATTCTGCGGAAAAATTATATAAATATATCTGGATTTTAATAATATTATAATGCCCAGAAAACTGTAACATTTTCTGTCGGTTGGAGATAAAAACACTTGTAATCATCACCACCACCACCGCCATCATCATCGCCATCATCAATCTTCATTTTCTCAGTATATTTAATTTCTGAGCAAGGCGATCCAGATGCCATTTTACCTTCCACGTACAATTTGGATCTAAAAGCAGTAACAGCATTATACCGGCCTTGAATTGAGTTTGATCGATGTTATTAAATACAAAAGTGTACATTGATGAGGCCCCACCCTTTCGTAATTAACCAGTAAATTACTTTGAAACTCTCTCAAAACGTTTATGCAGCAATGTGGAACAAATTCGGTGAAAATGTAAGCATTTTGGTTCTTCTTCTTTTTTTAATTTATTTATTAATTTAAAAAAAAAAAAAAAAAAATATTATTTTAATTTTTTTTTTAATCATTGTTCTCCAATTCTATGTCTCCACAATTATATATATATGTGTGGCTTTATTCAGAACATTAAAACAATGAAACCAAACATTGCTTGTATAGTCATGAACCACACAATATTTAATTATAAATCGTAAGCAGCACATGGCCGCTGTTTCATCAACATTCCTTAACACCCCTTAAATTATAGGAAACCACTACATGATATAAGAATAGCTCCTAAATTCTTCATTTAACACCAATAATGCTCTGCGATGGAATTAAAAAAAATGAAGTTCCCTGATAACACGCAACGTTAATTAAACCACCTGGATAAAAGTGTTTTTGTTACTAATTGTTTTATTTTCTATTGTTCTGTGGTTGTTGATTTTTTTTTTCAAAAATAAATTTTGGTCACCGTCAAGATGATGCTGCGCTATATGTATCTAACTGGGTCGTCTATGATAGAGTTTATGATACCCTATAGTGCTAGTTCTACCACAGTAGGTGGGGTAGTCCGAGTTTCCTCTGGCCCTGACACCAGACATATGGTGTCAGGGCCAGAGGAAACTCGGGCTATAGGTGGGATTGTTCAACTCCCAAGGCATGGAATAATCATTACAACTGTTGAATAAAGATCATATTATTCCACATGTGGAATAAACTTTAAACGCGTTTTGATTGGTTGACACGGTGACCCTTGACCGAGACTATTTTAGTTAGTTATTTTTCGAAAGTTACCAAAAAGCAAAACTTTAAAAGCGTTTTGATTGATTGACGCGGTGACCTTTGACCGGGACTAATTCTTAGTTAGTTATTTTTCAAAATTTACAAAAAGCACTCGCTAAAGCTAGTTCTTTGAACGTTTGAAAAATGACTCGCTCGAGTGGGGAAAAAAAATCAAATACAACGACCATTCGTGGTGTAACCTATTTAAACCATTACGGACAGACAATATGTACGAATTATATTTCCATGTGTTAATATTGAAATCCATAAAAAAGGGCGAAATAGTCTTCTGAAAGAGCACCGACAACTTTACTTTTGTGAGTATGTACTCAATGTATGACGCATCGACAGGTATTCATCTCAGTTGATTCAGTCCTAGATCAGTAAGAACTATGGCTGACTTTTCTATATATTTTTAATTGTCGGGTCCGCTGGTGAATTTTCGTTTTCTTAACTTTTTATATTTATACAAACTCCTTTGATTCCTATGAAGGTACTTTGGTAGACAGAAAAATAATCTCCCTAGATAAATCCGTGGCGAAGTTTGTTTATTTTTACGCGAGTTGTTAAATTTTTTCTCCTTCAGAACTGCAGAAGATATTTTCTGAGTTTCTACGAGATACGCGTGTGATTAGAGTATATAATCTGTTCCCGTATGCCAGAAAAGCTTAAATATAAGTTTTTTCTCTCCTCTTTCTTTGAGCACAGCTGTTGTGCAGAATCAAGTTATCAAAACAGACGGGTTCGATCTGTTGCTAGTTGCTTCCCCCGTTCTACAACTCTCGATGATTCTGCGACCTGCGAGAAGGGAGATTTTAAGGGCCGACAGTTCAGAGCATGACCTGTATAGTGGTACAAGTGTAAGATACATGGGTATATATATAAATACAACGGTTAGTATGGATGATTGACAACTTCCGAAATTTCGAACTGACAGATTGTTGAAGCGGAATCGTTTTTCATCGTTCAGACCTGAAAATGTCTACAGAGGTAGATGCTTCATTAGTAATGTAATCTAAATATGGATATTGAAATTTTGCAAACGATCAAAAGATGACATAATTTTTCACAAACAACAATAGTGTGACGTCACAATGATTTATACAGGTACTTTTTTGCTATTGTTTTATAGCGTGGTAATGTATGTTCAGTCACTGTTGAAATATCCTATATCATCTTTATTATGTATATATGGCTGGCGCGTCATAAGTGTGAATGACGTAACGTCATTTTATAGCATTCAAGCTTAAGGTGTATTTGAATATAATCTTCTGAGCAAATTTCTGAGACTGTTGATGATTCATTTGATGAGGTCTAATTAAAAGAAATATATGGAATATGTATTGAGTTAGTGATATTCCGTACTTTTGTAATAGAGTTATCTGCTCTTGTGAGCAGGTATTGATAGTTATGTCATTTTGGTGTGAAAGTTACGTCATAATTTGTGAGAAAACGACGTAATTTTCTAACACACAAACTAATGACGTCACATTGAATAACTCACAAGAACATGTTACTCTGCATTACAAAAATCTATAATACAGTTTATGTTGTTCGTTACGTTGCTAAGGCAGGATGACACAGTAAACTGTTTCAGGAAAAAAAGATATTTAAAATCTGCGTTATTGATTTGTTTTGAAATTGATTAGCTCACGAATATGATACTGACGAAAAATCTACTGGAAATATAAGGAATAGCAGTATAGGTCATAAATAACAAAGCAGTTGAATGGACACGTGTGAAACATTTGAATTGACACGTGTGAAGCACATAGTAGTGAATTTGACAGCTATGTTCTCCGTCAAACAGTTGGCTTAATCTTAACAAGACTCACATGCGCGCTTTTTTTTTTTACACAAATTTTAAATTAAGTAAAACAGCTGTTCTGTAGTGAAATGCCGATAGCTCAGGGCTGCCTTTATGTGTATTTAACTTGTCATATAATCGGGCATTTGAAAACAATCAAATTTTGTTCAACCTAAGGTTAGTTGTTAGGAAAGTGGAAAGGATTATGTATTTTTTTCTTTACAACGAAAACAAAATGCATTGAAACCTGACTTAACCGACACTGTATGGAGCCAAGTCAATGTGTCGGATTAGCCCGAGTTTCCTCTGACCCTGACACCATGTCACCAGACACGGTGTCAGGGCCAGAGGAAACTCGGGCTATGTTTCGGATATGGCAGTGTGTCGTTAAAGTCTGTGTAGGTAATGATAGTGGAGAATGCTCCGATGGATATGGTAGGATTTTACAAGGTGTCGTTAAAATCAGTGGTCGGTAAAGCCAGGTTTCACAGTATTATGTAATATGTACATTTTGTAAATCATCTTAAACGTGCAAAAGTAGAGATGACAATATCATCTTACTACAAGTGTTCAGGCTGGGTGGACTTTCCTTTAAGCCTTATGATAGTGTGTTCAGAACAGAAACCGAATTTTCTCTAGCCTAATGATAGAGTATTCAGAACAGAGCATAATTTCCTTTTTCAGCCAAAGGTTACATGTAGCGTGCGAGAAAAGAGAGGTCACTATAGCAGACTTGGACGTTACTTGGAGCCCCAAAACAAACATGTTAATTTTCCATCACTTCTTACTATAGAACTTGTAATTTTACTTCATTAATTTAATGTTGTCATTAATTACAGATTCAAACATGGACACCTTGATTGATGCACTTGACGGCGATAAGTGGGAGGAGGTTGAGGAGTCCAGTCTAGGAGAAGGTAACTCTGGTCTATACAATATATAGTCAAACCTCGATGATTCGAACTTCGTTGATTCGAATTTCTAGCTGTATCGAACTTTTTGCTTGGTCCCGAATTTCCTCACTATATAACGCTACTAACGAACCTATGTATGATTCGAATTTTTATAAATTGATGTATCGAACTTTTTTCATGGCCCATTAGCTATGATATTATAGGTGATTGGCATCTCATGATTCGAACAAAAAAAACCCCTTTACTGACCACTGTACAACACAACATAACGGCATACCAACGGCACAACACCTCAGACTCGATAACACGAGGACAAAATACAAATGAAATATATGGACCCGTATGGAGACCATTATAGAAATACTAGGGGAGGAAGACCAGGAGTTCAGGAAGAGTTAGCGTCTTCTGCTCCATCGGTTAAACACGCCACGCAAATCTAGGTCAAATCCGGGGCAAGTCACACTCTCAAAATCAGAAATAGGGCCGTAGCAATGGAACCACTAAGCATATCAACAATCTTTGAAAACATTTGACATAAAATCGCACAAACTTGATGTCGACCATATAGCTTTTCATGGTCTTCATCTACCTGTTTCTTTGGAAACACTGTATCGTTATTTTTGCATCAGTAGTCGAAATTTGTTTGGAGCTAAATTGCTAATAAGTCCTTGATTATCGAATCAACTGGGACATATACACACTGTAGGGAAAGCTGGGATGTTAGTAATGTGACCATCTAGAAATGGAATATTAACAATTGGCTTAACATCTAACTTAGTTATAAGATGTCCTTGCTGGTTACGTTGTAAATAAAGATCGAGGTAAGCGGCAGATGTTGAGAAGTCTGTAGTGTCCTGATTTCAAGTTCAACAGGATCTAAATCGTAAAGTTGTTTGTTATTTATAGATAACACGCCGTTAATTTGCAAGGTCTGATAAGCGCTTCAATATATGTATGTCTATAACTACCTGCTGTATTGTACGATAATAAACAGGGGTCTGGCACGATTTCAAACATCGCTGTCGGTATTTATGTATATATGTTTGTCTATAACTTCCTACTAATTATAAATTGTAGTAAAATACAAGTTAACACACCACAATCCGCATTAACGAACCTTGTTTAGTGACCTTTGGCAGGCCCCTTTGCCAGATTTTGGATAAGAATCGTGTCCGCTATACAATAGATTATTAATCAAACAAGATCTTGGTTCTCTGAGCGAGAAGATAAAAGCCTTTGTTGTGTGTTAAGCTTCTATTCTAGTTAGAGGGCGTGTCCACGACAACGTTAAAGGAACATAAGCCACGTGGTAGGAATAAAACGTTCATTGAAGATTCTGGCATGACAGTGATTCTAGCCTCCGTTTTGTGATTTAGAATGTTACACTTGACAGTGATTCCGACTTCCGTTTTGTGATTTAGAATATTACACTTGACAGTGATGTGTTCAGATCAAAGAATAACCAGTCGTTATTATGTCACGGCGTGAAGGAAAGTGAGAAAATGAAAGTAGACTTAACATATGGCCTCACTTAAAGTGAAAGTAGACAACCCATATAAACTAACTGTCACAACTTAAAAGCCTGTTACTGTAGATTTAGCTTTTTGGTACTACTTTGGATAGAATTGATTTAAGGCGAAAATACATTAACGTAAATCAATTAGACTATGGTAGAGTTGAATCTGTCATTCAAAGCTCAAGTATTAAGAAATGGGCGGGTCGTTCACCTGGAAAGCGAAAGTAGATACCTACGCTAAAACGAATGTATACCAACATTTCCAAAACGAGGTCTGCAGTAGTCCAGTCTATCAACCCCTCTAATAGGTACGAGGCAGCACCGCTAAAGTTGTCGAGGGTCTGCTAACGAAATTGTCAATGATTCACGCTTAACATAACAATGTACTTATAACTGGCTTTTTAATAATTGATATGTACTTTTATACTGACATCCCTATTGAGATAAATCGACTACGTGTCTTATCGCATGCGTCTTATGTTACGTGTTGTGTGGTTGTGACGTCACAGCACCATCTTCCTTGACACGTTATATAGCTGTCACGTGATGCACATTAACTATGTCACATGTTGCATTCTCAGAATCAGAAAAGGTGTGGTATTCTTAATAACGGTAATTGTTTATGAATATCATTATTGTTTACTTTCACTGTAAAATCCTTAGGCATAAACTTTAAATTGCCACTCCCTTCCCACCTAATTGGAATGAAGACTCCAGAATATAATGTTAATATCAAAAAATTTCCATCTAATCAAAAAGAAAAAGTATCTTAAACTATTTTAAAATGATGTTTAAACTTGTAAGAAGGTCTGTAAATCTGCTTTTAGGAGGCTTGATATTTTGAAAATCTTCTCGATGGAAATTCCAAGATTTTGGCAAGTATGCTCAGGCGAAATTGGTATTATAAAACGTGCAAAACATCTAAGAAAAACCAGCTACTTGAATAAACATTCAATATCAGAAATACTAGGTACATAGGAGTAAGCTAAATCTATGGAAAACAAACATTATACATGACTTGGTGATCAGATTTTCTTTTAAAGGACGGTGGGGGTTCGATTCCCTGATCATACTTGAAAATTGCCATTCCACATATACCAATTAAATTGGACAATGTCCAATTTATAACTATAAGTTCAAAATGTAAATGTAATTTAGCCAATCAGAGATATAGTCATCATTTAAAATGACGTCATACGCGATTGGGTATTAAAAAACCCCACCTAAAATGGTTTACTGATCCTGTAGCCGGGGTTTCTACTTGAATTGTCATTGCTAGTTCGTCATCTCTAGGAGATGGAATCATTAGCATTTTTGTTAAATAAATAAATCGTATGAAATCCACATATTTTCAGGCAACTCGCAACTCAGAGGTGGCGGGACACCTTAACCGTTCGGCCACCGTGGCCCCTTATTTTTCGAAGTCTCTGAGTTTCCTTTTTTCTTACTTTTCATTATAGTGATTATCTCATTACCAACAGCTGTTCTGTTTAATTATCTTAGCGATAACTACATCAAACAATAGGAAAAACACACTACACTATTCAACAATTGGCGAGACACTCAACTGACATCGTACACAATTAGAAATATTATATCAGCTGCCCATTACATATAAATTAAAATGGAAAGACTTAGGTTTTTAAATTCGCTACATCAAAACCGTAGAAAAGTAAGGGAATGTATTAAGGGGTTATGTGTGTTTTATTACGTTTGTCCTATAAGATATATCCCATCTGTTTATGTAATACATCATCACAAATGTACTTATAATTCATTCTATTCCTTCATCACGTGCGTCGGATTTGTACTTAAAAATGCCGGTATACGCTGACGCCAACACCCCAAAATGTTATGTGAAGATTTGTTATCTTTCATATGCTTATAGTTTGTTTTCATTTCCATAATTACCCTGCATGTACGCGAGTTTTACGATAATATTATTGCCGCCTGTCATGAATATGCTTGCGTTTCAAATGTAATTATTTGTGTTTATGATAACATTCTTTAATTCATCTATACGTATATATATGTTAAGTTGACAAAACTTGAAATACCTGGTACGAGTCTAACTCAATCTGATTTCTATAAATATATTTACATCTTTTTCTCTTAATGCTATCTGCTGAATTGATAAATTCCTACGATATTCCTTTCCCGTTGAGTCTAATGAATTGCTGGCTGTACGATTATGCTATAAAAAGGAACATTATATAGATAGAGGCCCGAAATAGTATCTTACGTAAAGTTATTTTTTTTTGTTATCAAGACAGGTCAAGATTTAAATTAATCTTAAAATTCATTTGATAGGAAACATTTTGGTAGTTGATTTGGCAAGCGAGCTACCTTGTCTTACCGCGATATACTGTTTATTATGCGTTTCGATCGTCATGCAGGCTGGATTATATTTAGAACAAAAATACATTGATCTTTATATTCATGATCTATAGCACTGCGTCTATGTTACGCCAATGCTTCAAGAAAGACAACTCAGGCAAGACACGCTATAGCTTGACAGCAACCATTCAAATGATTATGATTTCAAGGTAGTTCTTCCTTTTAATGCCGTCTTAACATGCGGAAAAATAGTCTCGTTCATCAAGGGACTTGAAAATACAAACGTGACAATTGTCTCGTTCAACTAGGCGCTTGATCATACAAACGACTATAACAGAACATAGTCTCGTTCAACGTGATGCTTGGTTATATTCTAATTACTATTTATAGGTTAACATGAATCCCTATATAATTTGATGAAATAAATACAACACTACATTTATTTGAAAATAATCTTTTAAATGAAGATTTAATTCTACCATTTAGCTATGGAAAATATTGGACAGCCGTCTGAATTATTTTTGTTGTCAATATATATGAGCATGACAGACACACAGAAAGAATGGCGTCCATAATGACGTCAGTACAGTATAAGGTAGATATTCAAAACAGGTCTTTCACCTCATTTTATTTCACGAGGTCTATTATATGTAAATTATAACATATATAGTATTACCAGGATGTGTTTGCGAAAGCGATCTGTTTCTGATGACATCATCATTTTCCGTGTACTTGAAGGTTTTGTGACGTACCACGTGAACCGGAACCACAAACGCCTTGATACCAGTAGCCTTACAATGTTGATAGCCGAAGAGGAGGGAGATGGGAAAAACGTGACCCTGGCAGGCACAAAGGCCAACAAAGACCCACTCAAAAATATTGGACAATGTGACCTGAAACTAGATACCGAAGGCAAGTTCATCATCGGCATCAACCTGGACGGCGACTGCGTCGTGTGTAAATAGACCTGCGCAGTCTAGTAATTTAATCGCAGAATATTATTTTTCATGAAATGAATATTTAAGATGTTTAAACAGTGTTTTGTGCAGTCATTTGTTTTGAAGTATTATGATGTCCAGATTTTTCTAATTAGAGAAAAATGTACATCAGAACTCATAGGACAGAGTGTTGCTGTTAATAGTAGTTCGAGAATGCATTGCTCTTCAATAAATACTTATGTATATACGCTCATTTGAGCTAATTTTCCTTGTTCTTTTTTTTCTGCATTTCATTCCCTACTATGACGCTCGCCATTGCTGGCAAATCGTGCAGGTGTTATACAGTACACAATACAGCTTCCAGTGTTGTGTCCGTTCTTGGTTCGAGACATTAATTATGTTTAAAGCGACTATAGCTGTAGATTCCATTATAATGATGAAACTGGGTTGAAGATATAACGTTACACAGGCCTATACCGTAAAAATGCTCTATAAATATACGTGTTATAGGTTTTATAACATTGTTTACCACTTTGATGTTTGAAAACAATGCTTTACGGAGAAAGCCGAATGGAGTCACGTGGGTGTCCACGTATTCATGAGTCCGTGTACCATTACATCACAGGGGCATAATATAGGTATTTCTGGCTATATTTTAATGTAAGACTTGACATGCCCCTGTGATTACATAATGTATTTTTCCGTAAAATAAAAATGGATTACGAGGTATGTGTAACACACACGTGGAAGATGCTACTCACTGTCCAACCTACATGAACCTTGCTATGTATTCCCAACCGGAGAATATTATCGCATTTTGTTCAACAAGTATTGGGTTTTTACAATGTAACGGATCAATGCGCTATTACTTTCGTTTTCATTACTATAACATATTTCATTCATAAAAAATAATTTTAACAATGGATTATTACAACTGCATGATTAATATTGTAGCCTCCTTCCGTCATACATTTACAAATGTACTTTATACCGAGACGTGACAACACTGTACAGCCTCAATTGACGGTAACGTTTACTGGGCTACAAGAGGGGTAATATTCTGACTGAGTATGCCCAGCGTTCTGCATACGAAATTAATGTAAGCATTCTATGATTAAACTTAGAAAAATATTACGCCTGACGATCTTCTGAAATTGTTTTGTAAAAGTTGTGTAGGCCGTCGCCGATGTAAATATTAGCCTGCGTACATTCGAGGGTTCATTTCGTATGATTATATACTAAATAATAAGATGTAAAGCGCCAAAAAATGTGACGAAAACTTGTTAAGAACAGATTGAGTCAACAATATCTAAACTATACTATATGCAATGTAAAATGGTACACAGGCAATATTCCTTCAGGTGAATTTCACGTGAATATTTTTTTCATGTGAAATTCACGTGAATTTTTTCACGTGAAATTCACATGAATTTTTTCATGTGAATTTCACATGAATTTCACGTGAATATTTTTTTCACGTGAAATTCACATGAAAAAAATTCACGTGAAATTCATGTGAAATTCACGTGAATTTCACGTGAAGGAATATTGCCTGTGTAAGATATAAGAAACTACATTGTTTACCAAGTTAACCGGAATGAACGAGCAGCCTTGGATATTATGCGGGAAGAGTTCAGTGGTCTGATGACCTGAATTCTTCAATAGACTCAAAAATACTGTGGCGCTATGGTTCAACCGTTCATCATAGAATACCGTATACATAATTACCGAAACACATATAATTGATTGAAATAAGGAATATTTGAATTGTTCCTGAAGCTACATTATTGAATAAGGAAGATGTGCTTAATTAGGTTCTAAATACTGTAAACGTAAATAATTTAGCGGAAATAATATTTTAGCGGTAATCATATGTTCGCGCTTTCCGCTCTTGAAGTATTGCGCTAAATTATGATGGCGCTGATTACATTATCAATATGCTATTCTTACATTAAATATGATAATGTGTTTATTCTTCATTACGCTAATTTGTTATAATTTGAAAATTCGCGAAAATTTGTGTGCGCCAAAATTAATACGTTTACAGAATCAAAGTTCTCTTTGGTTCTAAATATTCTTTGAATAAGGGAAGCTATGTTTAATTGTGTCCCCGAAATTCAATTTGGTCCAAAGAATCCATTAATGAATAAAAAAGAGGGATTTAAATTAAGTGATAAGTCTTGCATACACCATAAACTGCGTACGATTTATTTCCCTTGAAGACGGGTTCATTTCATAATGTAGGTTAAGCTGACGTAGTAAACAATTTCATGTGACAAGGAAAATTATCAGTTTTTAAAAATATCAATGGTTTCCCCCAGATCTTTATAAGTCAGAAAATTTATTAAGATAATATTAACTTAATTAACAATTTAAGATACAAACATGATCACGGGAGTTAATTTGAAGTGAAAAAATACTTTTATAATACATTCATCCAAAGTCTATTACAAAATCTGAAAATGTCGTGTTCTAAGCTAGATGAAATCATAAATACTAGCAAATCTTACATGCTTGCCTTACCTGTAACCGTATAATTCAGGCTATTTTTGAGCTCACTCCAATTTTCCCGTTAAATTCATGTAAAAAGATTAGTCCTTGAAATATAAAAATAAGACTGTAGTTCTTAAAGATATTATGCTCTCTCACCCACATTATACAGTACTTCACACACAGCTAAAATTAAACAGAGTTCTCGTTCCTTACACACAATCTATTAGGAAAGACCACCATAGGTAGACATTTCATACACTGAAGCACAATCTCCATTACATCCTTCCATCAAAAACACACACGTTCTAACTATAACAGAAACTTGAGAACAAGAGATCTTTCAGAACTTACAAGGCTTACAAGACCAGGTGTTCCGGGAGGATAAACGTCCTCTGCTTCATTCACACATTCTCTACTAAGGGTTGAACAAGGGAATCATCAGCAAACATCGGGCCGTATGAGTTGATGTCGTAAAAGAAAATGTTAATTTCCAAATGAGATCGTGATGTTCACCATTAAACTTCTCCATGTCTTCACCAACCTGCATCTCTCGAAACATTTTGTTATTTTTCCGTCAAGTATTCACCATATATGTCAGGAGAATTGTTATTGAATATCGAATAAACTGGGAACGGGACACAGGCATGTTACTACCGAGAAATGGAAAATTAACCGTTTGTGTTTGATTTCAAATCCAATTACTATTTTTCGATTTCATTTACAAGGACTTTGGAATCGGTGTTAATTTGCAAAACAAGACATTCTACATTTTAAGTTTAGATAGAAATGCATCAGGATTTGACCTCGCAAGGAGATGTGGTCTATCAGGTGCGCAGTAATTATAATAACATGCCTATGGACAAACAAATATTTAGTTAGAGAGATACTGAGAAGTTCAAACAGATGTCACACCTGAGTAAATAAGTTCCCGCTTTGAAATCCATTCTTTATTTTCTTTAGTTTATTATAAAAAAGGGCCTCGTAAAACTTAGCAATATTTGTCTTTATAGTATAGAGGGGCCGCGATGGCCGAGTAGTTTTAAGGTGTCCCGGGACTTCATCACACTTTATCACTAGTCCTTCACCTCTAGACTGTGAGTTCGAAACCCACGAAGGGCAGTTGCCTGGTAATGACCGTATGTCGGTGGTTTGTCTCCGGGTACTCCGGCTTACCTCCTTAACCAGGTACGTTCTTAAATGACCCTGGCGGTTATCTTTACCACGCTATCAGGATAGGGAATTTTACGTTTATTTTACTCCTTTCATCGGTTATCCCCGTCTGTTCCCTAACAAAAGTAAATTGGTGGCGTTGAATATCACTGGTCAAAGCATTCCACTAGTGCTCACGAGAATATGAAAATTATCTCATATTGATTAACAAGAGTGGACCAAAGAAAGCAAGCTGTTCCTCCAGGGTCAGATGGCACACATCGAATGTCAATAAATGACAACCAACACGTTTTTCATCTATCAAGGGAGACAAGTGAGTAAAGTTGACCGTTCCTGTTTTACTTCATGGAGCATGGCTGCATAAATACGGAATATCTTAAGATGTATCTAAAAAAAAAGTTTTCATATGCGACTTTGCTTAACAAATACACGTAAAAATTAATTGAACAAAAGTTAAGCTTGCTGATGGACTTGACATGCAAAATCTATAAAATGAATTTCGGCATTATAAAAAAAGTAAATAGAAGTATAAAGTATGATATAACTTTTTTTTTTTTTTTTTTTTTTACTACGGTCATATTTTTTTTCTTTCAAGATCAAATCAATTTGACCTACTTATCTGGAGTGGCTCATTAAGTGACGATACTCTCTGTTCTAGGGGTAAGCGAACAAAGTTACACCAAGATAGAGCAATTTTATTTTACTGTTTTCATAAAATAGGGGACCATTTCGTATTTGTTCACGGCGAATAAAATAATCATATCCTTGCACACAGGTAGAGTATTTCCAGATAATTATCACAAGAAATGATTACGGCGGATTATCCAACGCAATTTATTATACATGGAAATCATATGCGGAATAATACCGCGGTTCAATAAAACGAAATCGTAATTATAATTCGAAATTGATAAAACGAAGGTAAGAAGGGAACAAAAATATAGTTTTATAGATCGACATGGAGACTCGAAAAAATACAAAAATAACAAGACCACGTGTTTTGGAAGAGTGAGCGTCTTCTTTAACGACGACACCCGCCATGCAAATCTAGGTTAAATCTGAGTTATAAATCACATTCTTAAAACGAGAATTAGGTGGTGGCAACTAAAGCTGAGTTTAGATTAGAAAGAGAAAGCTGAGTTTTCATTGGACTGAGAAACCTGAGTTCGGATTGAGCTTATAAAGTTAAATTTGGACTGAGAGGATAAAGTTGAGTTTGGACTGAACTGATAAAGTTGAGTTTGGACTGAGCTGATAAAATTGAGTTTGGACTGAGCTGATAAAGTTGAGTTTGGACTGAGCTGATAAAGTTGAGTTTGGACTGAGCTGATAAAGTTGAGTTTGGACTGAGCTGATAAAGTTGATTATGGATTCGGGCTGAGAAAGCTTGGTTTGGCCCGAGAAAGCTGCGTTTGGATTGGCCTGAAATAAACGGAGTCTGGTTTGGCTTGAGAAAGCTGCGTTTGGATTGGCCTGAAATAAGCGGAGTCTGGTCAGGCTTGAGAAAGCTGCGTTTGGATTGGCCTGAAATAGGCGGAGTCTGGTCAGGCTTGAGAAAGGTGAGATTCGATTGGCTTGAGTCATATTAGTCTAATGTATCCATAGTTCCGACAAGATGATCAAGTGTGATCTGTAAGTTGTTTCATTTGCCTCATGGCAGGAACAGTGTGGACTCATTGACCTTTAATGAAAACGTGGGTCGCTTTGTACATTTCATTTCCTCCTGAGTCTGACATAGTAACTTTAATCTATTGTGATATCACAGAAGTTGTGTATTTTTATCGTAAGATTCTGTTAATATGTTTTCTTATGAATACGTCATTATTTATGTTTTCATAGAGTTCATTCAACAAGTTAAGACCTTAATCTATTTGTATCTAGTGTTGTGTGTTGATTAATAGTAGCTATGGTACTCAGTGCAAGCTGATGCAATATCATATACGTTGAATGATAAGCGAATCAACATCTAATCCTTGAAAAGTGACAAATTAGCTCGACATACAGATAGATAATTGCTTGGCAATCAGGCTCATTGGACAGCATCTAGCGGATATATATTATTGATTACAAAGTGACCGTGTTAACTCGGTTAGGGAGAGAAAATTAAATTTCTCAATAACAAATACTGACACAGCTGTCGTTTATTGTTCGCTACAAACCAAACTGGGACAGTATCGGACAACACGTGTCTCTCGTGTCATTTCGAAAGTATATTTAACGTCGGAGAAGTAATAAATATTTCTGTACAATATGTTTGGCAGAATGAGAAGACTGTTCTATACATCCCCGATAAAGACCGGCTTCCTAGGGCTTGTAGTGTCCGCGGTCGTATTAATGCATTTCTCAAAAATATTTCATACATCTGGTAGGTACGCTTTTTATTCATTTTAATTTGTTAATTGAAATTATCTATGTTATATATATGGGGGCTGCGGTGGCTGAGTGATTAAGGTGTCCCGACACTTTATCACTAGCCCTCCACCTCTTGGTTACGAGTTCGAAACCTACGTGGGGCAGTTGCCAGGTACTGACCTGTAGGCCGGTGGTTTTTCTCCGGGTACTCCGGCTTTCCTCCACCTCCAAAACCTGGCACGTCCTTAAATGACCCTGGCTGTTAATAGGACGTTAAACAAAAACGAACAAAAGTGTTACATATATCAGCATTGTGTTGTTCAAGTACATGTATATATCGCGTTGTTAGACGTCTACAACACTGTGTGTTTCCCGTCTCAATCTATTTCTAAATCTAATCGTCGACGATTATTATGAGAAAATTTGTTTTAGTCTCTTTACGGAGGCACTGTCTAGTTTTAGGATACAGGGCTAGGTGACCGAAGGGTCGCTAGTTCGAGTCCCGGCATGGGCATTGTGTTTTGTAATATGGATGGAGTGTAAGCTTGATTTTCATTGGCCAATTTCCTGTTTTCCTCAAAAGGACCTATCAGTGAGTAGACCTTTTCGTGCCAAAACAACTCAGCTGGGAAATTCCTAAGGCATTGCGAGACTATTCGTGTTCGGCGTCGATGAACAAACTCTTAACCAGGTTCGTATAGTCTCGTGCACACCTCAACAAAGGTCAATAATTGTATAAGTAACCTCGGTTGGTTAACCATTTCAGGAATGATAACGGTATTTATAGTCAATCCAGAATAACCTGTCGCGTTGACCTTTTCGTGGAGTAGTCAAAGTGGGTAGTTCCATTTGTGCACAGGTGTGTTAACAAAACATGTTGATTAGGAATACTATTGTGTCCAACAGGGTGCTGTTTTTGGACCATTCGTTTTTGTTACAATTTTATATTGACAACACAGGGATTGCATCATTTATTTTTGATGCTTGGTTTACACATATTCAAGCAACTATGTGATCAATTGTTCACATGTTAACAGTTTTGTCGCTAAATCTAGACCAGTATAAATACAAATGATGCAGCTGATGATAAGGTTTGTTACATTATAAACTACTGGTATAACAGGTGGGCGTGGTCTGACCAACGGAAAGAAGAGACAGCCAATGGAAGTCGCCTACTCCAGTCCTCGTGTCTTTCACGTGGTTGACCATAGTGGTCAATCGATACAAGCTTGATAGTTAGTACGTAAAATTGTGATTTTTGAATGGTATCGGTATATCAATTTTCCATGTTGAAGGCAGTTGTGTATTTGATTCCGAAATGACTGCCCCAGTGATAGGAGACAAAGTTTACGTTTGAGAAATATCCGTGCTACGTGTTTTGTCTACAGGAAGGCTATCATGATCACGTGACGAATTTTGATTTCCATTATTAGATAACAAAATTGAAATGTAAACTTTATCTTTTTTACAACAATTACGAAACAATTTAAATCGACTGATATCAATCACGCTTTTTAGCCCGGATGGGTCTTACTGTGGGGGGGAAACGGAGTACCAAGGGAAACCCACGTAGTCGGGCAAGTGACCCCATACCTTTTCACGTCTGATCGGGGAATCGAACCCCGGCCGTCTAGTTGAAAGGCAAGTGTGTTACCACTGTGCCACCCGACCAGTTATTAGATTTGATGATATATTGGTTGTTGTCACTTTGTTGTCAGTATTATTTCCTTGTAAATGACCACATGACGAAGTTTGGGTTAAATAATGGCGTGAAGATATTTCATCTATAAAAGGCATATACTGATCATGTGATGCGTGTAATCTCGTGTTATGAAATGTCATTTTTATACTTTCTCATCAGAAACGAGCAGGATTGTTGCAAAATCTGAATCAGCTGTCCGAGAGAAGTTATACCGACCGTCTGAGCAGGCGCGGACAGCGATTGGATAGATTGCATTACGGATGCTTATCCGAGTGGAACTAAAACTTCACACTTCGATACAACCAAACAACGACCAGGTTTGATTACTCCAAGAAAGCTAATCTCTCTGTATGTAGTGTTCCGAAGGCGGGAAGTACTTTAGTCGCATTGGTTCTACTTGCTTTGGAGCTTCCGAAGGGAACAAATATTTCTACGATATTTCAAACGCAACGAAGTCAAGTACATGCCAAAGCCAGTGCTTTCTTGCGAAAGACTGCCAAGGATGACACATTGCCAAGACTTGTCATAGTTGCTAGAGACCCATACCGTCGTTTGTTTTCCGCTTATGTCGATAAGGAAATACTGAGGCTGCCAGTTCCAAGTACCAATTCAAGTAAGTTGATGTGTGGTAAACATTTTACATTCAATCAATTCCTAAATTATGTTTTGGCCAATGGAATGAACGGAAAATATGTAGACCGCCATTTTGCTCCGGTAACTCTTCTTTGTAAAGCGTGTGAAACGAGCTACGAGTTCGTCGCGAAACAAGAAACGCTGTCAAAGGATCTCGAGTTTCTTATAGAGAATGTAACACACATACCAATCAGCACCTAGGGCAAGCAATTTTGAGTCTTTTAAATGGAGAAGTAAACGAGAAAACCATCATTGGTGTGATCGAGACGTTGATGACACGGGCTTCAAGTATTTGCAGTAACATGCTTGATTTCATTTCATTGTTGTGGTCAGTTTTCCAAATACAAGGTATCATTCGAGATGACGCTGTGTTTCCCCTGGAGTCTTTAGAACAGCTGGAAACTGTCGACGTTCACTCTGTGACGTCACTAATCCTGAGAGCTATTGCCTCCCACCCTCTCTCCAGTGAGGAGAGAGATCGACAGAGACAGGCCGCGGTGGTAGCTGCCTACGCCGGGGTCTCGTCTCAAACAATCCGTGGTATACAGGACATGTACTTCAAAGACTTTTTATCATTTGGATATGATATTCTGCCGCCTTCATAGCATTTGGGAATCGCTCATTATTAGCATGAAACATTTCCAAATATTACATTATAGACATTTAGATATTTATTACTACCAGACATTAATAATAGAGAAAGTTACATGAGAGAGAGAGAGGTTTATTGCATCAAGGATTGAAGGCACATTTAGAGATCTTAGATTATGAGATCTATACATTGTATTATACCAAGGATTGAAGGCACATTTAGAGGTATTAGATTTTGACATGCGTATTAAACCAATGATGGAAGGAACATTTAGAGATATTAGATTTTGACATGCGTATTAAACCAAGGATGGAAGGAACATTTAGAGATATTAGATTACGATGTGTAGTATCAGATATGGAAAAAGTTATAATCAAATCAGAGACATTTATATTATACCAATGATGGAAGGAACTTTTAGAGATTTTAGATTACGATTTGAAGTACAGATATGAAAAGTGGTAATTAAATTGGAGACCTCTATATTTTACCAAGAATTGAAGGATAATTTTGAGATTTTATATTACCATGCGTAATATCAGATATGAAAAAAGGTGGTAATTTATATCATATCAAGGATGGAAGGAACATTTAAAGATCTAAGATTATGATGTGAATTATCACATATGAAAAAGTGATAATTAAATTAGACACCTCATAACGAAAGGTGGAAAGATTAATTAGAGATCTTAGGTTAGGGTACGAGTTATAAATTTATTTTCCACCGTAATTTGAGTTATTGTGTTATATATGAAATGTTAAGAGAAAAGTATTTAGAGAACGGTTTATAATATGACAGATGGAATATTTAGAGATCTTAGCTTTATAATGTTAGGTGTCTTATATGAAACATACAGAGGCAACTACATTCGAGACATGTACAAGAAATATCAGATATGGAGATTGATATTTGGCTAGATATAAATCATTTAGAGATAATTCCATTGGAGACATGCAGAGATAATACCAGGAATGGAACATTTAGAGAATCATATCTTATATCACTCAAATATCACAGACGGTCAACACGCTTATGTTAATACAATTTATATACTTTGTATTGTAAATATTTCATTAATATACCTAGATGTAAAATATGACTTGAAAGATATGTTCAGAATGTGAGGTAGCTAAGGAACAGCGTACCACTGTATCAGTGCTGTTATAAGGAGGGCTCCATCTCTGTGTTGGTTTTCGACTGAAATAGTCTCCCTTTTATCTTGTGCTTTTTGAATTGGTGTTTCATGATTGCTGAAGTGTTCATGTTGTTTTAAATCCTACATTGCAAAATCGTAATGTTTAAGAGAAGTACTTGATGACAGCTACTGACACAGGAACCTGATAATTTGAAGCACATTTTAGATTAAAATTTGGTAAAAATATTACCAATCGATGTTCATTAATGATTCGATGAAAATGACACCCTCGGTAGTCATTAAATTAAAATTCGGTAAAAATGACACCTTGGATAGTCATTAGATTAAAAAGATTCGGTAAAAATTGCGGACGCCCCTCGCGGTGTTCATTTTACCACCGGCTCGATAACCACCAAGGGGACATAACCAATGCTATCCCATAGAAATAGTGTTTCGTTCAGGCATCCACAGAATTTCTCGCTTTAGGTTGCTTGGTTTCTGATGTTAGTTACAACAGTCCTCGGATTAAAATCACACACAGCCGAGAAAAAGTATCACAATATTCGATTATACCACACCAAACTTAGTTGTAATTCCTTGGAAAATATATCAAAACATTACTGATTTTTTTAAAAAAAAACCTGCACATTCATTTGGGGTGACCTGAAACTAAACATTGACGGGATTGTCATTGTCGGTGATATTGTCAATTTTATTTACTCCATGAAATATTTTTTATGAAATCAACATCACTTGTAGATTATACTGGTATTGGAATAAACAACCTATTGAAAAAAAAACAACAACAAAAAAACCCAAACAATTGTAAACAGTATACTTAGGATATGTGTATTGTCTGTAACGTCATAAGTGTTCAGGTGTACAAGGACACACTAGCGATCACGTGACATTTCAAGGGAATGCATCGTGTATATCCGCATCCTTTAAGATCCATGACCTTCGTTGACCTTAAGTGACTGTCCTAACTCGTCATTTCAAATGGATCAATGTAAAGTCGATGTTTTTCGTTAGCAGTCTTCTTCATCCATTGTTGCCCCAGAGGAATGCTCGAGGGTGGTTGAGTCGCACATAAGCTACAGCAAGTTTGCTACAAATCTGTAGAAAGGTCCATGCTATGGTTTCCTTCACTTTAGACTGAAATAAATACAGACCACAAATTAAGTTCAACATTCGAAGGAAAAGTTATTAATTACAATTTCATTAAGTTAAATTTGAGTCCTTTCAAGTAGTTTCCCATCGTATATACATTATACATGTAATAAGAGTGTGGGGTTAATCAGCCCAATACTAAATTTGACATCCACAGAAAAATATTGTAATTAGAATCAAATGCGTTTGAAATGCTGTACTATATAATACGTTTATTTTGTTTAACGTCATATTAAAAGTCTAGTAGGGTTATTAAAGGACATGCCAGGTTCTGGAGGTGGAGGAAAGACGGAGTACCCCGAGAAAAACCACCGGCCTACGGTCAGTATCAGGCAACTGCCCCATGTGGGTTTCGAACTCGCGACCGAAAGGTGGAGAACTAGTGAATAACTTACCAACACAATAGCCTCGACAGTGGGACACACGGTCGGGATCTGTGACCAAAAGATGTAACTGCTCAAGATCTGTCCGTAAGAAGGATCTGGTTCCACACTGGAAATAAACACCAATATTTTATTAAACTGCAAACTAATTTTCGAATAAACCCTCCTGTCATAAAAGTCATGTTTCACGAAATTTCTTCTTTGATAGTACATGGATCACGGACAAAATTGTTCATATACATCTTATTGTGGCAGGACTGAATTTTATTTTTTAGCTAATGTATTAAAGTGATATGGCGTCCGCTAGTTTCACACTAAGAGGAGCGGTGGACTGGCAAACTGAGGGTTGCGAGTTCGATCACCGATAGAGACCCACTACTCGATTCCCTGTTACATGATAATTCAGAACTTGAAAAGAAAAAAAATTACAAATCTTATAACATTAATTAATATTTACTTGTTTTACACAAAGTAACTAATTTTGATTGAAAGTGAGGAGGGATTTTTTTCATGACAGTAATGTGGTCAATGGTGTTGGGAATCAAGAAGCTTTAAAATCTACTGAAATTCTCGCTTCAAACATGAAAATGAAATTTATGCAAACATGATGTCCATTTCAGTACAGCTTCACAACAAAAGAGTTCTATATAATGCAATCACTTTGAAAACATACGATGGTCCTATATCTCGTACATTGTATTTACCAAATCATGGACCATTTTCATTACACATCGTACTTACCACCACCAATAGTCATAACACCCAGTCACAATCTTTACGATGATGGTTATGATGAGCTCGACAATGAAGGATTGGGTATCCATAGTGAAAAAGTAGTTTATATTCAGAGATGTAGTATAGATAGTTATGAGAGTCAGCTTCACATTAAGGATTGCTAGGCACCCAACAATTAAGAAAACATGACGTCATAATACCCATGACGTCATAATTCAACATGCGTCATAAAAACTATAACATGTGACCCGGCTGGAGGTCGATGCCTGGTAGATAAACTCATACCGCTAGCAATTATATGCTTTTGATTTATAAGTCATAGCAATAAGAAAATTATGACTAGTATCTACAGAAAATTGAAAAATGCTACATGTGTCTTGAAAGTTCATTTTAGATGATAATCTGCTGAAAATTAAAGGGAGGCTACCTTTGAGCTGCGAACATTAAATAGCGATTATATTGGAATTTTAGTTTGTTCATCTTCAAGACGTTTTGCCTAAAACAGATGCAATTAATTTTTTTTTTCACGTTAAATTCAAAAGATAAAATTAAAAGCCCAAACATTGCATTGTGTCACTAGCGTAATGTATGAAACAGTTAGTATTGTATAAAAATTCAGACGGTAGATTTGGTTTTTACCAAAAATGTTATGTTTTTTTCACAAATAAAATTTTTCAGCTCGGAATATGCAATCTCTAATAGGCTACTATCAATATGTTTTCATTTGATATAATTTGTTTTGAAAAGAATAAGATAAGAAGGTGATTTTTCTCAAAAAAGTGATCCTCCCCCCCCCCCCCCCCCCCCCGATTTTCCAAATGACGCTAAATGGATATTTTCCAATTTAGATTCCACAAATCTAGCATCATCACAGAAACGATATCATACCTTTTTTTTTTTTTTTTTAACCTGAAATGCCCCTACATACCTCTACATGACCCTTTTGTGAGTTGTTGTTTGTCTTTCTAGATATACGTACTTATGGGAACCAGTATTATTACGAATTAAGAATATATCTAATCTAAGTACACCTGATTCCTGATATAAGATATGATTCCGTCGATGGAATCGGTAACACCTGGTAATGAGGTCTTAATTCATATCATCATTCCATGTCCAAATATGATCCAAACCAGTCATTGAACGAAGATGTATCCTCACAATGTTGGGTGATATCTAATTATAGGTTCCTAAGGATTTACTTGTAATTATTTCTGTAATAAGGTGAGGTCGTGATCCTACACATCTAATTATACTATGTGAGTTTCCAGCTCTGATTTAACTGTAATATACAGTTGTTGACTGGGGTTGAGGGCAACAGATGGTCTGTTAGACCTGAAAGCAAAGTGTTGCCCGAAGCCGAAGGCCGAGGGCAACAGTTTGCTTGAGGGTCCAACAGGTCATCTGTTGCCCGAAATCACAGTCGATAACTGTTTTGTTATATCCTTCTCAAACATCAACTATTTTACAGAAAATAACAATAATAGAATTTATAATAATTTATTAACATAACAAGAAAATTGACAATGCTTTAAAAAATTGACAGTGTGTTGATTTGTTGATACATTTATTACATGTATAATCTTCTTCATGCAGACTAGATTACAATGAAACATAATTATATGAATTCATTAACAATGTTAAAAAATTAAGGACTTTTTAACATACATGGTTCCATCTTGTTTACGAACGGCGCAGTACACAAACTTTCTCAGCAAATCGTTCAATCCTCAGTTGAATAATCATTGATCAGCGTAAGAGATCTAGAGAGATCGCATTTCAACAGAAAGTCGGTCAAAATGTTTTCCGCTGTTTTCACTACATTTTTCGTATTTTTTTTTCTAACACGGTCATCCAAAATTTGCTGTATTTCGTCTTCAGACGCTAGGGCAAACCTACACAAAAAATCTGCACACAGTGGCCCTTTATGTTGACTGGTGTTAGTAGAACATTTACACAGTGGCCCTTTATGTTGACTGGTGTTAGTAGAACATTAACACAGTGGCCCTTTATGTTGACTGGTGTCAGTAGAACATTAACACAGTGGCCCTTTATGTTGACTGGTGTCAGTAGAACATTAACACAGTGGCCCTTTATGTTGACTGGTGTCAGTAGAACATTAACACAGTGGTCCTTTATGTTGACTGGTGTCAGTAGAACATTAACACAGTGGCCCTTTATGTTGACTGGTGTTATTCCAACATTGACACAGTGGCCCTTTATGTTGACTGATGTCAGTAGAACATGAACACAGTGGCCCTTTATGTTGACTGGTGTTAGTAGAACATTAACACAGTGGTCCTTTATGTTGACTGATGTTAGTAGAACATTAACACAGTGGCCCTTTATGTTGACTGGTGTCAGTAGAACATGAACACAGTGGCCCTTTATGTTGACTGATGTCAGTAGAACATTAACACAGTGGCCCTTTATGTTGACTGATGTTAGTAGAACATTAACACAGTGGCCCTTTATGTTGACTGGTGTCAGTAGAACATTAACACAGTGGCCCTTTATGTTGACTGGTGTCAGTAGAACATTAACACAATGGCCCTTTATGTTGACTGGTGTTAGTAGAACATGAACACAGTGGCCCTTTATGTTGACTGGTGTCAGTAGAACATTAACACAGTGGCCCTTTATGTTGACTGGTGTCAGTAGAACATTAACACAATGGCCCTTTATGTTGACTGGTGTTAGTAGAACATTAACACAGTGGCCCTTTATGTTGACTGGTGTCAGTAGAACATTAACACAGTGGCCCTTTATGTTGACTGATGTCAGTAGAACATTAACACAGTGGCCCTTTATGTTGACTGGTGTCAGTAGAACATTAACACAGTGGCCCTTTATGTTGACTGGTGTCAGTAGAGCATTAACACAGTGGCCCTTTATGTTGACTGGTGTCAGTAGAACATTAACACAGTGGCCCTTTATGTTGACTGGTGTCAGTAGAACATGAACACAGTGGCCCTTTATGTTGACTGATGTCAGTAGAACATTAACACAGTGGCCCTTTATGTTGACTGGTGTCAGTAGAACATTAACACAGTGGCCCTTTATGTTGACTGGTGTCAGTAGAACATTAACACAGTGGCCCTTTATGTTGACTGGTGTCAGTAGAACATTAACACAATGGCCCTTTATGTTGACTGGTGTTAGTAGAACATGAACACAGTGGCCCTTTATGTTGACTGGTGTCAGTAGAACATTAACACAGTGGCCCTTTATGTTGACTGGTGTCAGTAGAACATTAACACAATGGCCCTTTATGTTGACTGGTGTTAGTAGAACATTAACACAGTGGCCCTTTATGTTGACTGGTGTCAGTAGAACATTAACACAGTGGCCCTTTATGTTGACTGATGTCAGTAGAACATTAACACAGTGGCCCTTTATGTTGACTGATGTCAGTAGAACATTAACACAGTGACCCTTTATGTTGACTGGTGTCAGTAGAACATTAACACAGTGACCCTTTATGTTGACTGGTGTCAGTAGAACATTAACACAGTGGCCCTTTATGTTGACTGGTGTCAGTAGAGCATTAACACAGTGGCCCTTTATGTTGACTGGTGTCAGTAGAACATTAACACAGTGGCCCTTTATGTTGACTGGTGTCAGTAGAACATGAACACAGTGGCCCTTTATGTTGACTGATGTCAGTAGAACATTAACACAGTGGCCCTTTATGTTGACTGACGTCAGTAGAACATTAACACAGTGGCCCTTTATGTTGACTGGTGTTAGTAGAACATGAACACAGTGGCCCTTTATGTTGACTGGTGTTAGTAGAACATTAACACAGTGGCCCTTTATGTTGACTGGTGTTAGTAGAACATGAACACAGTGGCCCTTTATGTTGACTGGTGTTAGTAGAACATTAACACAGTGGCCCTTTATGTTGACTGGTGTCAGTAGAACATTGACACAGTGGCCCTTTATGTTGACTGGTGTCAGTAGAACATTAACACAGTGGCCCTTTATGTTGACTGATGTTAGTAGAACATGAACACAGTGGCCCTTTATGTTGACTGATGTCAGTAGAACATTAACACAGTGACCCTTTATGTTGACTGGTGTCAGTAGAACATTGACACAGTGGCCCTTTATGTCGACTGGTGTCAGTAGAACATTAACACAGTGGCCCTTTATGTTGACTGGTGTCAGTAGAACATGAACACAGTGGCCCTTTATGTTGACTGGTGTCAGTAGAATATTAACACAGTGGCCCTTTATGTTGACTGATGTCAGTAGAACATTAACACAGTGGCCCTTTATGTTGACTGGTGTCAGTAGAACATTAACACAGTGGCCCTTTATGTTGACTGGTGTTAGTAGAACATTAACACAGTGGCCCTTTATGTTGACTGGTGTCAGTAGAACATTAACACAGTGGCCCTTTATGTTGACTGATGTCAGTAGAACATTAACACAGTGGCCCTTTATGTTGACTGATGTCAGTAGAACATTAACACAGTGGCCCTTTATGTTGACTGGTGTCAGTAGAACATGAACACAGTGGCCCTTTATGTTGACTGGTGTCAGTAGAACATTAACACAGTGGCCCTTAATGTTGACTGGTGTTAGTAGAACATGAAAACAGTGGCCCTTTATGTTGACTGGTGTCAGTAGAACATTAACACAGTGGCCCTTTATGCTGACTGGTGTCAGTAGAACATGAACACAGTGGCCCTTTATGTTGACTGGTGTCAGTAGAACATTAACACAGTGGCCCTTTATGTTGACTGATGTCAGTAGAACATGAACACAGTGGCCCTTTATGTTGACTGATGTCAGTAGAACATTAACACAGTGGCCCTTTATGTTGACTGGTGTCAGTAGAACATTAACACAGTGGCCCTTTATGTTGACTGATGTCAGTAGAACATTAACACAGTGGCCCTTTATGTTGACTGATGTCAGTAGAACATTAACACAGTGGCCCTTTATGTTGACTGGTGTCAGTAGAACATTAACACAGTGGCCCTTTATGCTGACTGGTGTCAGTAGAACATGAACACAGTGGCCCTTTATGTTGACTAGTGTCAGTAGAACATTAACACAGTGGCCCTTTATGCTGACTGGTGTCAGTAGAACATGAACACAGTGGCCCTTTATGTTGACTAGTGTCAGTAGAACATGAACACAGTGGCCCTTTATGTTGACTGGTGTCAGTAGAACATGAACACAGTGGCCCTTTATGTTGACTGGTGTCAGTAGAACATTAACACTGTGGCCCTTTATGTTGACTGATGTCAGTAGAACATTAACACAGTGGCCCTTTATGTTGACTGGTGTTAGTAGAACATTAACACAGTGGCCCTTTATGTTGACTGGTGTCAGTAGAACATTAACACAGTGGCCCTTTATGTTGACTGGTGTCAGTAGAACATGAACACAGTGGCCCTTTATGTTGACTGGTGTTAGTAGAACATTAACACAGTGGCCCTTTATGTTGACTGGTGTCAGTAGAACATTGACACAGTGGCCCTTTATGTTGACTGGTGTCAGTAGAACATTAACACAGTGGCCCTTTATGTTGACTGGTGTTAGTAGAACATCAACACAGTGGCCCTTTATGTTGACTGGTGTTAGTAGAACATTGACACAGTGGCCCTTTATGTTGACTGGTGTTAGTAGAACATTAACACAGTGGCCCTTTATGTTGACCGGTGTCAGTAGAACATTAACACAGTGGCCCTTTATGTTGACTGGTGTCAGTAGAACATTAACACAGTGGCCCTTTATCTTGACTGGTGTTAGTAGAACATTAACACAGTGGCCCTTTATGTTGACCGGTGTTAGTAGAACATGAACACAGTGGCCCTTTATGTTGACCGGTGTTAGTAGAACATGAACACAGTGGCCCTTTATGTTGACCGGTGTTAGTAGAACATGAACACAGTGGCCCTTTATGTTGACTGGTGTCAGTAGAACATTAACACAGTGGCCCTTTATGTTGACTGGTGTTAGTAGAACATTAACACAGTGACCCTTTATGTTGACCGGTGTTAGTAGAACATTGACACAGTGGCCCTTTATGTTGACTGATGTCAGTAGAACATTAACACAGTGGCCCTTTATGTTGACTGATGTCAGTAGAACATTAACACAGTGGCCCTTTATGTTGACTGGTGTTAGTAGAACATTAACACAGTGGCCCTTTATGTTGACTGGTGTCAGTAGAACATTGACACAGTGGCCCTTTATGTTGACTGGTGTCAGTAGAACATTAACACAGTGGCCCTTTATGTTGACTGGTGTTAGTAGAACATTAACACAGTGGCCCTTTATGTTGACTGGTGTCAGTAGAACATTGACACAGTGGCCCTTTATGTTGACTGGTGTCAGTAGAACATTAACACAGTGGCCCTTTATGTTGACTGGTGTTAGTAGAACATCAACACAGTGGCCCTTTATGTTGACTGATGTCAGTAGAACATTGACACAGTGGCCCTTTATGTTGACTGGTGTCAGTAGAACATTAACACAGTGGCCCTTTATGTTGACTGGTGTCAGTAGAACATTAACACAGTGGCCCTTTATGTTGACTGGTGTCAGTAGAACATGAACACAGTGGCCCTTTATGTTGACTGATGTCAGTAGAACATTAACACAGTGGCCCTTTATGTTGACTGGTGTCAGTAGAACATTAACACAGTGGCCCTTTATGTTGACTGATGTCAGTAGAACATGAACACAGTGGCCCTTTATGTTGACTGGTGTCAGTAGAACATTAACACAGTGGCCCTTTATGTTGACTGATGTCAGTAGAACATTAACACAGTGGCCCTTTATGTTGACTGGTGTCAGTAGAACATTAACACAGTGGCCCTTTATGTTGACTGGTGTCAGTAGAACATTAACACAGTGGCCCTTTATGTTGACTGGTGTCAGTAGAACATTAACACAGTGGCCCTTTATGTTGACTGGTGTCAGTAGAACATTAACACAGTGGCCCTTTATGTTGACTGGTGTTAGTAGAACATTAACACAGTGGCCCTTTATGTTGACTGGTGTCAGTAGAACATGAACACAGTGGCCCTTTATGTTGACTGGTGTCAGTAGAACATTAACACAGTGGCCCTTTATGTTGACTGGTGTCAGTAGAACATGAACACAGTGGCCCTTTATGTTGACTGGTGTCAGTAGAACATTAACACAGTGGCCCTTTATGTTGACTGGTGTCAGTAGAACATTAACACAGTGGCCCTTTATGTTGACTGGTGTTAGTAGAACATTAACACAGTGGCCCTTTATGTTGACTGATGTCAGTAGAACATTGACACAGTGGCCCTTTATGTTGACTGATGTCAGTAGAATATTAACACAGTGGCCCTTTATGTTGACTGGTGTTAGTAGAACATTAACACAGTGGCCCTTTATGTTGACTGGTGTCAGTAGAACATTGACACAGTGGCCCTTTATGTTGACTGATGTCAGTAGAACATTGACACAGTGGCCCTTTATGTTGACTGGTGTTAGTAGAATATTAACACAGTGGCCCTTTATGTTGACTGGTGTCAGTAGAATATTAACACAGTGGCCCTTTATGTTGACTGGTGTTAGTAGAACATTAACACAGTGACCCTTTATGTTGACTGATGTCAGTAGAACATTAACACAGTGGCCCTTTATGTTGACTGATGTCAGTAGAACATTGACACAGTGGCCCTTTATGTTGACTGATGTCAGTAGAATATTAACACAGTGGCCCTTTATGTTGACTGGTGTCAGTAGAATATTAACACAGTGGCCCTTTATGTTGACTGGTGTTAGTAGAACATTAACACAGTGGCCCTTTATGTTGACTGGTGTCAGTAGAACATTAACACAGTGGCCCTTTATGTTGACTGATGTCAGTAGAACATTAACACAGTGGCCCTTTATGTTGACTGATGTCAGTAGAACATTAACACAGTGACCCTTTATGTTGACTGGTGTCAGTAGAACATTAACACAGTGGCCCTTTATGTTGACTGGTGTCAGTAGAACATTAACACAGTGGTCCTTTATGTTGACTGGTGTCGGTAGAACATTAACACAGTGGCCCTTTATGTTGACTGGTGTTAGTAGAACATTGACACAGTGGCCCTTTATGTTGACTGGTGTAAGTAGAACATTGACACAGTGGCCCTTTATGTTGACTGGTGTCAGTAGAACATTGACACAGTGGTCCTTTATGACATTACTGCACTCCAGCGTGTAAATTCATCCTGGTATACCGACTTATCTGGAAACACTTCGAAATTATATGAAGGGATGGCTGTGATTTATGTAGGGATGTGTTCAATGATGTACAGACGAATGGGAGATTAAAAGTTACCTCGTTGTCTAGTAAAAACACAAGATATGAAGTTTTGAATGTCGTATGTCGAATGTTGAGCGGCTGAACATTCAAAATCTGAATGTCGTATGTCGTATGTTGAGCGGCTGAACTTTCAAAACCTGAATGTCGTATGTCGTATATCGAGCCGCTGAACATTCAAAAGTTCCCTCGTTGGCTAGTAAAAACACAATATATGAAGTTTTTGAATGTTGAATGTCGTATGTCGTATGTTGAGCTAACTTCACACAGCCAAAAAAAAAATCGAAAAAAAAAAAAATCAAATCAAATCAAATAAAAAACTGCGGTCTGCACGTTGGAGGCGGATTCGGTAACACGTTTCGAACACCTCTATAGGAGTTTTATTCCACATTGTTAAATTATGGGTTGAGGGATAAGGCAAAGTTTATGGTTTCCCAACGCCAGGTCTATATCTCAAGGCGAAGCCGAGTTGTTTTATTATACAACTTTACAGGCCGGAGAGATATTTTTGAACCAGGTCCATTTCAGGTAGACAGAAAAAATGTATACATTCTGTATGTCGGATGGATAAACATCGACTTAATTTGAGGTTTATTTTTCCGTTTTTTTTTTTATTGTGCAGCAAATAGATGTTTAGCTTGGCATAAAGAACATATGCTGTTATTAGACAAAAAGGAACATGGCGGTCGCTATACTTTGTTTTATATGGCTAAATATTTAATTTAAAGCATTGAACTGTGACCAGATGCTAGACTGATTTAATTTACCGCTTACCGAAATACTAACGCTATCAAGTTCAATTCCCCTAAAAGCAGCCGCTATATCCGATTAATTTTTACCAATTGCCCTTTTCTTGCTATTTTTAATAAAACCTGTCATCGCGAATTGATATATGATTTAGCCAAGAAGTGATGAGAGAGTGTTCAAATGGATTACATCATTAGTCTCGAGTGTTTCCACGGAAATGATTATGTTGCCATCGACTTTATTTACGCTATTTTCAGAAGAATTTCTCGTTGGAAGTTATAAATAACGGTATTTCTGTCATTAGGTGACAACCATACCAAATGCATTTCGTTTGAAACAGACTCTATGTTGAGTCGGCCAGATCAGCGTTGCTAGCAGGCGACATTGACGAAACTGTATATGGCGATTATAATAATTTGTCTAAACTTCGATTTTGACATAAATTTATAATGTCATAATCTTATAATTAAGATATGCTTTGATTTTTCTTGACTTTCTTTATAACTGAAAGCGGACAGCTCCTTATATTGAAAACGGAAGTGACCGCCGGCCATGTTTTTTTCCTACACTGACCAATTATGAAATCCAACCAGGAAACTCGAGATTCAGTTTATTACGGCTCGGGAAATATGACATTCGAACAGATAATATAAAACCAGATCACTTACCTAAAGCATGAGGCCTAAAAACAAAATAAATAATATGAATACCGCACGAAAATTTATGAAATCAAATAACCGGAACATTTTTATATCCAACAAAAAAGTAATTAAAACAACGCCTGCATTTATTTTTAGAAATATCCTCTGCCGTGTGGCAGGTGAACCATACAGATTTCGCTATTTGCTGTAGGAGTTGTCAATTTATCCATGCGACTTTATAATACCCGCAAGAGACTTTACATTACTCGTGAAAATCCTTAAACAAATCTTCCTTTGTGGTATGCCAAATTATGATATTGGGCATCCACATGTAGATGAATACTTGCCGCAATGTACTGGTTGGCAAGAGAGAGCGATCGGTTGAGCGTTAGACTGATATTGCTATTCGCCTCCAACGCCTTGAGTCCATCGAGAACAAACTCAATACTGTACAGAGTTCATTAGACTCACTAACACTGAAAGTGCATTACATCGAAAACGAAAAAAACGAGTCTGAAAGAAAAGAATGTTGATCTTGTGAGCTGTAGAACAATTAATGACATGTTTGATGAAATGAAAATCACAGGAGAAAAACAAACTAAACAAATAAAAACAATTCAACGCACGATAGCATCACCATCACAAACAGACACTAATGAAAGTGAACGAGTTAGAACAATCCGTCAAAGAACCAAAGGCTGAAAAAGAAGACATGAAAAACAGTGTTACAGAGCTTAAGTGACGCTCAAAGAAAAACAATCTAGTGATCAGTGGTCTATGAGAGGATAATGGTGAGGACACGGAATCAGAACTTCGGGATTTCCTCAGTATTGAACTCTGTATCAACTGGGTGGAACTAGGTAATGTTCATAGGTTCGGAAAGTTTGTGCGCGGGAAGAACGGACACCCTTGCCAAGGTTATGTGTACCAACTTCGGAATGGATCTGATAAGAAAGGATGTCCTCCACGTACAGAGTTAGAGGTAAGTCCTAACTTTTGGTTTGGTTTATTTGGACTTTATAGAATTGTAGACATGGTTACTTTGTATACAGTTTTGGTGCAGCATTAAAGTCTTTTGGACTATTTCGGCTGAGATGTGGATAATGACAACATAACTTACCAGTATATGGGTGATAGTTGCGAGGTTCTTGCTTAATCAAGATAGGTCCAATGTTCTAAAAAATGCAAAACAACTTTAAAAGGAACCACATTTAACATCAATAAACAATTCCCATCTGAAATTGAAGATTAGAGGAAATTGTTGTATCCCAAACTCAAAGAACTGGGATGCAATGGTTTTCGAGCCAAATTAGTTCGGGATAGATTGATCGTAAACGGAAGTCTGTATACGGGTGACACCGGTACCGCTGCGAGAGGGGGCCAGGCAAGAAGTGTTCCAAATGAAAGAGTTAGTGTTCGGAATGATCTTGCGACTTCCAATAATAGATCGCGCAACGACAGACTATCTGTACGTAGGCCTAATGGTCAATCCGTAAGCGACAGTGACACTTCTCGTCCAATAATTACACAACACCGACCTGTAAGGAACCACAGACGACTGCTGGTTGTCCACACAGATTGACACTACCGGCAAAACTCGTACGCATATCTAGTCACGCTCGATCCAACTTCTCGGGCGACTTTAGTCGCAGAACCCCCCCCCCCCCCCCCCCCCCCCCCCCCAGTTACTGATCAAGACTAATCCGACGAGGACACATTTGTTAAATCATTATAGGGACACGCGGAGGGACAGTCGTCAAAATGTCCACAAGACAATACATTTGAAATAACTAGTATTATTAAGCATTGAACGGCTTTCAGTTGGCATTCATATTGACTATGAATGCCAACTGAAAGCCGTTCAATGCTTATATTTACCATCTGCGATTTTTTATTTGTCGTGCGATTTTTTTTTGAAATTTTCAAATTCAAATTTCAGTTTGCAGTTCATAAGCTGGTGAACTCGCAACTGAATTGGTAGGGTTATATAGTGGCAGTGCCATACAATGGTAAATATATAAAGAATGAATATGTAAAATATGTATATCAAATAAAAACAGACAATGATAATGTACTATGGGTTAAAATGAATAATTTTATTTTCAACAATGATGGCAATTTATTGTTTGGTGTAACATAAATACCTCCTGCCAATTCAAATTATTCTACGCTTGATTGTTTTGAAGAAATCCAATACGAATAATTAAACTCCAGTAATGATGTTAAATGTATTTGTCTTTTAGGCGATTTTAATAGTTGAACAACAACTTCTAATATGGAGGGCGTTCGTAAGACATGTGCAAACACTGTAGGAATGGGCGAAGACCGAGATGTCGGTAAACTAACTTGTAAGAATGCCAGTGTTGTAGACTATTGTATAGGAAATTTTGAACTGCTTAAATCAGTTGATGAACTTTTGTCAGATGTACACTGTCCAATGTACTTAAGTCTATCAAAAAAATGTAATACTACAAACGATTGTTATTATGAGGTTTACGAGAGATGATTGTTTTATTCCCAAACCCAAAAAATGAAATGATGCTGAAAAGCATAAGTTTGTACAGTCAGTATCTGAAAGATACTCGTATAAAGAGAACATTGTACATAGCATGTGTATTAATGAAATTGAAAATAGAACTTTTATCAATGAAATTTGAAATACTTTGAGTAATTTTTTTGTCGATGCCGCTAAACATGCTTTTGTTACTACCGAACCTATGACAAAACATAAAAAAAGCTATGGTTCACTAAAGATTGTAAATCAGCAAGACAGAATTATAGAAAAGCCGAAAGATTATATTAAAGGTATGGTGACTAAGTACTTAAAGAGGATTTATACGATAAGGAACGCAAGTATCGTAAAACGCTGACGTCAGCGGTTACCGCACATAAAACTCAGATTGAAACGAAATTGAACATTTTAAGGTCTTGGAGCTCAAAAGAATATTGAAAAGTATTAAATAAGGGTAGTTCTAGTAAGAAAAAAATATGTAAGGCTGATATCGATGATCTTTACAATTATTTGTGTAAATATGTTAACGCTAATGTCGAGGGAACTGATAATCACATATTTTCCAGTGAACAGCTCCAAGAGTTATCGAACCTGGGAGCCAATACATGTTTAAATATACCTTTATCTTTATTAGAAATATCAAAATGCATTTTTTGGATTAAAAAGCAATAAGGCTTTTGGTGAAGATCTAATATGTATAGAATATATAAAATCTAGAGCTGATATCATGCTCCCATTATACGTCAAGACCTTTAATGATATACTGTATTCGACACTGGTAATATCCCAGATGTGTGGTTGATGGGCAATATTATACCAGTTTTTAAAAATAAAGGAGATATCCATTATGCTAATAATCACAGACCAATTACACTTGTAAGCTGGGTCTGGTAAGTTATTTACAACCATTATCAACGGACGACTCAACAGTTATGCAGATAATATTGAACTTATACTTGAAAGCCAAGCGGGATTTAGAAAACATCATTCTACGATTGATCATATCTTTTCACTCTATTCTTTCATTGAATTTTCAAAGCAATTCAAAAGTAACATGTATTGTGCATTTATAGATTTTGAGAAAGCTTTCGACAGTGTCTGGAGATTAGGGCTGCAGAACAAATTAATTAGCAAGTAATACAGGTGAGGAATGTTTTAAAGTCATAATTAATATGTAAAATGGAATTAAGGCCAAATGTGGTTCTATCTCTAATATCTTTAATTGTAATTCCGGTGTAGGACAAGGGGGAGATTTGTCCCCATTTTTGTTTTCAATCTTTTTATACGATCGAAAGCATTTCTTAATATCACATGACTTTAGAGGTTCATCTAATTTGGCGGGAAAACTAGAGACAGAGCTACAAGTTTATCTAAAGTTATATGTAATTCTGTATGCCGATGATACCATTCTACTTGCAGAGTCAGTCGAAGATTTACAAACACAACTTAACGTATTTCACACCTACTCATAATTGTGGCATCTTAAAGTTAACATTGACAAGACTAAGGTAATGGCTTTTGGGAGAGGGACGGTGTCCTAAATATACATTTCACCTATAATGGAAATTATTTAGAATTTAAATATCTCGATATTTATTTCACTAGAAATAGTTTTACACATTTATATATCAAACAATTATATAGAAAAAGTCGTAGGGCCGTGTATGGTGCTATTGCAAAATGCAGAAATCATAATCTGTCCATCAATTCTAAATTTCATATTTTTGATAAAGCAATCAAACCGATTATATTATATGGCTGTGAGGTTTGGGGGTTTTGAGACACCAAACTTAGAACGTCTACATATGCAATTCTGTAAAGATATCCCTAAATTGAAAACATTCACACCAAACTTATTAGTATATGGAGAATTCGGAAGGTTTCCATTAAGTATAAATATAAAAGTTCGTATGATTTGATTTTGGGCCAAAATGATAGAATTAACTCATAATAAACTGAGTAACAAACCTTTCCAAATATCAAGAAATTATAAAAAAAAACAATGGTCAAACTATATCAAAAAGATTTTTGACAAATGCAAGTTATTACATGTTTTTGAAAACCATGAATTTACTAGTATACGGTGTTTGAAAAATACTGTTTTTCATACTCTAAAAAACATGTTTATTTGTAATTGGAAAAATGATGTTTTCAATTCTCCGAAAGGAACAAGTTACAGAATTTATAAGCATGAATTAGTTCTAGAAAAAACATCTACTTGACCTCACTCCAAAGATGGATTATGCTTATAGTAAATTTCGAACTTGTAACATTAAATTACCAATTGAATACGGAATAAAATCACATCCCCAAAGAAAATAGAATCTGTAGTCTTTGCAACCTGAACTGGTTATAATCCCAGATGTGTGTGGTTGATGGGCAATTTTATACAAGTTTTAAAAAATAAAGGAGATATCAATGATACTAATAATTTAATTACAGAACAATTACACCGGTAAGCTGTCTGGGTAAGTTAATTACAACCATTATCAACGAACAACTCAACAGTTATGCATATAACATTGAACTTATATTAGAAAACCAAGCGGGATTTAGAAAACATCATTCCACGATTGATCACAATTTTTCACTCTATTCTTTTATTGAACTTTCAAAACAATTCAAAAGTTAAATGAATTGTGCATTCATGGATTTTGGGAAAGCTTCTGTCAAGGTGTCTAGGATTAGGGTTACGGGAAAAATTAGTTTCAAGCAATATAGATGGGAAATGCTTTAAAGTCATAATTAATAGGTTATTAAGCATTTAACTGTTTTTATATGGTATTTATGATCTATTTGAATGCTAGAGCTTTGCAAGCAAACAACATAATGCGCGTTGTAACATTACATTACCAATTGAATACGGAATAAAATCACCCCCCCCCCCCCCCCAAACAAAATAGTGGTCACGTGACTGAGGTAATGGCTACACGCACCTGAGAGAGCTCCTCGACGAAATGTGGTGTTTCTAATTATTTCTGAGTAACCTACAACGGGAAAGTTGACAAACCACGCACAAAAACATGACTATGTTTTAGTGTTGTATTCAACTGACAACATATTTGTGATATATGCTGGAAATACGAGTTTAACAACAACGGCCACAGCTGGAATGTGAGTACTATTTCACCTGTACTATCGTACCTGTATACCTTTGTACGTGTGCATGTTCATCTACACACACACATATTAGCCGTCCGCTATAGCCCATGGCCAGCTCTTCTGCCACCCCTGTAGTATCGAAACGCAAAATTGAAGACATTATCAGTCCAGAGTCATATAACGCCACTTTACCTTTATCTTCACGTAGAAGGTCTCTACCAGATATACCAAAAATGGACACCCTAACCACTACCCAAGGCGAACCCATCAATCTGTCTCAACCAATTCATGACGTTGTATCTTCATCTGACTTTATCAGTGAATTGGTTCCCAAATTAGCTAAAGAGTTAGGGTCTACCATTAGGAAACAGATAACTGAAGCAATGTCTCCTTTCACCGAACAAATTCAAACTTTAACTGACAAACTTGAAACTGTCACAAAATCCAACGATTTCCTACAGGGGAAAGTTACAGTCCTTGAAAATACAGTGAGAGATCTCGAGTCCTCACTGGAGAACTTAGAGCAATATGGTAGGCGCACCAGTCTCAGATTCCACGGAGTAACCCTGGCTGATAGTGAAAAACAAGTCACCGACGACAAAGTTGTTGAAATCTGTAGGAAAATTGGCGTTAATTTATCTAAAGATGACATTAACAGGTCACACATAATTGGTGAAATCCGTCACGGGAAGGCCCAAATCATTTGCCGATTCCGCAACTGGAAATTAAAAAACCAGGTATACCAAGCGAGAACCCAATTAAAAAATCTGCAGTCAAACAGTGCGCGTGTATTCGTAACGGAAGATCTGACCCGAATTCGTCAAAAAATCATCAGTGGCCTGGCGAGAGCAAAGCGAGAGCGAAAGATCCACTCATTCTGGACCAACGACGGTCGGATATTTTACAGAACCCAGCACGACTCCCCAAAAGTACTAGTCAAACAGTACGACGACATCGCCAACCTGTAACTTTTAACTCTAAACTGTAAAACTCCAAAAACTGAACTTGTATATAATATAAAACCATGTACTATGTTTACTATGTGTACTATTTAAACTTATAAGTGTATTGCCTAGTAACTACAGATATAACTCACAAAATACTGTCATACACTAACGAGAATTACCATTATATGTTCTTAGGATTTTTTTACAGATGACATGTAAAAACAGTTTTTTTATCACCTGTAAATTGTTAATAACAACGTAATAGGGTAAAAAGTGCGTGAATCATTATTTTTACACAACTATACTTTTCTTTTGTAGTCAAATTACACATTATACCATGCTAACGAGGTTATTCTGTTTGATATTTGTTACCAATTAACAACAATTATACCTAAACCAGTAATATAATTTCAAACGCCGAATGCCTATTTGAATTACTGAAATGATGCTAATGTGTTTATAAGTATACACCTGAATATGATGTTATGAACATGTACAAGCATATAATATAGTATACTTTGAATACTGAATATGAGGTCAAAATGAATATGTACATTTGTACAATGTTTGATAGTATATATACAAACATATAATATAGTCTACTTGGACTGCTGAATACGATGTTAAAATGAATATGTACACTGAACAGTAGTATATATGCGTATCATATATAATTATATATGATTTATAATTTATATTGTATATCAAAATACGGTGTATGTCACCGGTGCTTAATTTTTGTACACTATAATAGGTGATATCTATATACCCAAGGTAACACATTTTACTTCTGTACTCTAAGTACGTATTTTATCATGCAGGACATAAATGTTCCCCTTACAAAATTACAGGTAAAAAAACTACAAGTACACGCACATAGTACACGACACAACGCACAGCTAATCGCTATTTTGAGTTTGTGTAATAAACTGATCGCGAATGGAATGTACACGTGCAATGTATGTTCGGTAGTCATGGTTGACTTGCGCTGTGTCGTAGAAATGTGTGTGACTTTAGCAGGTGTTGTCAACGATACTTGCTTGTAAATATACAGTTCATATTATTATAAAGTGATTATATATGAAGACTACATGTTATTGCAGAAAACATACAAATAAAATGGACAAACGTAAAATAGTCCATTGATTATACTGAATAATGTATAAAAATGTACATGTATACGCATGTATAACACATGTATAAAGTAATAATGACATATGTAACATGTGTAGAAGGATGCTCACCCAGTTTGTCACAGGTTTGTTCTTAGAACGCATGCTATATAAAAGGTAATTACTATACCAATATATGATATACGATATGTTACATATGTATATACCAGCACATATTATGTAGTACTTATATAAGAACCTACAGTTTATATTTATGTGCGTATGTTCCATCTACGAAGTAGCTGTATACTGGAATGGTAAATAAAAGTCAAATTCGTATAGTGATACTTTATGATTTAACAAGTTATATATTATCCGAACATAATCAGAATGTGACAAACTGTGAACATTAAAAATAAGTTAATATCAAATATAATATAGATAACAGTTATTATATATTAATAGGCACAACATTTTATTTTTCAATAGCAGTCTCTAAATTTGATAGTCATGGTAGCCTTACGATTTGTTGGGAAAATGTCCTGGATGTATACGCAATGCTTATATTCTTATTATGTTTATAAACTACAGGCTGTTATTCACACACACACAAAAAACGTGACAGTACCGGCCAATTAAATAATAGTAATAAAATAAGACATGCTGTTACTGTGTTTTAACATTTGCTTTTGGAATCTTAAACATACGTGTATAGTTGTATGAACCAACAAGTCTGAGAAGGTAACCATGGTTAACTTGAGTTATGATGTAAATTATGATTTGTATTTGTGAAGTTGTTTGTAAATTAGAATGCTCACACTATTACTATGCACTTCTTCATAAATTTATATTGAACTTTGATGTCCCGATTGTAAGTATATGTATGAACCACATGTAACATTTTGATAATTTTTGTTGCTTCAACGTTATTCTCCTCCTCTTATGTCTCTTTAGTTTGCTGTAAATACGTCTGTATGTTATTTTCCTTGAATTCTCTGTCCCCAATCAACATTCTTCTATTCATTTCTATCTATAATCCGCCTTCTCACAAGTATACTCGGCAACCTGGCCATTTGAAAATTGATATCGCTTTATTTCTTATGGAGTCCATTAGCAATCTCCTTGTCGAAACTCTATACTATTTCTATCCTCCATGACAGGATGCTCTTTGTCTGCATGGAGATGTGCTATTGGACTACATTATTTTAAACAGTCTAGTTTAAAGTTAACCTACAGACTTAGCAACGATACATACTCATATCACGATCTTATTTATCTAAACTTTACACTTTTGCCTATTTTTTTTTACCCTTTTCATTTTTCTACATATTCATAAAAACCTTAACAATATTGCTACTGTACTGATTCTAATTCTACTCCTGTCTGGTGATATACATACAAACCCAGGACCAGCGGCTAGCTCATCCTCATCTAATACATCTGACACTGAATCGTTTTCTCACCCTGAGAATTCACTTCATATAATGCATTTGAATATACGCAGTGTTAGAAATAAAATTGATTTCCTTGATAGCTTTACTGATGACATTAATATCTTGTGTTTAACAGAGACACATTTAGATCCTTCAGTCCCTGATTCTGACCTTTCACTTGCAAACTTCACAACCATATTCAGAAAAGATAGGAACGCTTTTGGTGGTGGAATAATGATCTACACAACTAATGAAGTGCTACCCAAACGCAGATTTGACCTTGAAGCCCAAAATGATGAAATAATGTGGATTGAATTTCAAATTGACAATAATAAATATCTCCTTTGTGTACTTTACAAACCCCCCTGGCAACATTCAAATTCAGGCATCTGGACAAGACTTAAACACTCCCTTGATCTAGCTTTTAATTACACTCCACATGTTCTACTGACAGGCGATACTAACACTGATCTACTACTAGGTAATAACAACGATCTTAGCATACTTACCCAACTATATAATCTAACTAACATTGTCACCAGCCCAACACGGGTAACTAATACAAGTCAATCCCTAATCGACCCATTTTTCACTAGTGACTCTATCAGAACCGATCTATCCATGGTTATACCTGTTTTAGAAACCATAAGTGATCATAGAGCAGTTCTTGTCTCTATATCATCCCCTTTGCTCAAACAAAATTCTGTTAAGCGAAAAATTTGGCTTTTTAACAGAGCAGATATTCTGAACCTTAAAACTGAAGTTGCTCACGTAAACTGGAATAACCTTTTTTCCAATGTTGAAAATGTAAGTGAAAAAACTGATATCTTTACTAATACCCTTACTAGAATTTTGGAAAAGCATATTCCTAAAAAAACTATTACTGTGAATAAAAAATGACAAGCCATGGATGAACGGAGATCTACGAAAGGCAATAAAGCGTAGAAACAGACTAAGGAAACACTTTATAAGAGTTAAGTCACCACAATCTGAAATTAAATTCAAACGTGCAAGAAACAAAGTAAGTAACATGCTCAAACACGCTAAGGCTCTTTTCTACGAGAATATTGATGGACAAATAAATGATAAGTCAGCTAACCCTAGAACTTATTGGAAACTAATGCGCATGCTGCTGAAAGGTAATACAATCTCTGATCTTCCTCCTTTGCTAAATCCAACAACTAACTGCCTTACTTCAGACAACTTTGAAAAATCAAATATTCTTAACAACTTTTTTCAATCTGTTTCTAACCTGGACAACCCCGATGATGATACACCCTACTTTGAAACCCAGACTGACACATCCCTTTCCGAAATAATTATAACTGAACAAGAAGTGTCTGATACTATCAATACTCTAGATACTAACAAAGCCGCTGGTCCCGACGGTATTAGCCATAAGATGTTAAAAATACTTACCCCGGAAATAGTTGCGCCGCTTACTCTTATATTCAACGAATCTCTTCGTACTTCTGTATTTCCCGAATCATGGAAGCTTGCCTATGTCACTCCCATTTTCAAAAAAGGTGAACCTGAACTTGCTAATAACTATAGACCCATCTCACTTCTTAGCTGTCTTGGAAAACTATTTGAACGCATTGTCCACAAGCACATCTACAACTATCTTTTTAGTAATGAACTTATCTATAACTTACAGTCTGGCTTCCTACCTAACCACTCTACTACTCACCAACTAATCGAATTATATCACAACATACTTCTTGCCCTGGAGAATCATGAATATACTGCTATTGTTTTTTGTGACTTTTCTAAAGCTTTCGACAGAGTTTGGCATAAGGGTCTCTTAATAAAACTAGAAAAATATGGGATAAAAGACAAACTTCTGGATTGGATAAAAAATTACTTAACAAACAGGCGTCAATCAGTTGTACTGCAAAATTCTATTTCTTCACAATTATCCATAAAAGCTGGAGTTCCTCAGGGATCAGTATTAGGGCCACTTCTCTTCCTGGTTTATATTAATGATATCTCCAACACACTACTTTCTGTTACAAGACTATTTGCCGACGACACCGCACTAACACACTCTTCCAAAAATTTACTCGATGTTGAACAGGTAATAAACTTTGACATGGAACAAATGAATCTCTGGTCGAAAAAATGGTTAATGACTTTCAATCCCACTAAAACGGAAATAATCATGATTTCTAATACCGCAATTCCTTCTAACCCTAAATTTCTTTTCGATAACACGCCGATCCCTATTGTAACCAGTCACAAACATCTAGGTGTAGTCCTTAACAGTGGCGGTACATGGAATACCCATATCGAAGACAATATAAACAGAACCATAAAATACATAGCAACTTTACGAAAATTAAAATACATTTTAAAAAGGAAAAATTTAGAAAAAATATACCTTGTTTTTATTAGACCACTTTTTGAGTATGCCTCTGAAGTATGGGACAACTGTAATGCCACTTTAACTAACAAACTTGAGAATATGCAGTTCGAAGCTGGTCGAATCATAACCGGTTTACCTATCTTTACTAAGAAAGAGTTTATATATAGTGAACTAGGGTGGCAGTCATTAGCTGATAGACGGAAAAATAGAAAATTGTGTATGTTTTATAATATTCGTAATGATAACTCTCCTTCTTTCCTAAAGTCCCTACTCCCACACACAGTGTCTAACTATACTAACTACAACCTAAGAAACAGAGATGACTATCAAAATCCTTACTATAGACTGCAAATTACAAAATCATCTTTTATCCCAAACACAACTAATTCTTGGAACAACCTACCAACTGAAGCAAAATCATCGCAATCCATCAGACAATTTAAGACCTTTCTAACTCACCAAGATACTAATCCACCACAAATTCAACAATTCCTTGAATATGGTTCAAGAAAAGCCAATATTTTACATTGTCAATTACGTAATCGCTGTAGTCCTTTAAAGCACGACCTTCATAAAGCCCATCTTTCAGAAAACGCTATCTGTGACTGTGGACACTATTGCGAAAATTCTTCCCACTTCTTCCTACACTGTAAAAACCATGAACAGTCCCGTAACAAAATGATTGATTCCTTGAACTGGTATAACAGAATCACCGTAGAACATCTTTTGTCTGGGGACCCAAATCTAGACACTAACCATAATATTCTTATCTGTAGGTCTGTACAAACGTTTATTCTAGATTCCAAAAGATTCAACATATGGTATCTACTTGCTTGTTTCTACTAATAAGATATCTACCATTTGTATCAAAAGCCGGGTTGTTAGTGCTATTCTTATGTTTCTTCCTTTCTTTTTTCTCCTTACTGTTTTCTCCCTTTTCAATTATTTTTTTTAATAAATCTAAACCTCTTTTTCGAACACCATAAGTATATCATAAGTATCCTAAAGTATCATTTAAATCATATTACTTTATCATGAAATTACATATATAGACTGCATCGTGTTTCAGTGGTCCTGCCGGCGAAGTAAGGTTAAGTAATTAGGTATTCCATGGAGTGATCAAAGATGGACAACGTCAGACTGGAGAAAGCTTCTAAGCACAGGATGTGACGAACTCTTAGAAAGTAGAAGGATCGGAGTGTATGAACAGTAGTGTTTTACTTGCGCCGTCAGGGCCACTGAAACCTCTTGCATGTATAAACGATAAACATTATATCATACTTGGTGTTCACAATCTATTTCGCTGCTTTACATTTTCCAACCTTTTGTTTAAAAAAAAAGTTTAATAATTATGTCACGTGAAACATTGTATATACACATTTGTTACGGAAAGGACGTTGGTAAGTTGCATAACTTTTGTCCAATCCATTTGTCATTATGCAATAAAATTGATTTAAACTAAACTAAAACAAAATAGAAGAAAATAGAAACTGTAGTCTTTGAAACCTGAACTGGTAATATCCCAGGTGTGTGTGGTTGATGGTATGATTTTCTGCCATTGTCATCGGAAAGCTCGAGATCTCAGGTTTGATCCATAGCAGGAACAATGGATTTAATCTAATTAATCACGCACTATTTTACATCTGTGCCCATTTACGGACCTGGCGATCGTTCTCATTGTAACTTGTGAAAGCATCGATGTAAACCCTAAGAAGTCGAGGACGATTTCTCTTTAGAGCAGAGTATGAAGCTCTGTTAAATACAAACTGTAATGAGACTGTTCGACAAGAGACCTTTCTCATTAGCTACAGACACCATCGGCCACGTTTACCTTATGATTAGCCCTTGTCCATCCTCCGGATCGTGTTTCAGATACAGTTTCTAATAATAAGGTTGCTATAACAACTACCATATGTGACCAGGTTTTCTTTCTGAAGAAGGTGAATAAGTTATCGCATGCTCACTTCTCAAGCCACAGTCTCAATTCCAACATTGGCATGTTCATGAAAATGGAGGCTAGACAGCGGAAAGCGATTTAACCGTGCATGAAATTTGTTTCTGGTGACAATTGTAACTAAGTCATAACTTAAAGTATGATTAGTATTTTTTTATAAAATAAAAACAGAAATATAATGTTAACTGACAATGCTTTGAAGGCAAAGTTATCTTTTGCTCTACCAAAACTACCATATTATGATGTCTATATACAGTCATTAAAGAATCCGCGTGTTCGTGTATTACAAGAGACCAACCAACCAATTGTTTTCCCATAGACTTTAGTGTTAACGTTTTGGGATATTTCATTCAAATTCTTGAATTCAATATGACAATTATGGTTTATAACAAAAGTTTAGGGTCTGATATGACACCTAATCCAAAAAAAAAAGTTGGGTCCTTCAGCTCAAATTTGTCTCCAGGGTAGCCATTTTGAAAATAGGTGAATTTCGCAGTAAAATTCTCAAAAATCTTAAATGTTTACTTGTTTATTATTATTATTACGTGAAATTTTGGGAAAAAAATCAATCGGGCATACGAGATTTATATCAACATTTCTTATCTAGAACTATTAGAATAAAGTGTCTTGACCAAGGACACAACCACAGCATCAGAGACCGACCCGCTTCCCGAGAAACACAAAACGACAAGGGAAGGGAGAGTAAAACCGCACACCTCAGATCTTCACCCGAGGTTACCCGGCCAGCGCTCTAACCGACTGAGTTATTGCAGCCCCCAGAACATTTCAATGTAAACAAAATGGCGGCTCCTTATCAAATTGATTGAAGATGGTAAGCTGATACATTTGTCCTTTTATCTTATTGTGAGAACTTTACGGTCTTGGATACGTGATATGATTGGAAAAAATGTATACACTAAGCTGAAATAGAATGCTTTGTTTTGTGTAGCTCAAAACCGTAATCTTACTCAAAATCGATTGCTAGATGAAAAAAAAACGAGATTAAATAATTTAAAAAAAGATACTGCTATTTCCAGCAATAGTAAAGATGAAATATTATCTTCGTACAAAACAGTCTGGGGCATGCATGTAAATGATGTCTATATTTATATAAGTACTTTCACAGTTTCTGCCCAGATATAAAAAAATCAGTACATGTGGTTGTTATTACAACAACTCTTTTGTAGTCTAGACTACAGTGTTTAAAACCAGTTACATACTATATCATCTAAATAGGTTATTGTTGAAATGTCAACCAATCAAATAAATTAAAAAAAACAAAAAAAAACACACAAAAAACAACAACAAAAAAACACTCTGATGACGTCATATGTCTACAGACCAATATTGATGCATAACTTTAAACGAGAGACTTCCTATTTCTATATTGATCAGAAGATCGCATGACATCTGACCTATGAACAAAAGTAACATATACCATCCTTTCACATATTCGACCAGATTATCAAATATGTTTATAGCTGGCCCACATAAGTAGTATTCTGTTACTAACGGGCCTGCGATCTTTAAATGGACAAGCGGTCATATTCGCCATCAACAAAAGCAACGTGTGTACACAGTATGGGCATGGTATTGCAAAAAGATAGAAGTTCAACATGCATTTGATTGCAAAATTTAGGTATAAATAAATCGATATTATCTAAGAATATATTCTTCCCACGGGGTGCATCCTCAATCTAATTAAAAATATTCTTGTAATTACCGCTCATCGACGATACACTGCAATACAAAGAGACGCAACCGAAGGCTCATATAACACTCTGTGTCATTGGTTGATTAATGACGTCATTGGCCAGTTTTCATTAGCTTATATTCGAATACCGGATATTTGTATTAATTACCATGCAGTAGCGATGCTGGATATAGCTACTGATTACCGTGCAGTAGCGAAACCGGATATTGGTATTAATAACGGTACAGTAGCAATACATAATATTGGTTTAGATTACCGTGCAGTAGCGAAACCGGATATTGGTATCAATAACGGTACAGTAGCGAAATCAGATATTGATATCAATTACAGTACAGTAGCAATATCGGATAACGGTGTCAATTACCTTGCAGAAACGATACCGGATAATGGTATCAATTACCATACAGTAGCGATACCGGATATTGGTATTAATTACCGTACAGTAGCGACATCGGATATTGGTATTAATTAACTGCATTAGCGATACCGGATATTGGTATTAATTACTGTACAGTAGCGATACCGGATATTGGTATTTATTACAGTACAGTTACGATACCGGATATTGGTATTAATTATCTACAGTAGCGATACCGGATATTGGTATTGATTACCGTACAGTTACGATACCGGATATTGGTATTAATTACCTACAGTAGCGATACCGGATATTGGTATTGATTACCGTACAGTTACGATACCGGATATTGGTATTAATTACCTACAGTAGCAATACCGGATATTGGTATTGATTACCGTACAGTTACGATACCGATTATTGGTATTAATTACCTACAATATCGATAGCGGATATTTGTATCAATAACCGTACATTAGCGATACCGGATATTGGTATAAATTACCTACAGTAGCGATACCGGATATTGGTATTAATAACCGTACAGTAGCGATACCGGATATTGGTATTAATTACCGTACAGTGGCGATACCGGATATTGGTATAAATAACGGTTCAGTAGCAATACATAATATTGGTTTAGATTACCGTGCAGTAGCGATACCGGATATTGGTATTAATAACCGTACAGTAGCGATACCGGATATTGGTATTAATAACCGTACAGTAGCGATACCGGATATTGGTATTAATTACCTACAGTAGCGAAATCGGATATTGGTATCAATAACGGTACAGTAGCGAAATCAGATATTGATATTAATTACAGTACAGTAGCAATATCGGAAAACGGTGTCAATAACCGTGCAGAAACGATACCGGATAATGGTATCAATTACCGTACAGTAGCGATACCGGATATTTGTATCAATTACTGTACAGTAGCGATACCGGATATTGGTATTGATTACAGTACAGTTACGATACCGATTATTGGTATTAATTACCTACAGAAGCGATACCGGATATTGGTATTAATTACCGTACAGTTACGATACCGGATATTGGTATTAATTACCGTACAGTTACGATATCGGATATTGGTATTAATTACCGTACAATATCGATCCTGGATATTGGTATAAATTACAGTACAATATCGATAGCGGATATTTGTATCAATAACCGTACAGTAGCGATACCGGATATTGGTATAAATTACCTACAGTAGCGATACCGGATATTGGTATTAATAACCGTACAGTAGCGATACCGGATATTGGTATTAATAACCGTACAGTGGCGATACCGGATATTGATTTATATTACTGTACAGTAGCGACATCTGATATTGGTATTAATTAACTATATTAGCGGCACCGGATATTGGTATTAATTACCTACAGTAGCGATACCGGATATTGGTATTAATTACCGTACAGTGGCGATACCGGATATTGATATATATTACTGTACAGTAGCGACATCTGATATTGGTATTAATTAACTATATTAACGATACCAGATATTGGTATAAATTACCTACAGTAGCGATACCGGATATTGGTATTAATTACCGTACAGTAGCGATACCTGATATTGGTATTAATTACCGTACAGTGGCGATACCGGATATTGATATATATTACTGTACAGTAGCGACATCTGATATTGGTATTAATTAACTATATTAGCGACACCGGATATTGGTATTGATTACCGTACAGTTACGATCACATCTGATGATTTGTTGTACTATACTATTACAACGACGAGGCAGAAATCTATTTTCTTAACGATTCTACAATAAATGTAGCAGTGTGACGTAGTTTTGACGGATTCTTGAAAAAGTGGTATGTCTTACAGAATTGAACATAGCAGGATAATTGTTTAAAATACCTATACATGTGCTTATATTTAAAAACTACATCACAGCTGCAATTGTAATAAAAATAACAAAACAACAGTAAATAACAACGTTCTTCATACAAAGAGGTTGAAAATGAGAACTGTCCTTGTGATACATTGCTTATTTATTCACTTAAAATATAGGGGGGGGGGGGGGGGGGGGGGGGGGGGGGTATTGTATTGTATAAGATATACAACATACTTTTTTTTCTTTTCAATAATAATTACATCTAGATGTAGACTTTAATATACATACATATTCCAAATATCTGTAAATTGGACTTTTTATTGATCTCGCTATCTACCTCAGTTCGACATTAGGAGGTTAAGTGCGTTTTACGAAGATGTTGCGTATCTCTCTTCTGAATGCCGGGAGTCTCCATGCATAGAATAGAGGGTTAAATATGGCATTTGAACCTGCTAGAAAACTGATTAAGGTTTTGAACGAACGACTGATTTTTACAAGTGACAACCCTTCGATGAATTTCGTAACAACAAATGGGCCGGTAAGGAGAAACAGTGCTGTAGCTATAAGTCCAATTGTTATAGTGATTTCACGTTCATTGAGCTTAATACGTTGGTTGACCACTTCTGTAGTTGTTGGAGGTGCACCGGAGTCTTCGCGACCATCATTGGCTTCGGCAACAGTGATGCTCCTGACTGGTTGACTTGTTGAAGTTTGTACATGTATTTTCCTCATGTGTCTTCTTAGATTGATAGTAAAACTGATGTAAAATGAAACAGTTATGATCAGCATTGGTAGACACACTATCGAACCACCTATCATGTAGTACCTTCCGTTTGGAAAGGCTTCGATTCCACAATATTCGATCGTGTCCACTCTGAGGAAACAAGCCGCCATTATACCAATGTAAAGGCTTACCGTCATCCATGATCCAACGATGAGAATATATTTCGCCTTTTTCCTGAATAGTTGGAAATTGGTTTTCCTGACAACAGCCAGATAACGTTCATAACACAACAGAAAAGTATGTGCAAGTGACAGTGTTACTCCAGAATAGACAGAGTAAAGGGTTAGACAGCAAAACGAAGGACTGGTAGCCAAAGAATTGAGAACGGTGGTTAGTAGGTACATAACCGAAGTAAATCCAATCATGATGTCACTGACACAAAGCCATAGAATAAATTCAGTTCGGTAGTTTTTTCTCAGGTTTGACCTTCGCAACAACACAAAAAGGACAAGGAAATTGGGAGCGAGTACCAGAAGTGACCATATGGACATGATGGCCACCTTAATTATAAAGAAAATCTGGTTATATCCGTCCGAGGTGTCTCCTGCGTCCGTCCCATTCGTGAAACTTTCGTTAAACACTTCCATAATATGTGCAATAAATTACACCAGGACCTCTTGATATCGGCCTGCAAAACAGTAAATCCAACTGATAAAAAATGAAAATAGATAGATAAATAAATGAAATAATATAAACAAACAGAATCGTAGAATAATCATAGGTCATGTCAAAATAAGCAATACGATAAAGATGAAGATGATAGATTTTATTCAGCTGGCAGACAAAAACCTGACAGAAATGCCTAATTCCTTTCTAGCTTACTCTTTCTATGAATACTTTTCCAGACCAACCAAGTTTTCATTTTGTGTATATTTCTTGGAATATTTCTTTCAAGACGAACATGCCGAGATCTCCCACAACACACGCAGTCATCACATGGAGTCCTCAAAATTAATAAAGCTATTGATAGGACTATATGAGTCGCCTAGCTCTTACGACATACAGTGTGAGTATACTGAGTATGCTGTATACAGCAGGCCTATTCTTTCTCGAACTTAAAGCTGCAAAACAAATTTGGATTAAATCTAATTAATTAAACATTAAAGCTCCCGGCATTTAACTTGAGCATATATGTATATCAAATTCAAGTGATGGTTTAAAATCACTGACAACTCTGACATTTTGTTCAACAATTGAAACAGCCTGTAGTCGCATGCAGATTGGTAAACAAAACAATGCACGGAAATAATGAAAATGGAATAAAAACATAAGTTTTTTTTATCATTATTCATTATCAAGAAAATTATGTTAAATATATTACCTTGTGTTTTATTAAACAACGATATGACCCGGAACAAATTTTGCGCACGGAAAATTTCACATTTGCATACGAATCAGCAAAGAAACGTTGCGTAAACTTATTCATCTACTGAATCAAGACATGACGACACTTAACAGTTGATTTTTAGACATTTGTCAAGAACGCGGTCCGAATGATCAGGGATATCGATGTGAGCCTAAAAGTTGCTTACGGGGCATTGAATTCGCTTGAACTGCATGTTGACTCAGTCGTATGAAAAGCCATATGATAGCGACGTACCCTTGTGGTACGGTCTTAGTATACAACCGAATAGAAAAACAATACATTTTGTGTTTGGATATAATAATATACTCCCTTTTGTGATATTATTTACAAATTGGAATGGTTCTTACAATCAACTCCATTGGGAACCGTCGAATTTTTCGGTTCTGTTCCATTAATAGAACTCAACGGTTAAATATGCAACCAATTTCCAAATATTAAAAAAAACATATTTTCATGTTATTTTCTTATTAAAAGAAAATGACAAAAAAAAGGAAAAAAAAAGGAAAAAAAAATCCCCTTGGAAAATCATTTTAGAATTTCAAGTGTATGGCAGAATTATCATTACATTTTCACTTTTGGAATTTTACATGATATTCATAGAAAAAAACCCTACTTTTATCATATTCCATATTTATGACATGTGGTTTCGTCAAGTACTACCAAAGTCATAAGATTTTTTTTATATAATTTCTTTTAAATAAGGTGTATACATGTTAACATTAAGACCGTGAATAAAAGACTGTATAACAGTTGTTTCGTGTTTTAAGGACTAGCCTGCGAAAAAAAAAAGAAAAAAAAAACATCAGAAGGCATGAAGACAAACAAATGTTAAAATATAGTAAGGGGAGGCGCATTCACTCCATTTTTCATGCGTTTTATAATATTTTGATATTATTGATTTTTTTCAAGAGTTCCAACGTAATAGTTTTCAAATGATTCAAATGATTATTAATTCAGATTTCTTTAGAGATGATCTGCTACATCGGTTGTTGTATTGTGAGGACATCATTCTTTGATCTTCAATTTTGTCTGACGTAGTGTATCTTACATCTCGCATTTACTATGTCACACTATGGTGACTGTTAAAACATAACATACTTTATAGTGTACACTGTATAAAATATCAAAAGATGAGTTTCTATATAGAATACGTAGTTGACTTTTGCATATTCTAGTTTCCATTAGATATTTAAATCACATACTTTTCTATAGATGAATTAATCACACGAAGAAGAAAACTAAACACCTACCTTTCCTGTCGCCGTGCTCTCCGTAATGAATTAATATATTAATACTTATTATCACATGTTGGTACAGCTTTTATAGAGTCTTCATGTAATTATGATTTTGTGGAAACCAGCCTATTACTGATCAGTCAACTCTGAGTTACGATCGTGTCCTATTGTCCCTACGCTGGTCTCCATGGCATTCTCAGCGAGTGAATGACATTGCTATATAATCCATTTTGTACTTTTCTCTGAGCGTCAGGCAGATATTTCAATACGCAAACTGATCTCCTTAACAATCAACGTAAACTTATTGTGGAATATGTAAATATTTTGTAAAAATGTATTCTGTGATCGGATGATATTTAACCAAATCTTGTTGTAACTAGGTTTTTTTTCTACAATGTGTGGCATTCATTTGTTCCGCTAGTGTGTGTATGTATGTATGCTTTGTCGTTATTGTGTTATGTTCTGGTCAGCATCAGCTTTCCCTAAAGGTTATAATCAACAAAATATAAAAAAAGCTGTGTAAGTGGCTAGAAAATCAGCTATGCATATATGTATGGCTATGTGAAATATGTTATACAGATAAGGCTATATATTACTGATATTTTGTATTTTTGTATGCAATGTCTATGAAATAAATAAAATACTGTTTAAACTAAGGCTAAAGATATTTCAGTAGTACATTAACAAAAAACCTCCTTACTTGAATGGCGCTTAAATCGTGGATGTCTACTGCACAATCTTTTAAAACAGCAATTACAGCGAGGAATAAAAAGTATAACAAAAATTTTGCCATAAATGTTTATTCTTTACACATTTCTACCTCTATCTTATTGTCAACAGGTATCAGTGCTTAGAACACGTCAGAATTAAATCTATTTTGAAAAAGGTCATGTCATTGCGTGTCGTTTAGATGCTTCTTAAAAGATGATATTGTTAGGTACCAATCCATCATTCAACGTAGAGATCACATACAAACATTCGGTGTTTGGGTTATCGCACCGTAGTTTTGACCATTTTGAGGCAGAGCCTCATTTTCACACGTGTAAAGGGGAAAGCACTGATAGTCATTCCGAGGCTTCAGGCTATAGTCAAATATCGCGACAAAGAGGAGAAGGAAGTGATATTTATGGCGTAGTTTGCGAATTTGCAAATGTCCTATGACATCGCGAATAGCCATACAGAATATCGGATATATCGATCTTTAACACTCATTTGCATAAAAGACACCCACATACAAATCAATGGTTTAGTGTTTTAAGATCGGTATCTACAATCCACAATCCACGAAATAGATGCCACTTCCCTCTTCCTTTGTCGACATTGTTGACTTAAGTCTGGAAAACAGTTTGGCGTTGGAATAAAAGCCGGTACTTTCCTTTAAGTTATTCACCACAGATTTTTCGGTTTATGTTTCAATAGTTCAATAGTCCGACTCTATTGAGCCGCCACAATATCATTGACATTTTATAAGAGATGGAAGAAAAAGATGAAATAAGTATGGTACATTTTCTGTATTGTATAACTGCAGCAATCTACATTGTTCATGTCATGGTAGTCATGACAACATTAGTTTAGAAGAAAAGAAAATATATTGACATGAAATATAGCAACATCTGTATTTTCTACAGTAAAATAAACCATAATATAGATTATGTCAAGAGTATACCGGAACCACCGAATAAAACAACCTTTTAGCATATGTGTGTTAATGTAACCATTCATTTAGAAAATATCACGATGATCACTGTCTTGCAAGAAAATCGATAAGTCTCGTATCCATTATGGCTTTTTTTCTGCCATTATACAATTCTAGCAGTTAATGTCGACAATTCTATGGTTACTTGCAATTTGCAACAGAATCCTTTGCTAAACAGCCTACACATTTTATGCTTTGATATAAAATGCTTGTATAATGTTCCTCCATGACGTGGTCTGTATATGGTAGCGTGCCTCGTGTTAAGTCTCCGCACTTTCCCTGGCCATGCAAACACACCGTCCTTATTACATAGTTGTAACAGTGTAAATCTCAAACTGATCAATATATAGAATAATCATTCTAGCTTCTTCTGTCAAATTCACTAAGACTTTAAAATGGATATAAAACAGAACTGGATATTCATATTAAATCTTCAGACGCTAGGGTTACGTGTCCGCCTACATGTTTAACACTATGTAACATCAACAATGGCGGCTTGACTGTCTATTATGACGTCATAGAGATGGGAGATGTCTATGTTATATCTTTATGAAGATCTTTTCAGTTTTGGCTTTTAATGGCTTCATTTGCAATTTCTCTTTCTCAATCCTTTCGATAGTGATTTCTGAAAATAGTTCACGAAAAGAAAACATCTTAAACGTTTTTGGTCAACAAAGATCTGTTTACTTAATATAAATTCTAATTGTTTGTTTACTCTAGCTTTCATTACATCCCGGTCAAGTTATGACATCATTTGTGTTTTGACATACCATATCAGCGTTGATGGTAAATTCCTTTTACGCACACTCTGGAAGTTCTTTCTCGTAGATAGACACATGTGCTGTATCGTGGATCTTAAACACTTCGAACCTTTGAAACCTGTTTTCTCTTCAAAATTCGACTTGCATGATAAGTTAACTGTTGATAAATTGTTTGTCTACCGTTGATGAAATGTTTGTTTACTGTTGATGACTTGTTTGTTTACTGTTGATGACTTGTTTGTTTACCGTTGATGAATTGTTTGTTTACTGTTGATGACTTGTTTGTTTACCGTTGATGAATTGTTTGTTTACTGTTGATGAATTGTTTGTTTACTGTTGATGACTTGTTTGTTTACCGTTGATGAATTGTTTGTTTACTGTTGATGAATTGTTTGTTTACTGTTGATGAATTGTTTGTTTACTGTTGTTACTGTTGATAAATTGTTTGTTTACTGTTGATGAATTGTTTGTTTACTGTTGTTACTGTTGATAAAATGTTTGTTTACTGTTGATGACTTATTTGTTTACCGTTGATGAATTGTTTGTTTACCGTTGATGAATTGTTTGTTTACCGTTGATGACTTGTTTGATTACTGTTGATGACTTGTTTGTTTACTGTTGATGACTTGTTTGTTTACCGTTGATGACTTGTTTGTTTACTGTTGATAACTTGTTTGTTTACTGTTGTTACTGTTGATAAAATGTTTGTTTACTGTTGATGAATTGTTTGTTTACCGTTGATGACTTGTTTGTTCACCGTTGATGAATTGTTTGTTTACTGTTGTTACTGTTGATAAATTGTTTGTTTACTGTTGATGAATTGTTTGTTTACCGTTGATGGATTGTTTGTTTAATGTTGATGAATTGTTTGTTTACTGTTGATAACTTGTTTGTTTACCGTTGATGACTTGCTTTTTACAGTTGATAAATTGCTTGTGTACTGTTGATGAATGTTTACTGTTGATAAATCGTTTGTCTTCAAATACACCTTTCACATCTTATTTCAGTAAAATGTTCCAAGTGATAACTGTTAGCTGATGTTTCGATTTTGTGGATTATGAGTTGTTGTTCACGGTGTTATATATCATGTTTGTATCCTTCATCTCTGGGCTTAGGTGTAACAGGTTAGCAGAATTTTCCTTTAAGACTAGGATGCTTACCTTGAGAGCGCGTGATCACTAGTTCGAGTCCTAACGCGGCCAGTACATTTTTCTTAACTCCTTCATGTACTTCCTTACATATTTTCGGTATTATATAATCTTATAAAGTTACTTATTCTTTCTTATTCCAAAAAGAAACTACTTTTTTTAATCATTTTCAATTTCAAGGTAAGATCTTTTACATTCGATAAGACATTAGGAGTTTTTATTATTTCTGCTAGTTACACTACTTCCCTAACTATGCTACCATTTTTCTACTAAAATTAACCATTTCATGACAAACATTGTCACTAATCCAGGCAGTGAATATCAACACTACGTACAAGATCCTTGGAAAATATATAATTGTCATCCCCTAACACGGTTTATAAAGACTCACAAATACAAGAGGCCCATGGGCCTTAACGGTCATCTGACAAACACTTACACTTACAGCAGGGACACACACCCCAATCCAGCATTATTACCATAAATTATTTATTGCAGCCAGTTATGTTTTAGATCAAATTTGATTTTTATCCATTTAGCTTGTCCAGGAAGAGCAGCATCATAAAGCAAAATTTTAGCCAAGTTCCCATTTTTGGGGCATGCCCCTCTGTCCCAATGGGTCAGACAAGACTCATTTATATCAATTAGGATTGCCTTTCCCCAATGATGTTTCATACTATATATGGTTGTAATCAATTCAGGCATTAAGGAGGAATTGCATTTTTAAGAAATGTTTAACCTAAGCGCTCCTTTTGCCCCATCTTTTTTTCCCCAGGGGTCAAACCTGTCTCATTAAAAAATATGATTGCCGTCACCTTATGTTTCACATCAAATTTGGTTGTAATCCACCAAAAGGTTAGGGAGGATTAGGATTTAACAGCAAATATTCACCAAAGTTCCCCTTTTGGGGCCCTGCCCATCAGGCCCCAGGGGTCACACTAGCCTCGTTTATATAAAATATGACCACCCTTCCCAAAGGATGTTTCACACCATATTTCGTATTAATCCACCCAAGGGTTAGAGAGAAGTAGGATTTATAGCAAAAATTCACCAAAGTTCCCCTTTTGGGGCCCCGCCCCTCTGGCCCTAGGGGTCAAACCAGCCTCATTTAAATAAAATATGATTATCCTCCTCCAATGATGTTTCACACCAAATTTGGTAATAATTCACTATGGGTGTTAGGAGGAGTAGGATTTTATAGCAAAATTTCATCAAAGTTCCCCTTTTGGGGCCCCGCCTCTCTGACCCAAGGGGCCACACCAGCCTCATTTATATAAAATATGACCACCCTCCACCAATGATGTTTCACACAATATCTGGTTGAAATCCACCAAAGGTTAAGGACGAGTAGGATTTTATAGCAAAATTTCATCAAAGTTCCCTTTTTTGGGCCCGTCACTCTGGCCCCAGGGCTCACACCAGCCTCATTTATATAAAATATGACCACCCTCCCCCAATGATGTTTCACAACATATCTGGTTGAAATCTACTAAAGGGTTAAGGAGGAGTAGGATTTTATAGCAAAATTTCATCAAAGTTCCCCATTTGGGGCCCCACCCCTCAGGCCCCAGGGGTCACACTAGCCTCATTTATATAAAATATGACCGCCCTCCCCAAATGATGTTTCACAACATATCTGGTTGAAATCCACTAAAGGGTTAAGGAGGAGTAGGATTTTATAGCAAAATTTCATCAAAGTTCCCCTTTTGGGGCCCCGCCCCTCAGGCCCCAGGGGTCACACCAACTTCATTTATATAAAATATGACCGCCCTCCCCAAATGATGTTTCACAACAGATCTGGTTGAAATCCACTAAAGGGTTAAGGAGGAGTAGGATTTTAGAGCAAAATTTCATCAAAGTTCCCCTTTTGGGGCCCCGCCCCTCAGGCCCTAGTGGTCACACCAGCCTCATTTATATAAAATATGACCGCCCTCCCCAAATGATGTTTCACAACATATCTGGTTGAAATCCACTAAAGGGTTAAGGAGGAGTAGGATTTTATAGCAAAATTTCATCAAAGTTCCCCTTTTGGGGCCCCGCCCCTCAGGCCCCAGGGGTCACACCAACTTCATTTATATAAAATATGACCGCCCTCCCCCAATGATGTTTCACACCAAATTTAGTTGTAATCCACCCAAGGGTAAAGGAGGAGTAGGATTTTATAGCAATATTCACCTAAGTTCCCTTTTTGGGGCCCCGCCCTTCTGGCCCCAGGGGTCAGACCAGCCTCATTTATATAAAATATGATTGCCCTCCCCCAATGATGCTTCAAACCAAATTTGGAAGTAATCCACCCAAGGGTTAAGGAGGAGTAGCGTTTTGAAAGAAAAAGTTTACGGACGGCGCACGGCGCACGGCGGACGATGACGGACGAAGCACGATGACTATAGGTCATCCTGACCCTTTGGGTCAGATGACCTAAAAATCCCGAACAGCCAACCTAATGAAGTCAGAATTTTTCGTAATATCGGTAGGTAGTTATTATCCGTATTATGACAATGGAATTAAAACAATCCAATTCATTGATTCAACCTGATAGTCGTGACCCCGAAAATGGACATACATTTTTTTTCATATGAATATCGTAGCTCCGATGACATTAGTTTATATTTATTAAGAATGTGATGTGATGCGTTCATTGTTTGTGCCATTGTTTCCTCAGTCAATTAGAAATGTGTTTATGAACATATTGGACCATGTCATTACCACGATACCGGTAAAATCATTACAATTAATTAGCACAGAACAAAGGCAATATATCCGACAGGAAATGATATCCCGTCATTATCTGCCCCCGCACATCCTTTAATTGTGGTCTTAAACATCTGATACCACGATTACATATTAAGTACCAGTACTGCATATTTATAAATCCTGAAATCCTTTTAATAATCCCCTCGACATGTAAATAGTAATAGGAGAACGCCAATTGTATCTCTTCTAATGTGTCTATGATATTTTCATTTATATCTAATATTGACCCTCGACTGATCCAATCATTAGATGTAAAATTCTGTATGGAATTGGTTGATAATTTGCTGGAATTAACCGACCACCCAATAACCGGAAGTATTCTTTACACCTGCGTTGTATTATCTATAGATCAAGCTAACTAATCCCAATGTTCATATGTCAATGCTTACGCACGGTGATTAGTCTTGCGCAAGAATACTAAACAAACGCAAACAAAATTACTTGTCAAAAAAGTACCAGCGCCTGAAAAAAATCAATTAAAAGTTACATCTCTTTAAAAATGTTAAAGTGTGCTCATATATTAATGCATAAAATCTACAATGTTTCTGCGAGAAAACATCGTCCGATTTGATGGATATTACTATAAAATGCGTAATGGGAAAAAGCATGAAACGTTATTTAAGGGGCATCTCCACAGTAAATTCCAGTTTAAAACAGTGATATTTTACAAGCCTATAAATAATTCCTGATGGTGCAATTTCACAGAAGTAAATGATGAACTTTTCGTATGTATGATCGCAAACCGTGGGACTTGCTGTTGACATGTAATTTGTTTAAGTGTTTGTAAATATCAACAAAGCATGCGAAAAATGCATGTTTTAAGGGACATAACTAGCTTATTTGTATCGCATATATTGCACATAATAGCCATGTCGTTTTCCCCGTAAGAGCCTAAAGCAAAAAATAGGAGCATTGGTTTGACCAGATTCGACTTTATGATATGTATTAACACTGTTTTTGTTTTGACTTTGAAATACAAATGGAGGTTGTGAATAATATCATTCAAATATGGCAAATAAAGAGGTATTTTAAGCATCAAAAATGCTCCTATCAGATACTATGAAGCACTCTAGACATGGAAAGAAGGTTATTTTCAGAAAAAAGTTCAACCGGTCAGTTTGGTGTAAAATATACATATTTCTGAAAAAGACTCTAAACTCACTAGTTTAACAATTTGTCTTAAAAGGGTATTTCTTACTATTATCAGATGTCTTAAAAGTATGATATAGCAGCAATTCTATTGATTGAAATGGCTCCCTTGATGCAATATTAGTGCAATATCATTTACAGCCGTCATTTGCATTTCAAGGTCAAAACCAAATAAGTGTTTATAAGTACATCAAGTCAAATGTGATCAAACAGATGTCCCTACCCTGTGCTATAGACAGTTGCGAGCAAAACAGCTTGGCTATTTTTCAGGTTTGGTTGTTTGTGTGACTTAGAAGTATTCCGTGCTACAGCTTACCAGCAACTCTATAGAAAAAAACTGTTAGCATCTACAGCAAATTATTGGTAATTTTAAGAAAGTACATGTCCACACAAACATTTTGGAATATTACATGACAATTTTTTGTGCAAATTTTTAGATGTTCAATCGTGTTTGAAATTCAACGTTATTCTGCTATTTAGATGACCCGTAACCTCGAGTATTTCATCGGTAAGATAAAACAAAATCGAATGAAACCCCTCCGTCCGCATATGCGTGAGCTCGACCTACCCGATAGCTGCACGTGGGCATCCGGTAAGCGTGATGGAAGATGTCAATAAAAACACGAGTCCATGGTCGTAACAGGTGATAAAGGGCTGAACTTCATTTGAGAATTTCGTTGTTGACAAAGTTGTAATATATGCCTATCCAATATTCCGTCTACATATATTTGAAAACTAATAGCGTAGAGAAAAATAAAAATATGTCCTGAAACCGACTACGTTTTGTAGTATTATCGAGTGTAAGTAAGCAGAAACAAGTATTATTTCCAAAAAGCTGAGAGGGCTATCAACAGCATTACTCATCACTACTGAGATATTGAACTGAACCCGCTAAAACATATAGTTTCTTTACATCCAGATATTATCTATGCTATATTCACCAGAAGAAAGACTGCTATCAAAATTTACGATATTGATGTCGACTGCTGATGCATTAACACACAACAATTGGCAATACGTACGCCTAAAGTAATAATAAACAAGAGATCCCAGAGGGATCTTGGCGCCCACCATTGAATGTTCTTCATAGGTTCCATGTCAGATTGATCTTTTCTCTACTTTTCTCTTCTTCTAAGTCTTACTAATCTATGTAAATTCAGAAGAAACCTCTAGTACTTTTCAAACAAGGGAAACCTATATATAAAATTTAAGATTTAGGCACCAAGGGGAACCTATATATGGAATTTGAGAAAGATTCCTTCAGTACTTTCTGAGAAATAGCGATAACAAACTTCAATTGTCAAAATCCAAGATGGCTGCCTGTCGGCCATGTTGTTTTCCGATTGGTCTCAAAATGCAATATGCATAACTAGGCACCTGGGGGAACCTACATATGAAATGTCAGGAAGATCCCTTCATTAGTGTCTTAGAAATAGCGATAACAAGTTTCAATTTTCGAAATCCAAGTGGCTGCCTGTCGGCCATGTTGTTTTCTGATTGGTCTCAAAATGCAATATGCATAACTAGTCACCAAGGGGAACCTACATATGAAGTTTGAGAAAGATCCCTGCAGTACTTTCTGAGAAATAGCGATAATAAGAATTGTTTACGGACGGACGGAGGGACGGACGGACGACGGACCACGGACGCAGGGCGATTTGAATAGCTCACCATCTGATGATGGTGGGCTAAAAAAGAAACAATTCGATTTTTTCCTGTGCGGCGAAAAGTCAATAATATCAAACCAACTGGATACATCATAACCAGAAACCATAAATGACCTCGATCTGGAATTAACATGTACATTTAATGTCGACGGTGAAGTTTTTTTCGGCATAGCCGTCTAATTTTCTTTTGGCCCCAGATATGACGCGACAGGTGGCGTTCTGGTCAAGATGAAGTATGTTATTGGTCAATGTAGCGGTCAATGCAAAATGCAGACATACAGTTAAAAACGAAACAAAGTTAAAGGGACCTCACGGTAAACCAATATCTATTTTGTATTTTTTATCATATTATTTGGTATACCTTTAAAAAAAATAACCTTCTGAACAATCACCATTCGAATTTGATGATGTATATACATAAAACATCAATTATTAAAAGGTTATCACTCTGAATATGCAAATGTTGTGACATATACGGAAACAAAAATGGCTTCCAATGTGAATCGACTGCGGTTGAAAACTATAACAGCTTCCGCAATGAAGAGAATAATAGTAAAATGGGTCAAACACAATCCTAGAATTAAACTTGGGAAGCAGTACAATAGATTGTAACAGTTCAAACATGAAAACAGCAGTAATACGGACGCCGCTCGTATTCTGCTTTATTGTTTGATAGTAGGTCATGATAATCTCGGTAATATTTACACAAATACAGTCTGTACCAGTACATCGCTACTGTCACTATACTATATGAACAGTGTTTACACTTATTTACACATAAATAATATTTACAGAACGTGTTATTTAACATTTAAACCACTGTGTATAATATCGTTATCCAACTAACCCAGATGGAATATAGATATCGCCTTGTAAACTATCGTGTGTTTGTGTTGCCACGATTTCAAAAGAGTCACGTAATGATCTAAAAATAATTTCCGCGCTAAATTTAGAGGGGGATTCCCAACTAAATCGAGTGGTCAAGCTGGACATAGGGATTGACTGTGAACATTGGAACAGCACAGAAACATAACTGGAAAGGAACAAAACGCGTACATTCAGTGAAAATTGCAACGTTTTTACCGTGATGTCCCTTTTAAATTGAATGCAAGCTGAATAAGTGGATGCATCTATTCAAATGACACATTTGCAGTCTTATTATCACCAAAAATGATTCAAACTGATATAATTTTGTTATCCGTGCTGAAACTGCGCATTTATTAATTACATTGTAGTTCGTTAATTTATTTCACCAGTAGTTTAACAAACTATGCCGTTTATCTTTTTTAAAGATATTTCTTGTTTAATCTATATTGTGTTTTACCTTACAATTGTAACCAAACAACACAATTCTTAAATTAAAACTTGGCTGCCTAACGTGAAAAACGTACCAACAACACAATTCTTAAATTAAAACTTGGCTGCCTAACGTGAAAAACGTACCCACTTTAGATGTGTTGATTGTGGGAAAACCCTAGGTATTTCTCCTATAAAGATAGATCATATGACTCATAAGTCAGTCTTCTAACCATGCAGGTAAATCCAGAGACGTCTTAACGAAACAAAATGTTTTGATCTAAATCGATTCACATAAATGTCCTTAAAAGAACACGGAGTACTTAGAATGGTAAGTGCCTGTCATGTAAATAACTATTACCATATCACTAAAAACAAAATGACTAGATATGCCAGGAGTATCGTAAACATTTTATTTCATATCTTAAAAGGCAATGAAATATTTCCGAATGAAATTATATAGGCAACCATTGAACACTTCCTATGAATTGTTATACGATAATAAGTACTTTTGATTTTTACATTGCTTGTACATTAAGATCTCGTCCTCCGTTGTATCCGCGGGCACAGCTACCCAAACGTTACTGACTTAACAATACATAGGGGGTTTATGTCATGTTGCACAATTATGGCCGTTTCAACACCTATGATGAATATTTCCGAATGGCATTTAATTTTCAGAAAATTTAGCACATGTTAGGATACAGTTGATATGAATACAATAAAGGGGACAAATAAATACCGATTGTTTACCAGTAACTACAGGACATATCATCCTTTATAGGTATATATTCACTTTTAAACAAAAATGGCGTTTAAACTTTGCCCCCTCTATCTCCGAGCCCAAACAACCGTTTAATTATGGTATCCCTTCTGTCTCTCCCCCTCTCCCAGCTTTCTGCTGGTATCCCCTCTCCCTGTCTCTCTTTCTAGGCACACACAACCCTCTCCTGCTTCCAATTCTCAAGAAATACTTTAGAAGTGTTTGCAATAACTACATCATATAGTGATGCCTTTTGTGTATATCGAGTATTAAGCGTTACGGGTCCCGTGCGGATATCGATACAATAAATGAATTTAAAAGCATCAAACTTATCACGAGCTGGCACCTCCGTCCGCCATTATCGAACTATTAGTGTTCCCATATCTGTTACAGGTCACGTGCTCCCCCCCCCCCCCCCCCCCCACACTGAAATACACAATATGGAATGGACATGTCATGAGATGGACAGTCATCAGTTGAAAATTTTAAGTCACAAACATACAATTGTTCTCAATACTCATTAAAGGTTTCTCGACCAATTAATTATATTTAATGATGCCAATCTCCTTTCCTTCCGTCATTACAGCAACAGTTGCTTCCTGCCTTTCATTTACGACACTTCCCACAATAGCATCGTGTTCTGAACTCTCAATGTTCCCGTCTATCGCCTTCATCTGACCCTTTTCTTTTACTACGTCTTATAAAACATGCTGCACTCACATTTTTTCCTATTTCATACTGTCAACAGGTTAAGATTCTAAGTCCTCTTCGGCATCGTAGTAAACACAATAGTCTAGATAGCCTGTCATTATGTTAAGCAAGCAGAATGGTAAGGTCAACGATATCCAGTGTTTTCTGCAGTTTTAATGATTAATTATCATATATGGTTTTAATTGGCGGGCAAGGCAAATACTATTAAAATCATAGCAAAACAGCAATTCAACATTGTTAATATATTATTTATTGCATTTAAATTTACAAATATACATAATAAATTGTTTATTACAAACAAGTAGTATTTACATAAATGTACCAAATTTATATTACATAAGCTCGCCTATTCGCCCCTACCACAACGTATTATATGACGGATGAGGTGATGTACGGTACAGATTGCAAGTACATTTGTATATAGAAAGCTAGCAAATAAGGTTTTAGAACATGAGATTTTTTCATCTCACATCAATGTTAACATTTTAATATACCTCGTTAATATAACAGCGCAATCTATTGGATGCAGTTGATCACGTGCCGGATCGTTATTATTATCATCTCTTACATATCTCTTATGAGTATGAGTATGAGTAATCAGTTTTGTTCCGCGAGTTCTGGATGTAACCAGAGGACAAAAATGGTGGTCTGCATATTTTACATTCGAAATGAAGAAGAAATTGATAACATTCTATCATAAAAGGATTTTTCTAACACGAAGGCAGCAACAAGTGCAACTATGGAATTATTTAAAGTGTTCTCAAATGTCAGTTATGAAATATTTTCATAAAGGAAAGTGTTCGATAAAATATTGAATACGGACAATTTCAACCAAATCAATTAGACAATAGTCTACGGGATTTTTTCACTTAAGTTTTCTTATTTCTTGGGTATTTCTTTAACCCCAACTCACTTCGACATTCATTGAAAACTACTCATATCTCCTAACCAAAGCAAGGGAAATACATGTATAATATAGTATCCCTGGTAGTACACTGACAATGACAGGGCATGGTGACAATTCCAGTAATAAATAATGACATCATACATACTTATATAAACTAAATGTACTATTTGATTTGTCATCGACATTCCATATTTAGTGTATATAGACGTGGAAATTTACAAGATGCGTAGGTACATGCACAACATTCATTAAACAAAAACAAAGTGACAGTTACACGTGGAACAATATGCCTTTGTTTAAAAGCCACAATATACGTAGTTTCATTGCGATATGCATATGACATATGTTTAATTATCTTCAGATTATCCTTTCCTAACCATGCTATTGTTCGTGACGTCACTTTTATGACGTGTCGGGGTCATTGATGTCATGAACAGAATATATCAAGAATCATATTATGCAAGGTAAGTTTTAGAAGGTAATGGATCGCAAATTAATTCTGCTGGCCAATCAAATGCCAGGTTACATATCGAATTGATCTGACTTCGCTATTCTCACACTTTCATTATTACTTCTTTACATAAGGTATTTGAGACAGACCCCTAATATTACAAGACCAATACACTGTGCTGACTTCATTACCAAGTTACATACAGTTTTTATAAAAAATGTTTTACAACTTAACATAATGAATTCAGCTTCAGGCAATTTAGACAAAAAGTGGAAAACATTGTAAATATATACATTTATTTATCCTGCAACTGCCACCGCATTGTCGGAATACACCCACCATACATATTTTTGCTGTATACGGCAGTGACGGAAAACAGCTGTATTTTGGAATCTTAGCGCGTGCGTCAGTTCGACTGACCTACTTCAAAGTGAAACAACATTTAAAAGGCGAACATATTTCTGTCATTTTTGACACCGTTTCACTTCAAAATGATTATTTTTGATGATCATTTTTATGACTGTTGCAGGATACGGCGAGCCACTTTTGCCTTTCTGTCCCGAGCCAAAAATACAGCGTATATTTTAAGACACTGACCATGTATTCTCTATATATATTCAATGCTTTTACATAAGCATCAGTCTATTGAACAATGTAAACAATCGGTTAAACATATATGCCTGACAAGTAACTACATGTATCATAATTATTATACATCTGTAAAGATCATTAACTTTTTTTCACTTTTGAATTTTTCGCAAAAACAAAGTCGACTTTATTCCATGGGTGATATACAAATTGATGAAGAGCTACATAGTTAATGTTTGACATGAATTTTATTGCATCTACATAAGCGCCACTGTTATGTGAAAACTCAATGGAAACCACTCTAATGTCGACTTTGTCAAACGGAATGGCGTGAATTATATCCAATTCCTCTTCTCGAACGTTAATGCTGAGGATGTCAATAACCTTCTGTTCCGTCGCAGCAAGTATGGTTTCCATCCAGAGACAGGGGACGATGGAGGATTGTCTTTGTTTGACAGCGAGGTACTCCTTAAGACTACCCGTCCTATTTGTCTGTAAGGGTAAAATTACGACATTAAATACGCGTAGTAATTAGGTAAATCGTCTCTATGGTTGCTTCCAAATCAAGTGTTCATGTGATGCCAGAGGAGGGAAACTGGGTTTACCCGCCTTGGCGTGATGCCAGGAAAAGGCACCCTGGGTTTACCCAACTTGATTTGATGCCAGGGGAGGGACCGTGGGTTCATCCGTCTTGGAGTGATGCCAAGGGAATGAACCTTTGTTTGGGTTCACCCGTTTTGGAGTTATGTGAGGAAGGCGACCCTGGGTTAACCCGTCTTCGAGAGTGATGTGAGGAGAGGGACCCTGGGTTCACCCGTCTTGAAACCTCTCACATGATGTCTCTTACATGTCTTTTCAATCGTTTATTTTCATTTCATCCGATTTGCTCTTCTATCTCTCAGCATTCTTTCTTCAATCATTCATACAATGCATCAACTAAACATCTCATAAATAACTCGCATCCTAACACGATCAATGATAGTTTGAAGTGTATGTTAAAAAGGTAAAACTCCACAGGGATTCAGGGTAATTTAAAGCATCATCATTTCTATATTGTAGAAATCCATTGGTGGATGTAGTATTTGAAATCGAAACAGACTAGGATATTCTGGTGGATATCAGGAGAACTTGTTTTATTTGAATTTGGAGATAATTATTTAGGCACAAATCACTTCTTTGTGATTTTTGTTTTACATAACTACATTTGAGAAATACATATATTTTATAATAAGGGAAAAGATTTAAGTGAAATCAAAATATTACCCAAAGGATGGCCTATATAAGTAAATAAGGTAGGCCAATATATTTCAGATTCCTACAATAAGGCAGATTTATAATGTTGAAATTCCTACAATAAGACAGGCCTATAATGTTCAGATTCCTACAATAAGGCAGGCCTATAATGTTCAGATTCCTACAATAAGACAGGCCTATAATGTTCAGATTCCTACAATAAGACAGGCCTATAATGTTCAGATTCCTACAATAAGGCAGGCCTATAATGTTCAGATTCCTACAATAAGGCAGGCCTATAATGTTCAGATTCCTACAATAAGGCAGGCCTATAATGTTCAGATTCCTACAATAAGGCAGGCCTATAATGTTCAAATTTCTGCAATAACGCATGTCTATAATGTGCAGAATCTTACAATAAGGCAGGCCTTATAATGTTCAAATTCCTACAATAAGGCAGGCCTATACTTTTAAGATTCTTACTATAAGGTAGGTCTTTAATGTTCAGGTTTCTTACAATAAGACAGGTCGATAATGTTCAGATCTCAACAGTAAGTCAGGTCCTCATGTGGGTTAATGTTGCATTTATAATTAAAAAGAACAAAAATCGTCATGTTTTTATATAAATTCAATATTTAATGATTTCCCGGTAAGTTCTGTTTGTTTTCTTGATCGGATTTTAATGTTAGGTGTCCAACGTCTTTATCGGGATGTTTTCGTCGGTCCTCCTGTTCTCGCGTGGTCACGTGACCGGCACGAAGGACTACATTAACACTTGGTCGGTAAATATGGCCAGAGCACCCGACCAACGTATTTTGTCGTACAACAAATATGATGCACTTATTCATCGTGCTAAGAAACCGAGAAAAATGCTGTACATTCTTCTATTTATTCAAGTATGGTTACGTACATAACGGCGTTATAATCTGGTCTTAATTGACGAAGTGCCGATTAATTGACTACTTTTTAAGTAATTTTGACGATGTTTGTCATTTTCGTTAGAATGTACAGCACTTTTCGTTGTTCTCATACAATTACCTTCACGCTCTTATCTGTTTTATAATTATTGATTTAGGGTAATCGGGTGCTCTAGGGCGATTTATAGAGCAAGTGTTAATGTTCATTCTCCAATATTGGAACTCTTCAGTGTTTTAGGTATCGAAATCGGCATATAGAAAAGAACAAACGTTAATAAACGAATGCAATGGATCGTAATTAATTCAAATAATTATTTACAGATGATTTCCAAAGACATAAGGTATAGTTAGACGTTTTCGGCTGTACATGCAAGTTTGTAAATTCGACACTGTTATAAAACCACCGTCCTCGTCGTTGCCATGACAGCCGATCGAAGCTCCGATCACGAATGCACTGTCAAAGTGAAATTTGAAGTATTTTTCGCAACATGCCGTTTAAACTTAAATTTACATTCACACCTCATATTGATTGGGATTGTTTAATCATACCTGATCAATTGAATTGAAAGAAAACTAACAAAACACTAAAAAACACAGAATGAAGCCTTCGTGTCAGGCAGTGCAGACACACCGCGGGATCTGTAAACAATGTGACGTCATTGGAATGTACAAGTTGCAACAATGTACAACAATGTATTTTTTACATGAATACACTAATGATCAACAAAACGGAACGCAACATTAACCGACATGCGTCTATAATATTAAATTCCTACAATAAAACAAATCTTTAATGTTCAGATTTCTACAATAAGGTAGGTCATACCTACAATAAGGCAGGCCTGTAATAGTAAAAATCTTACCCTCAGACATGCTTGTAATGTATGTGCCTTTCTGTGTTTTGTCAGTAGGGTTTGATATCGACCTGGGTATGGCTCTATCAGGAGGCCGTTATAGTTTCTCTCTTTCTCGAAAAATAAGGTGACAGATTGACTTTCTCCCATTTCCAGCACCAACATCAACATAAAAGCCGAAATTCTGAAATAAAACAAAACAAATAAGTGTGACAATGTTATCAGTACGTTTCTTAAGTCACACGACTGGAAACTGTGTTATGTTTTTCATAAAGAATCCGTAACAATTATATTTTCGGATATTCGACACCGACTGTTGATTTTGCATTATACCTTAATTTATGTGCAAATAAGATGTGCATTTTAATTGTTGTTTATTTCAATAGTACCACTGTCTGTTTGTACGCTGAGGAAATGCACAACCAAATACCAGCGAATTAAACACATTTATTTAAGGCGAAAATTGTGTTATTTTCGTTATGTTCTAAAGTATTTCCACTAATAATGCATTGGATTGTGGTTTTTTTTATCAAAATTCACAACATTGCATAATATCTTGGACAAGTTCGAGTTTCAGGATTGTTGGCATTAGGTACGTTCACTGTTATAGAATATTTAATAAAATCCTTGTCAGCGCCCTAGCTGCTTCTTTCTTTGAAGGATTTTGATCAAACAACAAGGTCTATACTATCTTGAATTATTCTCAGTTTCAGGGTTGTGAGGTCAAGGTCATCATTGCTATTGTTTCTTTTTTTTTATATAAAATTCCGCGGTCAAAATACTAGCATTACAACTCCTTGTAATATAACATTCAAATAAGTTACAAGCTCACTGTGAAGCCAAATTAATACCAAAGGACAACACATTTACTTCAAATCATTACAATGTGATAGCTAATGAGGGCCAGTAGGTGACATATATCTCGTTAGCAATACTTAGAATGCTGAGATAGAACATGGAATTATATGCCAACATTTTTCAAAGAACAAAAATTGTTAAAAAGCTGAAGAAACAACCAAATGTCATTCTAAGGGAAATCACTCGCATGACTTGGAGGGGAACAAACTTGTATACTCTTAAACCACAGAGACACTTCCACTTAACATTCCTCATATGAACACCACCATATAAATCACATTCATTTCGATATGACCGCACTTGATGCACCATCATTTCGTTAAATATGCTGCATACATATTTGCAATGACGTTTATGATGTATACAATATCACTTTAACAGTTTTCGTTATTAACGACGTGAATACTTTAGAAATAATACAATATACTAACAAATTCAGTGCATATGCAAATCATAGCATTGTTAAGATAAAAATAAAGCTATGTTAAATCCATATGTGAATGTCATAAACATAACTACACGACTTTCGCTGCAGATCTTTACATTTAATATAAATAGTCATTACTTTAAAACATAGTACATGTATTCATTCTGAAATCAAAATAGAAAAGTCTATGTTCCGTTGTCGGTTGGCTGGCTTAATCAGACTACCGTAAAATAAGCAATACTTCACCGAGTACAAAATACATTATGCCTTTTACGGGGTTATACATATTTGTAGATAAAAACTAGTTTCATTCATCATGTTTTACCCGAGTTAAATTGATTTTCACATGTTCACTCAAGCAAATCTTCATGTTACCTATCCCAACATTTCTTGAGTTTACATTGTAAAGTATCATCAGCATTGCTAATCTTTAAGATCTTGTTCGTTCTGCTCTATGTATGCGCTCTGCAAACATAATTATGGGAATTTCCATAGTGAAATACATCTTTTACAAAGTTTTCTTTTCATCGAAGGCCCTAACTACACCATTTACTTATCGATATTTCATCCCTTCAGTAACTCTTAACATGACCTAACATAATGGCTATGAGTACTACGAATCACAATAAGAGCTACGCCGACTCACTGATTTTACGTCCTTGACTTTGACTTAGTGAAATACATAAACCTTTTAATATTTATATCACTAGTGTGCCTCATTATTCCAACAAGTTGCACCAACTACATTCTAATGAGGTTTTCATTAATGCGGTTATTCCTGTTTTGTAATCTTCAGTATTTTCTTCCAATTTCTGGTGCACCCCTCCCTTTTTACTTTGCTTCTTCGAGTTCTTCTTCCTCCTCTGTGTAATTGCTATAGGGACCACAGAACCAAATCAAAAATAGATTGGTTCCTTGGTCCCTATACCATCCTTAAGTAACATTGCTGTCCTACCGCCAATTTACTATGCTAAGGAGACGAATTTAGTCACAGTACTTGTTTTCTAATCATCGTTGTTTATTTATGTAATCAGTTTTAAAATGTTAATAATGAATAAAACACACATTTTACACTCCACGTATATTGTACGCCTAAAATTCAATAAATCTGAGAGATGGAATTTGCATTCATTCGTTTTTACTTATTCGGTATTATCGACAATATTCTAGATCAAGTCTTTCATTTCTCAATTAGCTCATTTGTATGGAATTATCTGTGTCGGGCATGCCATTATATTTTTGTGTGTTTTTTTTTTAATGTATCAAGCTTAATTAACTTGCTCATTAACTGAATGGCGAGAAATATATAAGATCGTATAACACTATTTCTAAGAATAATTCTAAACCTTATTTTCCCTCGTTTAATCAATTTTGATTTTGAATTATGGCTTCGTTATTATGTTGGTATTCTTTGTTATTTCTGAAATTATCGCCGGAGAAAATGTGTTGTAATAATACATATTTACATAGTAACTCATCAAAATTCTGTTAATGCATCTTTACCTTTTTCATAAGATGTTCATCAATTATCTTGCTTTGTCCTCTAGAATAGTCTGAATTGGGTTTATTCTCTGTGAAGTTATATTGCTCCCCTGGTGCTGTCCGATGATAAGGCTTAATTAGAATGTCGCGGACATAGTTGATCAACCTCTGATCACCAGCTGGGTAATCCAGAACGGAAAGTTCCGCGTCAGAAGCAAATGTTCTAGAACTGCCAACGGACACAAAGTGATTCAAGTCCTCGTCTCGTGAAACCAGAACTTGGAGCAAAATGAATAGGAAGAAGACAGTCACCAGCACACCACCGTATGTACAAAAACGGGCGGTCCTCCGTCTTCCAAGCAACATTGTTTATTCTTCCTCCTCGGAGTGGGGCTCTACCTCATATCATTTCTGGAATGAGAAAAACAATATCAAAATTACCTTTATTGTTTAAGATAATGGATCATGTTGTTATCTCTGCATTTTGGATATCATTGAATTATTGCAAGGTTTATTTTGCTATATCTGACGATGGCACTACACAACAAATGCAGTTCTAAATTGGTAATGGTGACGTCGATGAATGCCTCATAATACTAGTTATGATTACCTGATAGATTTTCTTGAGACAAGCGGTATATAAATGCATATAGGACATGAAATGCATTAATAACAAATATATTCAACGGTTGTTGACGTATAGTGTTTCATTAGAAAGCTGCGTGAATAACGTAAGTCGCCGAAATCATTATATCAATTATATTTTTGATCAACAAATTCTTAAGAAAAAAATATCCTTGCATTCAACTAGGAATAACGATATGATATGTGCATTTGTGGTATCGAACATTAGGATAGTTCGATTGTATGCAGTTCGTGTTATTTAATTTTCGTGTTTTTATTCAAGCTTACTCGCAAAAGTTTATTTATCTGGTTTGATACTGGTAAAATGTTCCAGTTCACAATGTATCTTAATGCATTTGACTTAACCTCTATATAAAGTAAGTTGTCTATAACGACCACTTTATCCAACGTTCTTGAGTTGCCTTTCAAGACTATGTTTATTTTGATACCAGAACTCAATTTCTAACCCATATAAACAGAGGCGGTCGATAACAGACCATCATTGTACCTATGCAGGAATTATGTCGGCATGTACAAAAGCATATGTCAATGTGACCTCGGAGGTCTCCTATAATTGGAAGATCACGTGACATGTCTGTGCAAATATAAATGGAGTAATATATTTACATTAGCGACACTATTAAAATTTCTGAACAAATAGCTTCAAGTACAATCAATTTGGTTTAAAGAGTTCCAACATCGTTTCAAATTTCATTTTTTATTATTCATGAAGAAGTGTGCCCTTGGATAAACAACACATAATTTTAAAGGTAAAATAACAAAGAGATGTATAGAAACAGTATTCTAAAACTCGTATTGTATTATAAACGTGTTACGTTGGTAAATTTCCCTTGCCCCTGATATCTAATGCTATGAATACCCGGTAATATTATCTTAAACATCTTAAAGCGATATGTCCATACACATTTATTCTCAAGTAAGAGGAAACACACATGTACTGATGGCCCTTCTGCTTACAAAATGATCATGTATGACCTTGGATTGTTAAAGAAGGACTACTGACCATCACAAAATACAACGTTGATGCTACGATGATGATAATACGATTTCCTGACCACAGGGTTGTTATCGAAATTGGTCAATTGCTACCTCTGAGCCTTTAACGATGATCATAGATATTTATTCATGTTCAGAACGTTTATTATACTATTGTGGAAAAGAGTGGTGCAAAGAAACTCACAAGTAGTCTAATCTGACATTGGGCCGTTTAGTTTTGACCGATGACCACATATTGAATGAGGAGGAGAGTTTGATTTTAAGATACTAACATGGTGAAACAAATAGTCTGTTCAGGGGTTTTCGAGATACCTTTGGCGTATTAGGAAGTACATCGCTTTAAACCTATACAGAATAACAATATCAACGCATTCTAAAAAGACACCCGGAACAAGATAACACAATGGGCGTGCTACTGTTAGTTTTGGGTGACGTTTTGATATTAATGAACATAATATGACAACCATATAAACACCATTACATGTAGGTCGATATTTATATATTCAGTGCACGATGGTAAGTTTCTTTATTTAATTTTATCAGAATTCCTCATCGGTTTTGACTACACGTGTCATGAAAATTAAGCTTGAATCACAAAGGAAACCTTTCATAGCGATATAATCCAAACATAAATTAACTTCATAGATGTCGCATTTCTAGACAAACGCAGACCATTTATAACATGTATAAATTTGTCCTAAAATAAATAATTAACTCGTTAATATGACTGCTTTGTAACTGCGATACATGCATGCCATAAGATGCATGCAATATTTCTCATAGTTAAATAGCAGTTGATGACGCTAACATCCTATGAATAAGTGAAGTTGCAATGGCTCATGTATTTATATTTAGCTCGCAAGGCATTATTCAAAGCCGGATGTAGAAAAGGTATTCATCATCAGGTTGTACAAAGACTCAATTAGTTCTTTCCAATAGTAAATCATTTAGTATATGATATACTAAAATAACTAGTAGGCGGCGGGGGGAAATGCAAAACAAATCACAAGAAATATCGAAATCTTAACTGGATCGAGGCATTATTTAATGCTGGATGTAGAAAGATAAGGTTATTCCTTCATCATAATATTGTACAAAGACACAATTAGTTCTTTTCAATAAAAACCATTTAGGATACAGTACAGTAAAATATCTAGTAGGCGACGGAGGAAATGTAAAACAAATCACAAGAGATATCGAAATCGGAACTGGATCGAGGTTCAATAAATCGCTCATTAACATTTTAATAAAACACTAAGGACAAAATTACCATAGTGTTATGTATATAAATGGTCTGTGAAACAGTGGTAATAGTACTTACAATGATTTAAACATATCATCCAGGCAACAATGAAATATGTTTCTTCTTTGCTTTTCGAATTTCACCAGATCCCATGTACAATTCGAATATACTGTAGAAATCTTACAGTATACAAGATCTAAGCATTATACATGTGATTCCCTCTCTGTCCTTTAAACCTGAACTGAGGCTGTAGAGCTATTCCTCAATACAAGTCAATCCATTCGATCAACCCTCTCTAATGCGATTACTTGTTATGAAGCAGATTCAGTGAATGGGAATCAAGAGTGATTCGAATCCGCAATTGATTGAAACTGAGAATCAAAGCAATTATATGCCAATATCACACACAGACCTACAGCACGCGGTGCTTTCAAGTTTATACTCTATTAGACATTAATGTAACGCGCTTTTCTTACTTCAATGGCGATATCACGTCCCATGTCACGACTTCGTGGTTTTGATCGGAACTATTCTCAGCGATATTATTAAGTATAATATTTGAACATCACGATTTCCAGCTTAACACTATACATAATGCATCTAATACATCAAGATACAGTTTGTAGCCCCATACCATGTCTTCCTTAGAGCTACTGTGTCATATAAGAATAGATGATATAGATATAACAAGAGAGTATATAAAGTATATAATAGAAAGAGTAAAAATGAAAAGGTCTTGCTTTAGGGACTGTAAATCAATTATTTTCTGTTGTATGAAATATACGTATTATGTATGAATATTGCATATAAAAGAAAAGAAATACGTATTTGTATCAATGATTTAATTTGTTGCAGTGAATATCATGTCATAATTATGGACATGGAAAGTGATATACATTGACCTAGATGTTAAATATAGACTTATGCCATTTTGTTATGAAAATAATAGATACAATGTTGAATAACAGTCCTCAGGTTCCACATTATTTACATGAATACAGCCTGGATGAAAGATAAGCACAATTCCGTCCGTTGGTTCTAAGTCATATTTACACCCCAAGAATTGTTTGAAATATGTCTAGTCTATTTCGTTAAACATTCACTGGATGTGATTCCTGAAAATCAGTATCGGGGAAAATGCCGAATGTTAAACTTTAACAAGCGGTTATCGGAGACAAAGGTACAAAACGTTGACGTATTGCAGATAAAGGAGTTACAAGCTGACTACTCCTAGAGAAAAGCAATACACGTGGTCAGACACATATAAAGCCAATGAACACCATCTGAATGATGATAAAACAACGGGGATTAAGGAAATAATTGCCTACTTATAAATCACTATTACGTTATGTTTGCTTTCTGTCTGAAGGCGTAGGCCAAATACCTGTCGTGCAAATATGCACACGTCTGAATGATATATCACAGTGCATTTCCCTCGGGCGAGAACTACAAAACATTCAATATGCAAGAATATTAATCTCGTTGTATCCTTGGATTTCGACTGATTTTTATACAGATAATGATTTTTATGCAGGTATAATAAGAAAATCAAATATAGAAATGGGTGTGTCATGCTCGAGAGAAAAACATTCTGCACACGTAAGTATGGGCGTGCCTAAATGGGCAAAACTTCACATTACATCTCTGCTCTACACTTGCAGTCCAAATAACAAATGAAGTTTTATTCTATTCTAACTCACATCCATGTACCTGTCATGTCCGATACGCGTGGGATTTTAAAACAATTTCAATTTTGAAAATCCTGTTAATGAATTATGTCAATCTTCGTCTCCGAATGGAAACAATCAGTGACACCTGTTGTATAATCACATGCCTCGCGTGTCAACAATACACAGTAATACATTCAGAATATCACTACAGCTCACCACTTACCTGTATGTGTATAACTCACAGGGAATCCATTACATGCATTCAGAATGAATTGTTAATTGGTAGTCAATGTTCATTGACAGACACGCACTAGGAAAGTCCTATCTTTTTTTTTTTTATCTCGTGCCACAAAGTATTCTGTGTCCTCGATACATGTATTAGTGCATTGGCTGGAATTAGTAATCAATTATCGCGACTTATTCATGTACATGGACATACTTTTTATATATGATCTATCTGGTCAAATCAATTATTTCCCAGGATATATAACATATATGTGTTATTTAAAAGGGCATCTGTGTATAATAAACACAACAATCCATAACTATAAACATGAGCACACACATATTGACGTTAAACGTAACCGATCTACTCACGAAGAAATAATCATAATGTTACCCCGATAACGTATCATAATACAAGATATCAAATATATCAACATTTTTGAAATGCGAGTGATACAGTTGATGCTGACCAACTACACTGAGCAAGCTAGCTTCTATTGGGGCGTTCAAATACAAATGGTAGTATTATAATATTACATCACTGGAATGTATAATACAATGTATGAGCAATTAAAGCATGGCGGTTAACAAGTACGTGTATAATGAATGATCACAATAGTTATCACACTTCTCTCAAATCAGGATGAAAGTGATTGAGTCGTACATGATTTGAATAATTAAGCTGACATAAACTTACATACCTTGCTGTAGCATTCAATAAAGTGAATTTGATCTTCACAAAAAACTGTCACCTGTGTTACGTGTAAATAACATCATGTATCTATCAGCCACATACTTCGTATACCACGGACGTATGACACAGTGCAAACAAAATTAAGGGAGATTTGCATAACTTAAGACATGAAATACCACGTACCTGTAAACCGACTTCCTGGTAAGATCCAAATCTACAGATTACATACAGTATGGCATGTATTTTTACACAGGAAAACTATCTAAAAAGAGATGATATTACATCTACCTACAGGTTTCGTCACGACAACCATCTCACTTATATACTATACTTGTATTGTACGCCTGGATGACTGAAAAACGTTTCAGTCAAAATATTGAAAGCAACTCATACAGACCTAACTTAAGAATGGACTATTATCACAAATATTTAAATCACGTCCACAAACGTACCGCGACACTTTCCAATAAAAATCTTTAATATTAGCGATGATCAACTGAGTCTCAATTATACACGCTTGACGGACGATACCCTACTAGCAATGTCCCGTGCCCTACTTACATTGACGATATAGCCTCGGATCTCAACCGAGTGGTGCTTTGTTAGCTTGTTTTGCACACACCCGGTATGCCTTAGGATGTCTGGATGGACCGAATAATAAGTGTATTACGATATATGACCTCATTATAGAAACCAAACGCTGTCGTAAAACACATATGGCAATTTTATTACATTACATCCTGTGTAATGTCCACAATCACCACACGTGGCTAATTACGCCAAATTTCCTTTTGAACTAGTGTCAAATTTAAAAGCACAACCGCGGAAAAGCGTTGTTCCTGGTTCCTTTGGTACTTTGCAAGAAAAAAAATACAATCAAAATAAAAACCCGTCTAACGCACCTTTAATTACTAAGTTGCACGACTATAAATCATGCTTACCGAACACTTTTATTCAAGATCGGACGGTACGAACATTATACAGCTACTCTTGTCTCCAAGTAAGGTATGTTTTCATTCTTCTCTCTTGGATGCAAAGGAAAGCAGAACTACATTCCCAATAAGACATGTCTTGTCTGATAAAAACATCTAGGGCATGTTTCATCAACGGTCCTTACTATAACATTTCGTGACCTAAACCTTCCATCAAAAAGCATTACAGAATTTAAGGAACATTCACTAAGTTTATTTCCTTAAATCCAATGACGCTTTTATATGGAAACTTTAAGTTAAAGCATTTCCTTAAGTCATTGATCTTTGGTGGAACTGGAGCAAGGCGGGTGGACATGCTTCTGTCCAAAGTATATATCAGTGGAATGAGCAGATGCCAGTTTTGTTTCTTTTCTCGTTGTTTTATCAACCATGTTTTATGCCGGACAGTTTAATGAGAATGAAACATAATTTTGAAAATAACAATAGTAATACATAACAATATACGTATTTGTATTAATTTGTGTAAATTGCATGTTATTTACATTTCTTCGCCTTTTAACTTCGAACTATTTGAAATACATTTGCTAAACAAATGATGGTACTGAAGGGTTAAGCTGTTTTTGAGCTTCTATTCAGAGTATTTAAACATATATAGACTCGGGAGTATTGATATTCATGTTTTGCCTTAGATAAAGCTGGTCTTTGTATCCCGATAGAGAAGAGATCGCAAACTCTAACATACTTTTTATAGGACAATATAAAGTACAAAATAAGCATAAAATCGCTGATCTTACACGCTATACTGCTTAACAAAAGATAATTGTTTTGCATACACACAAAGGTAGATCATGCATGATGACCATATTTTTTTATCAGATCGACGATATGACTTCAATTCTCTGAATACTTGAACAAGACAAAAATAAAGAGTGCCGACGTATAAATATGTACGGGGTATTGATATACGAGGGGGTAATGTCTATTTTAATGTAAAAAATGAAATAGAGTGTAACGCGTACCTTATTGTACATAAAAGCATTAAGCAATCTTGTGAAAATCGTGGTCGTGTCAAGAAATTAATTTTGAGGGGGAGGAGGGGGATAGCTACTGAAATGGAACCGTTTTAAATGGGAAGGTGGAAAGTTTGTTGGTGGTGATGGTGGAAAGCGGTTGGGAGTTTGTAAGGTGTACTGTAAATTGATTGATAAGTGAACAAACAGTATTTCATCTTAGAACACTTAACCATAAAACAAGAATACATAATTAATAAATTCTTCTCAATTTCCTCATTTCTTCATTTTTATATTCATTTCTTCATTTTTACTTTCCTCATTTGTCTATCAGTATATATTCCTGGTCTCTATCATTTTCATATTCCTAATTTCTCTACTATTTTCCAATTCCTCATATCTCTATTATTCCCAAATTCCTCAATTCACCACTATTTTCAAATTTCTATTTCTCTCTGGTTTTCATATTTATCAATCATTTTTTGATAATTCTCATTTAACTGGTTTATCCGAGAGCTGATCTTATAAAATTGGTGTATAACGATGAAAAATATGTTGAATAACTTAAGATGATCTTGTTAATATCGAGTGTCAACCTAAACATGGATATACAGGTGGGGGTTTCGGCAGAAACACAAATAAACAATTATACAGGTTTACATATCATATAAACAATCAAATCGGGAATACAACAGATATGTATAGACATATTCAACCTATAATAAAAGTGTACTTACATATTTAAAGATTTGTAATCCCAGTGCATACGGCCTACTGTTTTATAAACTGTCCCAAGGTATCTGACGGTAAGTTAGAAACAGGTGCTTGTCAGGAGTATTCCATCCTAGTTGGGTTCATAAGCGTGATCTAATGTACAATGTATACATACAGGTGGTTCGTCCTGACCCGCCCATCGCCACCCGTCCGTATTAGCGTTTAAATCCCTATACGTAAGACACAACTACCCAAACGTATCCGTCGTACCTAAACAACAGTTATCACATAAGTACTACCTGTAATCAACCGGGATTTACACTCGCTACTCCTGCTGATCTGTTCACACTGACATTTAACAAGGTCTGGTGACTGACCGTACACCCTTATCCCCCAGATCCTCGCCAGTTCTAAAGCGATATTGTTGTTACGTTGACATCCGCAGCCACATGATCTAAACACATGGACATGTGGTACATACAACAAAAACAGCCAAAAACAATGCAGGAGATGGATTAGTGTCAAGTCTTTAAAAAACATGTTGGCATTTTGTTGTCCATTTAAGGATTGAATAGTGTTATGTTGAGGTGTATACCCCCAAACACCTCAACATAACTTTATTTAATCTTTATATTTATATTTTTTTGATATTTTGTACAATATTTTGTCTTTGACAAATAGGGACTTGTGCAAGTCTACCACAGAACTTACCGAAATGTACGGCATCACTCTTCGTCTACATATGGTTAATACTTTTAGGGTTTCTTTCGTGAACAAACTTAATAGCGAATTAAAACAAATGTTAGTTTTAAAGGAATTTATTTCATATAAATATGATCACTTTGGAAAGGAATTAAACAAATATAGTCCAAGCTCAACAAATGTATTCCTACGCCGGACTTGATACAGTTCATTGAAAAATGACTCGAGTTAACTGAGGTAGGTTCATTGAGTCTGAATTGAGTGGAAATATAAATATTCTGTAATATATGGTGTTGTATAAAATACATTTAGCAAACATAGCTTACATTTCATGATACAATATATCTATAACAAAATATCAAATGAGATATAAATGTTAAGATAGATCATCAGGTACCCTTTGAGATATATCATCAAAGATATGTCATAAAAGCTTATATAATAAAACTTTATATTTGTACCTTGTAAAGATCAAATAAAGATATTACATGTTTCATAAAAGATGGAACGATATCTAATATAATTTGATTAAATGATCAACATTAATTGGTCCCCGAACGAATGGTACGTTATGATCAATGTAACTTGGTCCACCATGCATGCGGGCTTCAATATGATGGTTCGCGGCGAATTCATTTAACTTGGTTCTGAGTTTTTAATTAGGAGAGTTCAGAAACGTTAAAAACTGGTCGAAACGTTGGAATCGTCGGGTACATCATGTTATTAATAATATCAAAAAGTATAGGAGTATCTCGGTCACCACCTCGTAATTCACACATTATAATGTATTTGGTCCTTGGTGAATAGGTATAGACCAGTTTGTTTTTGCATTTATCGCTATTTGTATTGAGTACATTATAAAGGAAACTTAAACAGCGTGCCAAATGCATTCAAACATACTGATAACTTTGTTATATCGTATCCTAGACATCCACCGGTTTACTATCACCAGAATATTTGCTGACTGGTCTGTGCGAAAAATGTTCATCGTTCGGTCAGCTTGTAATACACCTTCTCTTTACAAGATCTGTGTATTGTTTGAAGTGTATGGAAAACAGCGGGGTTTTGATAACTGATCCGGTTGTGGGATTCGTATTGTTAAGTAGTTTTAAAGAGGAGCTCTAGATAGATTACATTTTCCATCTGATTAAATAGACAAAGACCTTGCAGCAAATCTGGAACACCAGAGTATTCTGTTCCTCTCCGGCTCATTCAACACCCACAATAGGCAATCATACTTAACACCATTTACAGAATACCACTTGTTCTCATGTGGATTAGGGGGATTTGCGTTACACTATAGATTTATTCATATATCGGCGCTGAGGAGCACAAAAACTATCAAGATTTATGCTCATTCCGATATTTACTACTACAATGTATTTTAAATCTCCTGCTCAAGGGAATGGGGGAAATAATGTGTGCGTGGGGAAGTTATATGTGTGCGCGAAAGGTAATGTGTGGGATGTAGAAATAATGTGTGTGTTGGGGGGAGGAGGGAGCAATGTGTTGGTAGGGAAAGTAATGTTTTGGGTGGAGGAGAAGTAATATGTTGATGGGTGAGGACAGTTATGTGTGGGCGGGAGAAGTAATGTGTGGGTTGGTGGGGGATTTAATTTGTGAGTACAGGTATGTGTGTGGAAAAGTGATGTATGGGTGGGGGAAATTAATGTGTGTGCGGGAGAAGCAATGCGTGGGTGGAGTTAAGTAATGTGTGGGTAAAGTAAGTAATGTTTCGGTGGATAAATATGTGACAAAATTAATGTGATGGTAGGGGGAAGTAATGTGTCAGTGAGGGAAATAAGCGTGGGCGGGAAAAGTAATGTGTGGATGGGTAAGTAAAGTTATGTGTTGGCGGGAGAAGTAATATGTGGGTGGGTGAGGAAAGTAATGCATGGGCGGTAGAAGTTATGGGGGGATTTCTGGGTGGGACGACTATAGTACATTTCTAGGTGGCGAACTTACGTGTATAGGCACTCTTGAGCCGACACATATACCTGGCAGACAAAAAACCTATCTAAATACGTCACATGAAAAAATCTTCATTGGTTCTACGATCAGCAGACATCAAAATCATGCAGTACATAGAGTCCTATTCCTTTCAAACTTCCTTGTAATGCGTTCAAAAAATTAATCTGCTTGAAAACATATGACGGGAATATGACCGGCTGACATGAAATTGGGCATATACAACAAGATATGCACTGATCCGGAAATAATGATGTGTATACTATTTGTGATGTTATTTGTCGCTTTGTTTGGGAGTCTTTAGTCGCCTTATGTTACCGATGCGGCAACCGTGACCAAACTTTAACCGATTTTCACGTCCTACATCATGTTTCCCACTTCACCGGCGGGTAGTATTCATTATCTAAGCGGGAGACACTTAGGAAACATCACCGGCGGGTAGTATTCATTACCTAAGCGGTAGACACTTGAGACTTCCACTACATGAGGAAAACAGCTGCATTACCTAATCCGAAATATCAACAAAGGCAATCTTCATAAATACAGAGCAAGATGATTAGTTGTCTTCATGGGATATACTTATCATTTAAATCGGAATCACTGTTATATCATTACCTGAGCTATAGATATGATCGGACATGAGATATACATCAACACCAAATAGTTGTGAATAAAAGAAGACTAAATTGTACATCTGTCTTTTAAAATTATTTTTAATGACGACGATTCAAATTTCACTGATAAAACATCGTTTTTCCAGTCACTAAAGACAATATTCTCACATCCAAAACAGCGACTTTATTGTAGGGCTGACGCAGAATGCAACAAAAATATAAATGGAACCTGTGCAAGCCTTGGAACCTTTATAGCAGTCCCCTAATGACTAGTGTACTTAAACTGCTACATAGCAATAACCTGCATGCGTGGTGGATTATGATATACAGGCCAATAGCCCCTAAGACTGAATTTTAACACTAGATCATCTTCTCTAGTTTGAAATTTGGGATCAGACACATAGACAAAGATTATGAAGCTCAATTTTATCACTGAATTTAATATTGTAGAGACATGGACCAGCCTAGGTTTATCAATGCAGATCAAGTTAAGCGATCTATGTGACAGCTATGTATAACTTATTTGTGGAGAGTTTGCTCTCCAGTCGGTCGCATTAAGATGACGACTAGTCAGTCATAGGGCAAAACTTTTTTCTCTTTCTCAATAGAGTGGAACGTGGCCGTCAAATCGATAACTTAGCTGGGCAAACCAAGTCAGACGCACACAGGGAATTGCTATACAGCAGTAAATGTGTAAAACTTACTTAATTTCGCACATTGTAAAAAATATAACGGTCTTAAGGCGATAACGAGCAAGTTAGACGGTAGCATCTTGAGACTTTTACAACCACGTTCGGTGGATTGGTCTTTTCCAACATCACGTCAATCAAAAAAAAAAAATAGTTTGCATAACACAACTTAACCTCGTGTTAAAAACTTAATTCATGTTTCTGCGTAAAGATACGTGTTTCTGAAAAGAGATACTTGTCACATTGAAAATCGTAAGTAGTTTTGTAAATATGAGTCGAGAAACACTATTTGATATCTGACGTCATTGCGAATTTGCCATATATTGTGCATTGTGTATTTTATTTGTGTCGGACAATGATAAAAGTTCTAACGTCACCATTTTAGGCACAGTGTGAGTACCTGGAGTGCGCGTGTGCAGTGGATGTCGATAAATCGCACTTCGAGCAAATACATTAAGTAAGTCGCTAACATCGACCCCTAGACTTGCACAAGCCACACATGTACTAACCTGCCAGTCTTTGTGTTATATCATAAATCAAGCATCGTAAACCCGCCCATTTTCCATGAACCTGGTTACCCTACGAAACATACTCACAAAAGCGCTATTGTAATATTTCGTATACTCATACGCACTCTTCGTCCTCTCACAAATGAATCTGAACACATTCTCAAGATCAGTGTTACAAAAAATGTCTCTCATCTTACACGACCTATAGGTTACTTAGTGCTCAAATCGAAACTGTCACACCAACCAACAAAGCATTTTGACCTCAATGAGGTATTTATTGAAAAAAAACCGGTTTTCAATTAATCAGGAAAACTCAATTACTACATTAATAATTGTAGAACAATAGGGCATGATTTTAAAAAGAAATAATGCCCGCACATGCAAAAGTAACTTTCATTAAGCTACAATCTAAACCAAACCAAAAAGAATTGGGTATCGGCTTTCTTACGCAACACCCATCACGAATCGCACAATAAAGGTTCATTTATGAGGCAGAGGACAAATATGCAATTGCAAACTGAACAAAATGGTTTCAACAAAAGTAGTCAGTATCGTGATTAATTTAGTCCTTCATAACGCCGAATAAAATAGAAATTTTCATATATGTAAATCTTAAATTGAAATCATCGAAAATTGTTAAGAGATAAATATTTACAAAACAGTAAATAAAAGTGATACTAGTATCCTGTTGACCAATTTAATAGGTAATAAGATTGGGATGTCCTGTTGACCAATTGAAAATATTTTGTGTCAATTCTTTAGATTATGTTATGTACCAGCAAAAAGGAAATATGACACTGAACACGTACCAGCAAAAACTTAGTCTCAGATAATCAATTATTTTTTCAACATTTCACAAAATATACATGTATTTAAGTTGATTTGAACTTGAATCCAAATATATCTTTGCTAATGAATGTGACACATGTCAAAAAGAAATTAACTACCACATGCCGTCATCGTAGCTCTTTTAAAGAATTGCAACTTACGTGCTAATATCAAAATGACATCAAAAGCATTGACGACTGCAATTTATCGAATAAACAAAATAAATCTGTTTTCAACAGTATTCAACTGCATTAAGAACATTCTTTTGCAGTATCAGAAAGAAATGAGTATCAACATTGAAGCTTACTAAATGCTAGTTTGAAAGTCTTCACACATTATACTTGAAAATTTCAATGACCGCTAGGTATCAATTAGCATTAATTATTCATTTACTTTCTTACTTTTTGATAATGATAACATGGTATCCTAATTACATGTATAATTCAGAAACAATTGTCATGCAAATATTTTGACACGTCATTCACGACGCTTCTAGAAATTTATAAAACAAGAGGCCCATGGGCCTTAACGGTCACCTGAGATTTGAAATATTTCAGTTTATTTAATTGACCCTTTTTGGCCCCCCCCCCCCCCCCCCCCCATCATCAGCCCATAGGGGTCAGTCAGGGCCAACATATGCATATTATCAAACTTTCATTCCATGCTGAAAATGTTAACGAGAATGAATTCCAATAGAAATCAAAACAAATCAGTCAAAAATGTGATTTCCGTATATAAACTATAATAAAATTTACCCCCTCCCCAGGGGCATACTTGTGACCTCAGGGTCATGAAATTTAAAATTTCAATAAAGCACCATAAGACCCATCAAACTATAAAGAGTATTTGATTCCACCTTATTTCAGTCTTGAGAAGAAGATTTTTGAAATTTCAGTCAATTTGACCCTTTTTAGCCCCGTCCATCAGCCCCGTGGGTCAGTCAGGGCCAACATGTACATGCCATCAAACTGTCATCCCTTGCTGATAATTTTTACAAAATTAGAATGAATTCCAAAAGAAATAAAACAAATAAAAGTCAAAGATGTTATTTCCCTATATAAACTATAGTAAAGTTAAGCCCCTCCCCAGGGGTAAACGTGAAACCCCTGGGTCATGAAATTTACAATTTTGGTAAAGCACCTTAAGACCCTTCCATCTATGAAGAGTGTTTGATTCCAGCATATCTGAGAGTAGAGAAGAAGATTTTTGAAATTTCAGTCAATTTGGCCCTTTTTAGCCCCACCCATCAGCCCCTGGGGGTCAGTCAGGGCCAACATGTGCATGCCATCAAACTGTCATCCCCTGCTGACAATGTTTACAAAATTAGAATGAATTCCTATAGAAATAAAATAAATTAAAGTCAAAAATGTGATTTCTCTATATAAACTATAGTAAAGTTTAGCCCCTCCCCAGGGGCAAACGTGAAACCCCTGGGTCATGAAATTTACAATTTGGTAAAGCACCTTAAGACCCTTCCATCTATGAAGAGTGTTTGATTCCAGCATATCTGAGAGTAGAGAAGAAGATTTTTGAAGTTTTAGTCAATTTGACCCTTTTTGGCCCCGCCCCTCAGGCCCCTGGGGGGTTGGGACCATATAATTTACAATTTTGGTTGACCTTTAGCCATTGAAGCTTCCTGCCAAATTTCATAGAATTTGGTTTGTGGGTTTTGGAGAAGAAGTCGAAAATGTAAATTGTTTACGGACGCACGACGGACGATGGACGACGGACGACGCACGACGACGGACAAAAGGGGATTAGAATAGGTCACTTGAGACTTTGTCTCAGGTGACCTAAAAAATCATGGTGGGTATCCTTTCCATTTCTAGATTGCTCAACAACATCAGATACATTCCAAATGTAAAAGTGTGATTTATATTATAGACTACAGTCAAAATTTTCAGTGGGGTTTTTCTTTGGGAAGTTTTGACTAAATATCTGTGAATCCATCCTCTCTGGACAATAATATAAAACATAATCACAAATCTGCCAGAGTTAAATCCCTGTGCGTGGAGGTCTGACTGTCAGCAATCTCACATTTTCTCTGGGGTTACGGCTGACCCATCATTTGAAGCAGACTGTTCTTTCTTTTTCTCCTTAAGATGACTTAAAAAGCTTTCCAGTTGATTCAGCACTTCCTTCTTTTTCAGCTCTTCCTGTGCAGTAAGAGGGGGAGGGTGTGGTGGAACCTTTGGTTCCTGTTTGATGGACATTGCGATCTCCCCAAGGACCGGTTGTTTGACTTTAGGGAACTTAGCGCGTGTAAATTTGGGTGTACCTTTGTCATAAGGGTCAACGTAAGTATGTGGTGACCGGTTGGACGACCAGGATTTATGCCCATGGCTATAGCCTTTCCTAGAAGGTGAGTACCGAGATTGCTTTTTCCTGCTGGGACTACGAGATGAGGATGATGACGAGAAGGATGATGATGCGCTACGTGATGACCTGGAATCCGATGAGCTACGACTTCGTGATCGTTTATTACTTTTGTGATAGTCCTTGTTATACTTCTTGTTCTCATAGTCTCGGTTATGCTTGAATGACCCCCTATATTTCCCTCTACCACGATACTGATTTTTCCCTTGTCCACGCTGGTGGAAATTTCGACCTCTGTATCCTCCTCTGCCTCTGTCAACCCCTCCATGTCCAGAGCCGCGGGGAAAATATTTGTTTTTCTTGTAGTCATCAGACAGGTGCTTGTATTTGCTACCTTCTGAGTAATGACGATCTCTTGAACCACTAGAACCTTTCTCCTTCTTGAATATTTTCTCCATCTTCCTGTAACGGCCAGAACTAACATCAGGAACCTCATCTTCATGGTAACTTTCATAGGAACTTTCAGATGAGGAGCTAGTGCGTTCAGATTGTTTAGAGCCATCTTTAGGGTCTTTCTCTTTCAGACTGTGTTTATTTTTATCTGTTGAAGGTCTACGCTCTGGTGAAGGTCTACGATGCCGTGAACTTGAGTGGGTTCCTCGACTACTTGTGATGGATCCCTCACGGCTGTCCCGGCTAGAGTGACCTTTGATGTTATCTTCAGACAATTTATTGTCACTGAAATGATCATTCTTGATATGAATCCTCAATCCTTCCAAGTCTCTACTTGCTTGTGCCCTTTCTGTGTCCGTCATCATCTTTGGTTTCTCCATATCATTCTTACCATCTTCACTTTCAACACGTAGGTTTACATCATTTGTTTTTCCTTCTGAAATTATTTTCTTCTCGAAAACCTTTTCATCCAATTCTTGATTCTTGTCCTGTGGCATTGTGTCAAACCGAGACTTCCTCCTCCGTTCAATGTGGCCTTCCCCATCTCCTGGACTGTCCCATTTAGACTTTATCGCTTCTTCATTTGGCATGACCAATGACGAATCATGATCCCTTGATGAACCTCGACCTCTTGGCTGAATCTGGTCTTTATCCTTGTTATTCCTGATTTCATCAGGCTTTCCACCTCGAGGTTTTTTCACAAAATGTGTCCTATTGTATTGTGCCTGTTTGCGCTTCCTTTCCAATTCAATTTCTGTAGCCCGTTTCCACCTTTCATATTTCATCTGCAGATATTGCCTCTTATGTTCTCCAGGGGACAAAGATCCTTCTCTTTCATCCATGGAATGAGCTGAACTCGATCTTGATCTTTCCCTCTTCATAGGGGGTAACTTCTTTTCACTGGATTTGCCGGCAATTTTAGTTTTCGAATCTGCTGAATACTCATCCTCACTATCGTATTTCCTGCCTCCATCTTTGGAACCAAACTTTTGATGGTCCTTCCTATCTTTGTCAACAAAAGCACCTTGTTTCATTTCAGAACCTTTTTTATAATCATGGATTTTTTTCTCTTTCCTATCACTTTTACTGATGACTCGATCATTCCCACTCTCACTAAAATGGCCAGGCTTTGATTCAAAAGAACTGTCCAGCTGGCTTTCTCTATCACTGAAGTGATCATGTTTTGTTTCAAATGAACTGTCAAATTTGCTATCTCTGTCACTGATATCCTCATAGACCTCCCTACTTTTTCTTTTCGGTTGTGATCTTGAGGACGATCTGTCCCTGCTCCAAGATCTCCTGACCTTCTTTTCACTCCTGGTTTCCTCGTTCTCCCCTGATTTTTTCGTACTCAACTCTTTATATTTATCTTTGGAATGGAGTTTTGATTTATGTTTAGAGGAGACTTCTTTACGTTTATCTTTAGTCCCCTTATCTTTTCCTGTCATGCCGTCTTTGTGAGGTTCCTTCACTTCAGCCTTTCTCTTCTCCTCTGGTGGGGGAGTGGTTCTGTAGTTCCCATCAGCGCCAAAAAGAAACGAAGATGTGTGGTCAACTTTAAAAGCTTCAGAAGGAGATTCGATTTTGATCTTAGCTTCTGACTTGCGATCCAGCTCAGCCTGGTAATCTTCTCTAGAAGACACTGGGTTCATGTATTTGCCAGCCTCTTTATCCAACTCTCCTTTGCGATGTCTATCCTTCTCCCTCCGCTGTTGTCTATGACCCCTGGGAGCAGATGAATTCTCACTGTCTGAGGATGAACTACTGTCACTTGAGCTTCCGCTGCTGCTGCTGCCACTACTACTGCTGCTGCTGCTGGACTCAGGTGAGCGGTGTCGTCGAGAATGGCTTCTCTCTTCAAAATGTTGTTCTGCACTTCTCCTTCTTTTATTGGAATCTCTGCAAGGCAGAAATAAATTTCAAGTAATTAGAACCAACAATGGAAAGCCAGAAAGAAAACACTTTTGTGAATTTTCCAAGTAAAATTTCTTATGTAAATTATAAATTTTCCAAGTAAAATTTCTTATGTAAATTTATAAATTTTCCAGAAAAAAATGTAACTGTTCCATGCAAAATATTGATATGCAGTATGGCAAAATGCTTTCTTTTGCAACCTTTGACCTTTAACCTTGACCATCAATGTCTAATCAGGTGTTGACCTATATGGTATGATGCTATAGTGTGAATATCAATTAAATCTGTTCTGGGGTTCATGTCAGATATTGTGTACACGATTTTTTTAAAATTTACTTTTGAAAAGTGGTTAAGTGTGACCTTTAAACTTGACCAATTACGACCAAAATCTTATTAGGTGTAGACTTTGATGGTGTGATGCTATGTTGATTACATAAACAAAATCTGTTCATGAGATATCATGTACACAAAGTTTTCACAGGCGCACGCACACACAGACAGGTGGTAATGGGGCAGGGGCTATAAAAAGCATATAACATCTTCTTTCCATACCACTTAAAACCATAATAGACTTTATTGCAAAAACATCCTTTAATTACAATATTGTTTTACTCAATTCCTGTCAAATCAACCTTTAATATTTTAGGACACAAATGTATGATATTTCAAAGATAAAGTTCACGCAGCAGATGTAGAATCACATGCCAAAAATGCACAGATCAGGAATTTGAGTAAGAAATCATTCTACACACTGAATGTTTGAAAAACTCTCTGTATACAATTAATGTGAATCATTAATTCAGGAATATCACTAATTTTTGTAGGTGATATCAAAAGTTCAATGCAAGTGAACCTGTGTCCCAAGTAAGGGGTTCCATGGGAGATACAGCAGTACAAACATTTTCTTTGATATAGGTCAAAGTTCAAAATGTAGGTCAAAGTTACCTAATTTTGTTTCAGGAGACAACGCCTCACCTAGGTGAACATAATAATGCCCCCAGTATGAAATAAGTTCAAGTGACAAATAGCGTAGGAGCCAGACAAACTTTTTCTTTGATGTAGGTCAAAAATCAAAATGTAATGAAGGTCGAGTGACCTACTTTTGGTTTAAGACACACTGCCTCACCTAAGTGAACCCATGTCCTAAGTATGAAATTCCAGTGACATGTAGTGTAGGAGAGTTGGGACAAGAGAATTTGCAGAAGGACAGATGGTCAGGACACAAAACTGTAGTACGCCTGCTTCCCAGCAGGGGGCAAAAATGTGCATGAACGGTCAACCAAATAGAATGCTGGTTTCCGGTGAGGGACAATAAATGCAAAAGACCAGTCAACCAACAAGAGGCCCAATGGGCCTGTATCGCTCACCTGGCTCTACAGCAACTTTTAAGTTGATTGAGGTCATTTCTACAAATACTATGCTGATTACTTTATTCAAATATCATAGTAAGCTAGGTTTATTCATATTAATAAATTTTCTAGTCCTTCATTTCAGCATTCTATTGGCCTAATATCAGGTCTCAGAGGCTCTTGGCTATCGCAAAATTATTGTTTACAGATTTAAGCTGATTTCACCCCTGTGACCTTGAAAGTAGGTCAAGGTCATCCATTTGAACAAACTTGGTAGCCCTTCACCCAGCATGCTAAAAGCCTAATATCAAGTCCCTGGGCCTCTTGGTTATTAAGAAGAAGTAATTTGAAGATTATAGCCTATTTGACCAATGTGACCTTTAGTGGAGGTCAAGGTCATTTATTTGAACAAACTTTGTAACCCTTCACCCCAGCATGCTACAGACCCAATATCAAGTCCTTGAGCCTCTTGGTTATTGAGAAGAAGTTGTTTGAAGATTATAGCCTATTTGACCCATGTGACCTTGAATGAAGGTCAAGGTCATTTATATGAACAAACTTTGTAGTCCTTCACCCAAGCATACTACAGACCCAATACCAAGTCCCTAGGCTTCTTGGTTATTGAGAAGAAGTTGTTTGAAGATTATAGCCTATTTGACCCACGTGACCTTGAATGAAGGTCAAGGTCAGTTATTTGAACAAACTTTGTAGCCCTTCACCCCAGCATGATACAGGCCCAAAATCAAGTCCCTGGGCCTCTTGGTTATTGAGAAGAAGTTGTTTAAATGAAAAAGTTGTCGCCGGACAAACGGACGACGGACGCCGTACCACGGCATAAGCTCACTTGCCCTTCGGGCAGGTGAGCTAAAAATACTGCTGGTTCCCAGGTTGGGATTAACTGGGTATAACGGTCAACAAAAATGACTGCTGGTTCCCGGTGGGGATTAACTGTATATGACAGGTCAACCAAAATGACTGCTGGTTTCCGATGAGGGACTGTAAATGCATATGACAGGTCAGCCAAAGTGACCTGTTTGGTCTTTGTCATATACTGGCTTTACATTCATTTTAATCAGAATTTATTTGGCTCACCATGGATTATGTAGTAAATCAGGTAATGTTTAAATGATAAAATCTAAAAAAGAAATTATGTTGGTTGAATGGTAAGTATATTATATACCCGTGTTTAGATCTGTCTTCTTGAATTAACTTTTTTAGAGTTCTTGAAGTCTCTTTGTTCCGATGCCTGTCTGAGAACTTTTCCAGACTCCTGTCTGGGGGATTAACAGGTGATGGAGATCGGCCCCGTATTGCTCTCTCACGCTCCTTCCTATCCTGGAGCGAACGAAAAATATCACATTAATTAATTTCAAACTGTAGGTAAGTGATAATGCTTTTATATCATAACAATCTGACTAAAATGGATTACCTTCAAAAGAAATGTTTATACTTTCCATAACAAAAACCTAACTTATACTATCGAACAAGTACAATTTTTCTCCATAGATGCAATACATATCAGCAAAAAGGTGACCCTAAGAGATTTAAATAAAACTAGAACTGTCGTCCAGAGGGCCAACTCATACCCCCGCCTCTCCACCGCCACTCTGGTGAAGATTTCCCAACAAAAACCTGTTTTTAGTGAACGGGTTACCACAGCAACCTAAATTTGGGGGAAAAAACCTGCATGCATGCATATGTACACATTATGAGTCCCTTAACATTCCTGTGTGTTTCAAATGAAATAGGTTGCTAGCTATATAGGAGTTGTCCGAGTTGTCTTGACAAAGTTTTCCATAAAAATGTGGGTATTGAAACCTGGTAACCATGGAAACCGAAAATTCTGTAGAGAAATATCACGCATGCTCATTTACACATGGTCCCTACCACTCCTATGTAGTTTGACTTGAAGCAGTTCACAGGTTTATGAGGAGTTGACTGGAAAAAATTCCCACTCACCCAAAAAACGAAGTATAGTGACCTGGTTACCATGGTAACCACAAAATTACAACATTATATAGATTACGCATATCTACAATGTATAAGGGTTATTGCCATAAAGTTTTGTTGAAATTCCCTCAGTAGTTTAGGTAGAAGTAGCCGGTACATCGTTGTGTCTACAGACTCACCCAAAAAATGAAGTATAATGACCTGGTTACCAAGGTAACCACGAAATTACAACATGATATAAATTATGCACATTTACAATGTATAAGGGTTTTGCCATAAAGTTTTGTTGAAATTCCCTCAGTAGTTTAGGTAGAGTAGCCGGTACATCGTTGTGTCTACAGTCTCGCCCAAAAAACAAAGTATAGTGACCTGGTTACCAAGGTAACCACAAAATTACAACATGAAATAAATTATGCACATTTACAATGTACAGACCCGTGTACGTTCGCAGTTCCGATTTAAGCGTAGCGTTTCCGTAGCACTTCCGTATGACTTCCGTAGCATTACCGTATCACTTCCGTACCATTTCCGTATCACTACCGTAGCATTACCGTAGCATTTCCGTAGCACTTCCGTAGCATTACCGTACCATTTCCGTAGCATTTCCGTAGCGTTTGCGTCCACTTACCGTAGCATTACCGTAGCATTTGCGTTTACCTATTTTCACTCGCTGACCGTCTCATAACCGTTCGCTAAAAAATATTGCGGAGTGTATTTTTTATCGAAACGAAATTTAGTTAAATATACTTACCGAACGTCACTAAAGCATAGTAGCGACAGCAAATAATTTAATAAGGAGGTGAGAATTAAATATATATGGTTATACATCTTTCTGTATCTTTGTTTAGAAAAAATAACACTCTCACAAAAAACAAGTCAAGTCACATGGTCCATCGATCTAAGTGTGATAAAAAAATGGCGGATCCTAGTATAGTAGTCGACGCATTACGATGGAAACGAAGATGAAGATCGTGTCAAATAAACAATATTTCCTTTACTGTGCTATAGTCAAACCTTTAAAACAGTTCCATGTAATATGCACTGGTCAGGCTACATGTATAGGGTACAAATGGTCCAGACAGTATCACACAGGTAAACTAGGGTAGTTAGACTTAATTGTCAGCGATGATACAAACAACACAGCATGTTGTACACTGGTCAACTAAAGGTACGGTATTCTGCGGACCAAGTGATACTAGGTGTGAAAGGTAGAACAATAAGAGATAATTATGACCTACAGGTAAGGCTATAGACTGCTTCATAAAACTTGGCTTCCAACATTAATGAGAATGTCATCGTGATCTACGGAGTTATTCATTATTTATTTCAGTTTTAAAACCCAAAGGTCTAATCACAAAATTGATAACACATGATAAAATCAGAGACCGTATAAATGTGATATATATTTCTCTCGGTAAAACTACGACAGGAAATTCAAATCTATATCTTCGGATCATATGTGATATATATGTATGTATCTGATAAAGTATAACAAGAGTAAATTAATTACAAAGTAAGAGCAAATACGGTATATAAAGTGCATACACATGTGAAATAGAACTAAATAGAAATCATCCAGATAATCAAGTTAGTCTTGTTATGAACAGTAAAAAAGAGACTTAATTCTGAAAACAAATCTTCGTCCGACATAAATCTCTCGAGTGAGACGTTAAAAAACTGTCAGGAATATGACAAACGTAGTTTTAATCAATTAGGACTCTTTTAAGAACATAACAATTTCTTACAATAATCCAGAATTTACAGGGATAAAGCAGGGTTGAGCTACTCGAGTGTAGGACAAAAGCCCCCCCGGACATTAGCCCCCTAGGACAAAAGCCCCTGCGGACGAAAGCCCCCTTATAAATTTAGCTGGTATACTTTATATAAATCTGTACTTTTGAAAAACAAAAACTGTATATATACTGCTGTTTTTATCTCTGAAATTTGTAATATACTGCAAATATTGATAATCAAAGAAATGCCTACAAAACATGTTGCTCTGTGTTGTAATTTTAATTTTAGGAATGATTAAAATCAAAGAAACAATATAAAAACAATTTATACCTGTGCAAACATAGAAATTTCACTGTTGATACACATGAAGCCATTAATGATATATTTCCTTCGAGGAGAATACAACATCAATGAAAAACCTACCAAACACCTGTGTAACAGCTTATTGTTTATGTAACAGTAAAATCAATGAAAAACCTACCAAACACCTGTGTAACAGCTTATTGTTTATGTAACAGTTCAAGTAGTTGTTTACATTGCAGAAGCCACTGGTGACTGAAGTCACTTACATATATATGTAGCACTTAATATAACCACTGCTAAAACATATATTGTAATTTAAAAAAAAAATGAATAAATAAAAACATAAAAAATAAAAAAAATAAATATAATTTTTTTTATGAAGGGGCTTTTGTCCACTTTTTGATTAGTGTGAAGGGGCTAATGTCCGGGGGGGCTTTTGTCCTAGGGGCTAATGTCCGGGGGGGCTAATGTCCGGGGGGCTAATGTCCGGGGGGGCTTTTGTCCGTACCTCGAGCTACTCGACCTAGTCAAAAAAAGATGTGGAACTAAAAAGTTAAATTATCCTGTACAAGTTTGATCAAGCAGGCTATGTAAAGATTTGAATAAAAATATATGTATTAATGCCTACATACCAGACTTGGTAAGTTGAATTGTGTACAAAACATGTAATATAGACTATGATCGTTTAATTTTGATTTAAAACACGTAAAAGATGTAAAAGAGAGGGTGAATCATTTGAATCGCGTAGTTTAAGGACTGATATTATACAGATATTTTTTGTATCATCACACTAACATCATCGTCAAAGTTGGAATAGCAAAAACTTTTCTTCGTGGCAACGTTGCTTTACTTCATTAAGAAACACATCCGCTGCTAGTTTGATAGAATTTTATAATTATTGGTATGCACAAAAAATATTTGCTTTGGTGTCTTTTCTAAAATTGTTATTTTGTAAAAAAAAAAAATAAAAAAAAAAAAATAAAAATAACACACACACCCTCACACATATACACAGATTTAAATAACAGTCATACAAGACACTTGTTAATACTTCTATTATAAAAAGCATACATTTGTAATTTAAACTCTTGAGATGGTGATGGTTTCATGATATATGTAAACTTAATAAATTTCGATTTTTACTGTGAATTTCTAAGATTTGTTATAAGTAGCCTCTATAAATTCATTTGAATCATTATTGTATAAGTCATATTCAACTTGACATTTTCATATTTTCTTTCATGAAAGTAAGAACAGGCTACTGCTATAGTTTAAACTCACTCAGGTGTAAAATTTGACATGTTGGCCAGGTAATACAGGTAAATTTCTGTATGTTGGCTAACTGAGAATAAGCCATAATTGGACCCCGGGGGGTTAATTGGCGACAGGTCACCTGGCCAGGTATACCACGTGCCAGACATAAAAGAGCTAGACTGATCGGCATCTTACAGGTAAAGTGTGATAGGATGCATGTCCTCAAGGCTGTGGGGTTGCATATTGCGCCCAGTTGGCCGTTGGCAACAGGCCTTTCATAGATGTTTGGCTTCAATGTAATGTACATGTGGTCTGGACTTGTACATGTCTCAAGATCTGTCGACAGAACATACAATGTATAATATCATATAGATGACTTGTACTGTAAAAAGCCTTTCAAGTTGAGAATAACAATGTAAAAGAAACTTTAGTAAATTAACATTCAATTAAAATTTAAAATATTAATATTTTGTCTGACAAAATATTTACATGAAGTATATGTACACCTGAGTCAGCCATTATTAGGCCTCTGACACAAACTGATGTATTGTAATAGAAGCATGTAAATGATTAAAATGATCGCAAACAGCATCAAAATTAATTTCAAAAGTAGATTCTTCACTCTACACTGTTGAAGTCTTTATATATTGAATCAAAATATTACCGGGAATGTCCTTTGTGATAATAAGTTTAAAAAAAAAACTATTGTGCACTAATTATACGTTTACTTCAGTACCTTAAATCTCGTGCACTCCTCACTTCTCCTAGGGTGCAAAGGTTAACTGATTGTCACTCAACTGTAGTTGTAGTCCATTAATAAATATTTTCAGAGTGTTATCCATTATCACGTAAACATACAGAGTCTGCTCCATTGCAGACGTGTGATATCAGAGACATATATATGTCTCTGGTGATATACACGTATCTGATTGCACATGTACATTGTATAGTCTGAAGTATATAATTATTGATGTTTTGTTTTTAGTTTTTATCCCTCCCCATGCAGCCAGAATTTCCTCTGATCCGACATCAGACTTTTAAACAAATCGTCAATGCTTACACACCATTAATATTACCAGTGATTGTTATATATAGACTTGCCAGGCATGTACATGTACTTGACTTAATTGTCCCCCTTACTTGTTGCCATGGGTACTAATCCCCCCTCCCCACCACCATCAACTTCACCTGATGGCCATGGATATACACTTGATTAGGAGTCACCGGGCTCAGGTGTGTAAGTCATAACCACACCTGGTCAGTTTCTCCTTTTTACAATTAGCCCTAGGCGGGTCTATTCATAGCCTGGTCAATCTGTGTTCAGAATTCTTGATCTGTTTACCTGTACCTAAATTAACACTTTGATACAAGTTTTACAATTCAATTAGTTTATTACTTAAACCTTAGGGTTTATCAGTACAAATGCGGTGAATAAATGCAGTGAAAATATAGATAAATACATAAAAACAAAACGATAAAGTTCGGACACACAGAGACAACACATACGCGACCGCAGCGCTAGTGTAGAGAGTGATTTTATTTTAAAATTAAATACTATCGTCTTTTGTTGCCGAGAATAATAAATTATGACCTTAATATTTCCGGTTTCTAAAAGTTGTACAAATTCTCGCAAACTGAGGTTTTCTATAGTAGTACAGTTTGATAAAACGTTCTTCCACTTCCCGATACAACATTCACTCCATCAGACACCTTTCACTGTCGTTTCTACGAGTTCGCTTCGTCTAGGATCCGCTTTTTATAAGAACCAGATAATTTATTCAGAAACGGTCCATTATTTGTGAGCGTCAACCGAAGCATTTCCGTAGCATTACCGTAGCATTACCGTAGCACTTCCGTAGCATTACCGTACCATTTCCGTAGCATTACCGTACCATTTCCGTACCATTTCCGTAGCATTACCGTACCATTTCCGTAGCATTACCGTAGCATTTCCGTAGCGTTTGCGTTTAAGACGGAACAGCGAACGTACACGGGTCTGTATAAGTGTTACTGCCATAAAGTTTCGTTGAAATTCCCTCAGTAGTTTAGGAGGAGTAGCCGGAACATCGTTGTGTCTACAGACGGACAGACGACAAAAAATTACAATCAGCTTTAGAATACTGTTTAAATGCACAGAAAAATATTAAAAGGTATATTTTGAAAATGTCATCATGGACATTGTACCTTTCTAACAATCATGTAGCGAATGAGTTCCCGAACCTCCACGGACTCTGGTTGTAACAGCATGGCTTTTCTGTACTGCTTCTCTGCACCCTCGAAGTCACTCCTGTCTTCCAGCCTGTCAAAAACAAAATCAAACGGCAAATGAAGTTAATCAGAAAGCAAAGACCTACATCTAAAACACTTTGACACCTTGTATCCGTTATATTTAAAAAAAAAAAATTTTTTTTTAGTTTTTGGTTAGGAGAACAAATGAGACATTTGATTAAGTTAAGTCAACTTACACCTTGGCCAAGGCTAGAAGAGTTTCGTAAAGGTATTTCCTTGCATTCATGTGTTGGCTGTTGACTTCCAAAGCCAGCTCAAAGTCCTCAATGGCTAGAGTGTAACTTTCATTGTTGGCATAGCTGCATATAATGAGAAAACAAAATTTTGGAGATCTCTGCTGACAAGAAATATGACGTTAGCTTCTGACGAATAAAACTGATCATGATGTTACAAACTGATCAATAATGAATTATGAAAAACAAATTACTTCCCTTTTAAATGTAAATTATCATATTTGTAATATAGGCCCTAGGGTTAAAATCTAGTATTTTATCTAATGGCAAAAATATATTGTAACATTTTCTGATTGTGTATTTAGTCATATCAGAATGAGATACTTTTCAGTCCAAAATATGGCTTTGACATATGACAATATTTTACTCTGCAGTGTAGTACCCCGATATACATCACTGTCCAGTATCAGACATTCCCCAGCATCAACTACATATCAAGTATTCACAATTATTCCAGTATTCACATTATTGTAGGTTATCCATATCTGAAATAATGGTATATTGACAGTACATTAACTGAAAAAAAAACCAAAAAAAACCACTGTTCCGACGCAATGAATACTACCATAATCAAAATACCCAAGTGTTCCTTATGACACCTGTGAAAAACTTTATCCTTAGGTCGTAAGTACTTTGTTTCCTGTTGCTTAAGTTAAATACAGAGAACCAATCCCTTATGTTTCCAGGTGCTCATTTTGAGCAATTTAAACTTCTAGACTTAAAGACCACACTACAGTCCTACGATTCATTTTCTTATCTATCACATGTACTGTATTCAACCAAACAAAGAGGATGTGTGCGCTAATTGAAGCATATAAAAACTTCCTTACCTCATTGACCTTCTAATATAAATTAATTCTTTAACCAAAGACGCTGGATTGTTTTCGCTACATAAAGGTATGTAATTGATTAAAAAAATAATGCTTCGAATTTGTTCCCACACTGAGTTTTTATCCTCACACAAAGTTTTATTTAGCATATCCCTTCAGAAATTTTGTAAGCACATATTTGATCCGATAAGTGAACTTATCTGATCAAATATGATACTTTATCTTTAGCTTAATTCATATTTTAAGATTTTTTTTTCCTGCTAGTGTAGTTTGTACTGTCCTCTAATTAGAAGTTCACATTTTATTCATATTTGGTAAAATTAGTTTGATCAAGAAAAGTCCCCTCCATTCCATGTGTACTTACCTTAAGTAACTGATCATTTGCATAAAAACTCATGTTCTGAAAAAAACAACATCCAGGCGAATTCTTTAGTTCAACTTACAGCGCCCCGCGAGCGACCAGAGCCTCCACATTTTTATTGTCTATCTGTAGAGCCTTGTTTAGATACTGCATTGCTTCCACTTGTTTGCCGGCCTTAAACATGGCTACGCCATTAGCAACACTGAAAAACAAATTCATTTCAGACTTAGAAAGAATTCATTTTTACAAGATAATGTCTAAAGAAACAGTAAATTTGTGATGTGTCCACTAGTGGTACACGTTTTGCTCTGATTTAACAAGGGGTCAAATAATAAATATATACTTTTATCTAACAGCAATTTATGAGATGTACATAGTTAAAGTTCGTATTAATTCCTCATGTCAGCCAAAATGAAAGCATGTAGGGTTGGAAGAAATGGTCAAAGGGATTTGTCATAAACTTCTAACCACTTAATGACTACTGGTTCACACATACAAGTGTAGCAACAACTGGTTATACTCTAAAATCCAAACATAAATTTAATGTTTTCAAAAAAAGTTATATCATAAACCAGATTACAGAACTCATTGGTGATGAAAATCAGTTTCACTTTCAGAATCGATAATCGGAAACGCGAAATCGAATGATTATCGATTACAATCGGTTTTCTAAATTTAGCAAAGCTGTCCGTTTGTAGAAGTTAATTCTACATCTCAAGTACATTGCATGTCTTAGCCTTTGATATCAATATATCTAATACTGAACACAAACAGAGTATTTAATGGTTGTTGATATATTCAAATCTCCTTAATCACTTGTAATCATGATCATCCAATGAATATATCTGTAAAATATAAAACATCAACTACTTCTTGGTTTCGTAACATTACAAAATTATGTGAAGACTTCTTGGTTTCGTAACATTACAAAATTATGTGAAGACAAAGATTTTCCATTCATTGTTTTTTCATAATTGTCATTGGTGATCGTTTTTTATTTTTTCATTTTTTTTTCTGTCATCGGCTCACCACTTGAACTCACTGCATTATTGGATGCAAGGCAATAGTTAGTCAATGGTGATGGCTACCGAAGAGGTTAAAATAAATTATTGTTTTGGAGACAAGGAATCACATTCAATTGAGTCATAAATTCAGAGAACTGTTTGAAATTGGCCTTCTGTTCTTCCTTTATCAGACACATGTTTCCCACCATGCTGATACTGGAAACCCTTTAGGAAGAAAATCAGTTTATTGTATGTAAAAAGATACCAATTACTGATGACATGTTACACAATGATATCCCTATGTGTTTCATCTCTCTACCTTCACCAATTCTTGTGATATTTTCTATACATTTTTCAGTTTAATTTCAATGCTATTTTTACTGAAACAATTTAATATCTGAAAATAAAAAATTAAAATTTGATTTCCAGAAATATATTTTAAATAATATGTAACCTGAGTTAATAAACCTACCTTTGGTGTGCCCACTTCTGAGACTGGTATTTTCTCAAACTTTCAGCATATTCTTTTTCAGGGATATTTTTCCTAAAAGTAATTATATTTTCATTATTCATGCACCAGTGGGACATTCACAATCAGGAACCTCACTTTCTGAAATTAGCATTGTGACTCTCAACACTTGACATGCCGAGTCTCATTCTAGATACGACACATTTGATTATTATGTATACAATTTATTTATTTGAAATACAGTGTAAATGATTTCAATATTCATATTAATTAAATATATTGTGTGAACTGTCAACAGCACATTTTAGTATCAAATGCTACTGTCCAGTTCCCAACATAATATTACAAGACAGAGTAGAAATAACATTTTAACACTTTAACAGACTTTTTTTTCTTTATTACGAACAATATTTAAGACATCGTCTTCTATCTTTTTATTCCTGAAATTAGGATAACCTTTCATGTCACCTGATCGCTGCCTGGATATTGGCTTTAATTAAATTTAATTGATGCTGAGATTGTCTCGTCACGATATACCTGTGCAGCCCACGCATGATGGACGTCGACTCAGACAGGTGTAATAGTCCTAGCAGACTTGAAACATTGCCTGAATTGTTGAAGCCCAGGATTGAGTGTAGCAATTCATCAAAGGCTAGTCCTCGGATGTGTAACTTCCGTCTGAAGAAAATAAACTAAATGTAGACACATGATCACCCTGAAATACCGTAAACTAATAAGTATTTGTGATTTTTTTTTACCATTATTTGCATGTCAAAACAATGATGAAAATGTCCTTCACCACAAATTTGTTAATTGCAGAATTGTATTCAAGTGAAAACTGAGAACTTATTTTGCTTATATCATGGGTGTAAGAACTAGTCTCTGATATGAAACTAATTGCAAGTATAAATGACTAAGAAAAAAAAGTTTACACACATGTATGTAAAAGGTTAGGGTTTAGAGTTAACATTATCTGTTTATTTTGATTTCATTGATCAAAATGAAGCTGATATACATTTCCCAACTTTCGTACAATATAAAACACATTATGTTTTATCAAATAATTTTCCTACAGAAAGCTGTTTGTTTGTTGAGTATATTACCCCATAAACAGCCAGGGTCATTTTGAGGCAGGGTCTTCTTGTTGTAGTTGGTGACCACCTCATTGAACAACTTATGTGAGGCCAGTTACACACCATCCAGAGCAATAAACTAGGGTCAATTGTCTTGCCCAAGGACACAACCCTGACAACACAGACCAGCCTGTTTCTCAGCTTCCTGAGAAATTTAAACACAATCCGACACAGATTTAGAGTGTCGAACCACTCACCTCAGATCTTCACCTAAAGTTACATGACCGTCTGAGTTATTGCTGCCCCCCCCCTCCACAGAAACCAATTCAATTTTAATACAACAATCAGACTAACATCTTAACTGATGTGACTTACCTGTAATGTACTGGGAAGTCGTCCTCATTGATCAAACCCTACAAGATATTAGTAGAGTACAGTAGTTATAGGGATATCAAATACAATGATGGTTTTCTCAAATTGATAGTCAACAAAGATAGAAGCACTAAAATCTTTCTAGATAACTAGAGCCTTTCTTATTATGTCACATTTAATCTATTTCTTTGACCACTCAATCTTTTCTTCATTACCTACATAAAATAATCGTTAGTCATTAATTTCTTGGAGGAATTTCAGGGTTTTAGAAAGAGTGTGTGGATTGGATTTTTATATATGATATAGCACATTTTGAGAATTTCAATGAGATTTCCAGCAAAATTATGGGTGAATATGTGAACATTGTCCCTGGGTGATCCCTGTATGTTTACAAGGATGTGGTATAGAATTTCCAAGGGTGCCTTTTAATTTATCTTGAAGTCCTTCAATCTATCAATTTCTAAATTAGCAAGTATCAATAAATTGATAACGCTAATTAGTTCAAATTAGCAAGTATCAATAAATTGATAAAGCTAATTAGTTCAAATTAGCAAGTATCAATAAATTGATAAAGCTGATTAGTCTAACTGTACCATATCGATGCAGTTTAAATTTGTACAAGATGTAAGGTTGACATCTTTAATAAAGTCAAGCTACAGGTTACAATAAATTTTCAGAAAGTCAAATGCAATGCCTTTGTTAATGAATTTCTAAATCCTAGTAACAATTAAAAGACAGATAGAAATATCACCGTGATGTGAAAATGTATTTATAATAGTACTGAACTGTTATATGATAGTGTTCAGTTGATAAAAATACAATTTGAAGGTCAGAAACATTAGAATGTCATCCAATTAGACCGACCAATTTGATGTGGGAAAGTTCCTCTGGAAGTGACCGCTCGACCATGGACACGATGACCTTCTCTGTTTCCTGGTTCACGTTCAGGACTACACCTGTCAAAGTCATTTGAGAAGCAGTTAGTTCAAAGAGTTTGAATAAGCATACAAATACACTGGGCTCAGTTCTAAACTTGCAATTGAGATCATATACATGTGTATTCATGTGATCACCTTAACACTGAAAATGAAAGACTCTCATAAATATTTCAGGGTTAAATAGCTGAACCATGAAACCTGTAATCATTAGAATATGAATGACCTTTGACCCTTAGATTTTGGATGACCCCTGACCTTACCTCTGACCTTGTCTTTGACCTGAAATCCTTCAATGGGACTCTGGTTAGCGAAGAGTCTTGGTAACTCCTTCACTGGACAGAAAGCCTGTAAAGAAACAGCATCAGTTTCACTGTTAGCAGTAGTTTATTGTAAATAACATTATTAAACTACAACTTCTTCATTTTATTTCTTTCCAATAAGTACTTTTATGTACATTAATTTGGAAAGGACTTATAGGCTTGCCTGTTGTCCAATCTAATTTTCAAAATAATAAAATTTCTTATAATGAAATAAAAAAAAAAATCAAAGAATGATATTTTTAGCAGCTAGTATCTTATTATAAATGAAATTATTATTAAACTAAAAATTTCCTCGTTTTCTTTCTTTCTAATAAGTACTTTAATGTACATATATTTTATCAAAGAATGATTTTTCTTTTTCTTGTGACTTGAACCGGTTTCAACATCTTGTTTATATAAATATCCACATCACTCAATCTTCACCTTATAATGTAATATTGTACACAACAAGAACATGTTTAGTGATTGGAAGCCATTCCCTGCTTTCTTACCGTAGTTTTCAGCTCGTCAATATCCCTGACCTTTCCGCCGTCCATACACAACAAAGTCACGACTACGCCACTCTCCATCACTGAGGATACCACACCCACCACTAAGTCCCTCTTCTCTAGACTCTGTCAGGACAAATCATACACAGCATTAGAGACTGACATGACGGCTGTAACTTAGAATATTTATATTGGCAATATTCATGCTTTTGCATCAAAGCATGTAAAAAAAGAAGAAGATAAAGTTATAGAATAAGGGCTTTCCTGCTAGCTTCTAGGGGTGGAAAATGGGCATTAATTCCAAAATCAAATAATTTCAAATCATGTAAAGCTAAATTCCCAAAATTTATAGTTTACTCCTGAAAATTCTCTTCTCAATTCAGCCATTTTGTTCCCAAAATGAAGCAAACACCCCAACTCAAATATGTGCATAACAGCTCTGGGAATGTTGATATTGCAAGTAAGAAGACTTACGTTGAAGAAGTGTTCTCGACAGTACATGGGTGCAATACCCATAAAAGATTCCAAGGGTGGCATCTTGGCAAATTTATCTGAAAAAGATAGATCATGCATAATAAGTCATTGTGTAATTTTCCAAATAAACTTGTCACTTTTAAAGGAAAAATTTGTTCAAAATGATTTTTTAAAATACCTACATAATTGGTACTATAGATATTCTTTTATGTGATTTTAGTAGCACTTAACGAATTAAAGGATTAGAAATAAAAAATAAATAAAAATTAAGCAGTGATTGTGTTATTTTGAACAAGTTTTACCATAAAAAGTGTATCAAGAAATTTCAATATCAATATTAATGTGCAAGTATCCAAGCACAGGCAGGGATCGATCAATCTATGCATTTTTTACTAACCGTTTATGGGTAGTTTCCCCTCAGGATTTTTTTCCATTTTCCCCCTCGGGCTTCTGTGAAATTCACTGAAATATTGTATTTTCCCTCATTTTTATGGCAATAATATTCCCAAATACTCCAGATTTGCTTTCCTAATTAACCATTTGCTGTTTTTACTTGGAAAATGTGTTTTTAAAGCAAAAAACTGAAACTTTGTGATGTTTATATTTCCCATTTTCAGAACTGATTTTCCATATGGTCCAAAAAAGGTAGTATCACCTAAATTCTAGATTAATCCCTGACAGGTACTTATTTATTTGACCACATGTCCAAACCTGTGGTGAAAACAAAATTTCTACAGAGCAAAGATTTAGTTTCTGACGATTGGCCCAATTGAGTACTTGTAACGCAAGAAGTTTGTTGTATTTGTCATGGAAATTATCATTTTAATGACATAACAGACATGATGAATACCTCTAAATTCAAAAATTATTACTTGGGAGATTTTACCTGAAACAAACTTTAAAACACATGAACTGTGCAGTTGGCTATATTCTTTTCAGGGGTTTAAATGTTATCCACACATGTACGCATAAAATAAACAAAAATGAAAAATAACTTCACAAAAACAAATGGGTCTGATATAGGTCTGATTAAATATTAAAATTTTAAGATCACTGACCTGCTGTCGAAATTTTTCACTAAATTATTTTTTTTAAAAACTTCCATGATTAAAGTTTAAGGTGTCTCGAAATCATAAAAGTCAACTGTATCTGGAATAATTACGGTATCCTAAAATAAGATAATTCAGAAAAAAATTCAGAATTATCATCATAATACTTATTTTTCTGTGTATGATCAAATGTGATTAAGTGATTATTGTGCTAATCAGTTTGATCACAAGTCGATACCCGCTGCAAAAGCAAGAAAAATGAAAATAGAACACCAGTGCCAGACATACCTAAGATCAGAAGCTAATATCTTAACTGCATCGAGCTGAAATTGCACACGTGGCACAACTTTGATTACAATGAAATTCTTTTGACTGAAAATGTCATGCTACAATGAAAAAATTTGTGATGTTGACCTGATACCAATCTTCTTGATATCAAGTTTTCTTTAGACTTTATTTGTTGGTGATGATTTAGGATAGGTTGTATTCTGGGGCGATTCTTCAATAAAAGACTCCCTGGTTGTCCCGAACATGAGTAAAACTTTCTTTATCAATCATTTTTCTTCAGACATCTCTCCTCAATGTTGTGATATCAGTTCCAAAATGTCATACACTGTCTATTCCATGAGGCTTGAATAAGTAGACTTCAAAATATTTCAAAAGTATGCCATCCTGCAAGTTGCCAATTCTTGTATGGAACGCTACCTCTGGCCAATAATTAATTCCATAATGTAATTTCGTAAAATTAAGGTATATCTTCAATTGGCTCCAGCCAATCGTGCAGGTCTTTCGCCTATCTGGTACCTGAACATGTCTGTCGTATTGAACATCAATCACTCACTTAGCTCTGGGCTACATTTATATGGACACCAATACATTCTGTTTTTGTTCAGGGCTGTAACAGAAATAAACTTACATTACCACAAAACCACATCTACAGATCACCTATTGCAACCCATTAAGCATAATAATGTAATAGATATAAAGGAGTAGACTTTTTGTATATAATCTGTTTATGGTTATCAAAAAGATAGAAGATTTGGAACCAGCAATAACAATATGACCAGGAAGTCTCTCTAAAGTCAAGGACTTTCTTAAAAAAAAAAAAAAAAAAAAATTATAAAATTATGAAGTCTAAAGTGTGTACAGTTTGGTGATGGATTGTAAACTTAAAACTTTTTTTTATCTGAAAGAGATTGTCACATTTGTCTTTTCAATTTATTGTCCAAACAATTTGTCTTTTCAATTTATTGTCCATCTAATTAAATTGCATTTTTTCTTTGTTTGTTCAGCTATCAAAATCACTGATTAAACACTATCTGCTAAAAACCTATTTTTTTTAAAATTGACCACTGACATGCTATCCAATATTCAAGATTTAAACGACAAATTTCTTTTAATATTCGCTTTGAATCTCAAAATTAAGATACTCATCATGATCTTACCTACCTTACCTATAAAAAATAACATTCTTTATACTTTATATAATCCATGAAAGATATAAGATATAACCAGCAGAATTCAAATTTTTGCTACATGTAACTTATAAAATAACTTGAATTTTCATTGAATACTTATATATAATTAAATAGCACTATCATAAAAGAGCAAAACATTTTGCCTACCTTCATATCCAGTTTTCTATGCCTCCACTTTCTTCTTTCCATTTTGATTCTCAAGATCATCAGATAATGTTAAAAATCAAATTCTTGTCCAGGATTTCGTTTCCATAAAATTCTTTTCTTCAACATTCCATCGATCCAAAACCCTGGAAAAATGTCTTTCTTTCTTCTGAAAATCTGTAGACCCATAGAAATGGCACATTCTGTAAACTACTGGATAAATATATCATGTACAGGCAAATATTAATCTTCACATTTCCTTTTGATCTTCTGTACAGATCCATTTATATGACTGTACCTAGAATACCATTTCTAAGAAATTTTTACAAATTTCAATTCAGAACCTGAAAAATAGAGCTGCAGTCCAACAGGAAATCCATCATCTTAAGCTTTCTTCTTTTGTGTTACTGGATCTCTTTCGTTTGGTATATGGGCTTTGACACTACAACTTGATGCTCCAATCCTGTCTGTCTATAATTCAATGAATTTCGGCTGTTCCCCCAGTGATGCAGCAAAACTTGCAATCATAACCCTTTGGGTAAAGTTGTAGCAAGTAGATTAATAATTCATACATGTGAAATTCTTTCATTTTTTAAAATTCCTTTTTCATTATTTATTGAAACTCAATATAATAATTTATATATTGAAATTTGAACAAAGTGATTTGAACAATCATAAAGTTATAACACAAATTCTGGAAAGTCATTATTTTCTCAACGTGACAATATATATATTATAATGCCTCGACTTCCTTTGACTTGAACAGACAACAATAACTTCATCTTCAGTCAGTGATTCTTCGCCTTCTATTTCTGCAGACAGGAATCAAGACATTAATTTTCAGAGTCAGCATTTTTCTTTGAACTGCACTTCTCATCAGATGCTGTAAGTTGTTGATTCACAGGAAGTTCTGTGATGAATGTATGGAACACTGTAAACAAAATGTACACAAATTGAATTAATCTGCAGTCTATAATTACTATGGCTATATATGAACTAAGAGCTATTTAAAGTACTAGCCATATCACATGTTATTTCTAAATGTTAAAGATGAAGGACTCAGAAGAGGACACATTTCAATTTACTTCAATTACTGAAAGCAGTATGTCTATAAATAGCAGACTATTATCATTTTGTCTGAAATTCAATAATGAAGCTTCACATTTGTATGACAGGCTTAAGATTTAATTTAAATTGTTTGTTGTTGTAAAATTGTGTTTATTAAACTTTAAACATACCTTTAAACCTTCCACTGAATCTGCAAGCTGCTGTCTCATAAAGACTTCCAGAAAACAAAGGCCGAAATTTTTTTTATAAATGTGTATCTGTCTGTTCAGATGAACATCAGTGATGAGCTTTTTACTGTTAACAAACATTCTCAATAAATTACAGACACTTCTTGAGAGTGAGGGAATTATGTCACATATTTTAAATACAGCTGCGATAAATAAAGCCTACTTCTATACAATATCGAAGTACCAAATTGCATGATTCTATTGGCATGTTATAATTAATGATGAGTTAAGTTCAAGAATGGGTTTATTGATCCTTCAACTGTTTGTATATCATTATAAATCTATCAGACCCAATTGGTTTATACTGTTTGTATACTTATAAATCTATTCAACAAGATTGGTTTATATTTTACAGGTACAGGAAACATCTTAAGAAAATTCATTTTAAGACTTCAGAAATGCAAATGCTTAGTTATAAACATGTCAGTTTATACAAGGTTGACTCAATATAAATAGAAAATTATCTACGAGTAATATTATCAATTTTAAAATAGAATTTAATACATTAATTAAATATCTGTATGTCTGTGAAAGAAACGCAGTAACTGAAGTCTGTTTTAATTGTATACCCAGGTAATACAACTCTGCACAATGGACAAAGAGCAGAATTTTAATTTGATTTTTCTTTTCCTAAATTCAAAATTCTGTAATTAACTACAACCAATGATTTCAGTGTCAGAAATCTGAATGTCTCATATACAGAGCTGTTTAAATCAGTCATGGCTTATCACAATGAGATATTAATTCTTTGAGGAATTGGTAAATAAAATAAAGTGATATGTAATACCACTGAAAAGATATTGAGGCAAGTATCTTGTAGCATCTGGGCTCTGTGCAATCCTCATTGAGAAAATATTTTAGAGAAATAAAAAATTAACTGAAAGACTTCAGTCATTTGCTGGTGACCAAAGAATACACACCGTCCTCATCAACTTTGTTGTTCTCTGTCCGAGCTTCATCTTCTTTCAGATCAGTGGGTGTGAACAATAGGTCAGACTTTCGAGCAATGAACCGCCGTAGCTTTTGCTGGAAGTCATCCTCCCTGTAACAATGTATTTTATTTATTAATTAAACAGGCTGTCTATTCTCCATACAAAAGCTTGTTGGATGTTATGAAAGTGCTCTGTTCTGTCAGGCATGATCCACTGGCATAATAACACATAAACCTTCAAAATGAGCATGCAGTGTTCGAAATTAAAGGTGGTCCGATGGCCCGATGCTATAGAAAACCTGGTCGGTCTATGTAAAATTTCTAAGTGTTGACCCGATTGGCTATGAAAGGTTAGACATGTTATCCTTCTTTCAACAATATGAGTTTACAAAATGAGTCTATGGCAAAATGACTTAAAATTTGGCTATGGGATTTCAATTTTCTGTAGTCCAATTGTCTAAGAAATTTTCAAATATACTTTCATAAACTGAGCATGAATATTATTTGATAACCCTTCATAAATTTTCTTTAGTGTGGGGTTATAATAAGACTTGTAAATGAAATTGACCTTACAGGATTTCCATAGGTCACCGTCAAGGTCTTTTATATGTATAAAAAGTGATATAGACAAGACCAAGTCTTGTATATAAACTTACGGGATTTCCAGAGGCCGAGGTCTATATTTAGACAAGTAGTCTATCACTGTTTGTGGTATTCTCTGGTCCTCCACATGCAGATAACGGACAAGGTCTGCTCCATGATACTGCACAGAATTTCCCAGGAGATTGGTATCCATAATTAAGGATCCTGAAAAAATAATTTTTCAGAATTCAGAAACAGATCAAAACAATCAAACTTCATCATGAAAATAGAAAATTCATTTTGAACATTCTGCATCCTGATGTAATATTGATGCAAAATGTTTCAAAACTTAAAGTTAAATCATTTAATGGCCAGTTGATATGTATGCCTGCTTGGTCAGGTATGTAGAAAAATGAATTAGTTTCGATAGATGTGTGTTTTCAGGACATCCACAGTTGTCGACTCTAGCGGTAGCCCATGGGTACCGGTCGTGTTACATGATAACCCTTTGCTTTTTCAACGTATATTAAATGATGAAGATGAAAAAAACTATTTTCGTAAGTGGTATCGATACCTGTGCGGTGTGTGTATGTGTGCGTGTAAAGCCTTATGTGCGCGCCTGGTGGTCGTTTTCGGGCTACCAGATTCAGGGAAGGGCTACCAAAAACTATTCTTAAGTAGCCACTACCTATATAAAGTTAGTGTCAACCCCTGATCCATTAGAACCTTGATAGTATGTTTTGACTCCCCAAAATCAGATTTGACTCTTGGAGATTGAAGGGATATAGGACCTTATGACATATGTCTTGACCCCAGTCCCTTCAGATTTCTGAGAAATTGTTATTTGACTTCTGAAATTGCTAAAATTCTAGGGTCAACTGGCTGCTCTGGTTTTCCATTTACATGAAAAATTAGTTGAAAACAGAACAAAGTGCTGAACTGTGTGTGGGTCAGCTTTCTCTCCTGTTTTCACTATGGTAGGAGTTCTGATGTTAATCTGCCTATACTACTGTATATAACAATAAGGCAAATAAACACCGGAAATGTAATCCTTTGTGAATATGATGTGACCAGGTGGGGTGTCCTGCTGGCAGTATGCTTCAGTGAAGTAGCACTATGAAGTCGGTATCGGTTATATCCTATCACAAGGAGACAAACACGAACATATTGCAGCCTGCAAAACACACACATACAATTGCTACATGCATACTGTACGTATGCATCTCGAACACAGGGAAGGCTGTTTTTTAAATGACCTCAGCGGTTGATAGGACAATAAAGCGGTTTAACAATACAATTTAACTAAACCACAAGGAGGACCTGAACTACAAGACTCCCATAGAATTGAGTGTCAAGAAAGCAAAAAGTATAGTTGGATTGATTCGAACATTGTGTACTTATATTATTTAGATCAATGTAAAATTATTGTTTAAAGTACTTGTTAAACCCCATTTAGGGTAGGCTGTGAGCGTCTGGAATCCTTTAAAAGTTAAAGATGTTGATCTTATTAAGATATACATATGAGGGCAACAAATTTGAAGCTTATTCCAGGACTTAAACCCCTGTACATGTCATATCCAGAACACCTGAAGAGACCGAATCCACCCACACTTAGAAATTAAACAATGTATATGATAGTAGTTAACAAAAACTATTTTTCCTGATGGACAATAACAGAACTAAAGGTCATCCTCAGAAAATATTTAAATAACAGTGTCGACTGGATGGAAGTGTAGCAGGCCTGGTTTTAATTGTAAATACTGTATATAGTTGTATGGTCGCCTTCTAGCTTCCGGCTAGGGTGGATTTCCCTTTAGCTCAGTCAGTAGAGCGGTGGACCAGTAAGCCGAGGGTCGCGGGTTCGATCCTGACTGGCTGCACACTACTACTCCTTGAACTTTTACATTGGTGCCGCAGACCACTCCAAGTGAAAGCAAGAGGCTTCCTTGGAGAGAGAACCTGGGTTGGTGTGTTCAGGGGCGAACATGTTTGAAGGAGGGAGTAGTGTAGCAGGCTGGGTTTTAATTGTAGATACTGTACATAGTTGTATGGTCGCCTTCTAGCTTCCGGCTAGGGGAAATTTCCCTTTAGCTCAGTCGGTAGAGCGGCGGACCAGTAAGCCGAGGGTCGCGGGTTCGATCCCGGCTGGCTGCACACTACTACTTCTTGAACTTTTACAGAATTTTTGTATTTTGTAAATATATCAATATGGACATAGAGGCTACCAGCCTGCATTCATAGAGAGCGCAGCTCGAACGGGCAAAGCCCGTTCGCGTAGCGAACTTAATGGTAGAGATGTCTCGGAAACCCCCCCTTTTCCCCCAATATACTTAGAGTTCAAAAACTTTCTCAGTAACCGGAAACAGGAAGTCACGACAAGATCCAGTGTTGCGCAAGACTGTATTCAAAGTCACATTCTCGGGAGATTACAAAATATCAAGATTTTAAAAATATGCAAATGTTTGACTTCACACTAGTTAGAATTTGTTAATAAAATTTATCACGAACAAGTTCTTAATTTTTTATATTCAAAACGTAACGGTATAATTTTCAACGAAAATATTTCCGGTGTTTTACGAGTGCAGCTCCGGTCCGTTCGAGTTGCATACAAGTTTACCAAATATAACACATAAAATAAAGAGGACTTCCAAATTTTTTTGTTGTCGTCTGCTGCTCATCTGCGAGATCTGCTGTCCCGTCACCTTGTCATCGCTTAATCAGTCTATTTTAAGACTTATTCTACGATTAGTTTTTGTAGTAAGTTATCTAAATCATAATTCTTGTTGATATATACTTTATTACAAACCAGTGTATAGATCTGTTGGCAATATATTCATTTTGTAACGTGGGATTTACTATTCTAGTACACTAGATTATGTGTGCTTGTTTCTCGAATTCCATGGGCACCGGGATTGCTGCGCTCTCACATAGGCCATGCCTAAAATTATATTATATTAATCCTATAGATAAGCCAATCATAGAATGTATCTATGTAAAATTAAGTGAAATATATCAATAAAAACCTAAATATTCATCACAGATTTAATACCCAGTAAACGAAAATAAAATTGGCACATCAGCAGGAGATATCAGTCGATTTGACACCCCATTATATATATATCATTCCAACAATGCCGGTGTATATTGCAAGCCGACTCACGAGATGGGGCGAGTTGAAATTGGCTATGCATCTTTCTTCAACAATTACTAGTAACAAACATACATTTCACCACAAAAAACTCTTAGTGTTAGGTAGACAATTTGCAGAGAAACATGCGTCTTGGCAATATTTTTCTGTAACAGTTAAACAACCTTTTTTTCAAAAATTAGGACATAGAATGGTAGACTATACTGTACTGTATATAATTTGTCGCCGAATCGTCCCTTTCTCGGGGAGATTTCTTAATTATCATCCGAGACAAAAGCATTTTTGTCACGAATTAAATGAATTGTATATATTTTTCATGACAAAAGCTCAAAAGTTAGACCTGCACCTTCCGTTGCACTGGAGTTTAGAATACCAATACAGATGGATCACATTAGTCCTGCTTTAGATCATTGATCACACTTCAGCGGGAGCCATTTTATCCAAATATAATTCCATACCTCTATTATTAGAGAGCTTGCAAGGGACGTAACTGAGGAGTTATTGCTCAGTCTCTTTTGATTACTTCCCTTAGACTGACCATACACACCACAAGCTTCGCTATTAACATAACTTCTGTCACTTTTGTCGTTTTTTCTTTTATTTCATTAATTTTCATCTCACTTTTTTTTCTTTTATTGGTGAGCAAAATATTTTGCTCACCAATGAAAAGATTTCTCATAAAAAAGGAAGAAAAAAGAAAGAAAAAAAAAAGTGAGATGAAAATGACGTTACAAAATGTTTGCGGGACTTCTTCTTCATAAAAATAATTTCTTAATAAAAAGTAAAATCAGGAAGGAAAATTAAAAGATTTGAAAATTAAAAAGTTGAAAAAACCATGAAATATATAATTAAGGATAAATGACACGTTTCGTCTGGCGAATGTATGTATTTAGTATGCCGGGCTATCTTTGTTTCAGTTCAATCATGAATGTATATACTTACCCACTTCGAATGAGAAATATCTCGAGAAGCGATTAAGATAATTATGTCATTTTCTCAATATTGAAATCTAGTTACAGTACAATTACCATACATACAGACAAATAACTCGCTTCACATTTATTCATCTGAATAAATTATCAAATTATCTTTATATTAATGTTTTTACAAGTACATTTTTATGTTTATTTTATAGAATGAGGAAAAAATGCAACGACCTGACCGGGAATCGAACCCGTGACCTCCCAACTCTAGACAAGAGCTCTAGCTGGCCACCGACGTACATTCCTCTGCCAAACGAGATCCTGTACCCTATATTGGTATTTTGTTGAACGCCAAATGTAAGAGGAGAGGGTAAATGCAATGACTAGACGAGATTCGAACCTGGAACCTCCAAACTCTAGACGAACGGGCTAACTATTTCAACTAATTGGCAAATGGCGCACAGCCCAGTCCAACCCCGCTTATAATATATCTACATATATACATGTACAATATATGAGCCTATGTTGTCATATTTGCTAAATATTCCATTTATGAATAAGTATGAAATGCATGCTATACTATTTCACGTGTTCTTATGCTAGTATTTGATACCCGATAGAAGATCACTCTCCATAATGTTATATCATATGCTGCACATGCATGGTGTAACGTGTGAAAATAAATTAATTGAATTTGAATTGAATTCAAAATAATTCGCGAGTTTTCCGCCATTACCCGAATCAAGACAGTCTAATGAAAAAGAAATAACATGTTACCACTGGAAAATATTAATACCAATCAAATTAGAATCTGATCTCTCATTACACTATGTTTTAACTGATGCTAATTAGATTGATCTGGTAATTAGTTATTGCACAGACGCATTTGAAACTATTTTGATTTTGACCAGTTTGGAAAAGATGACACCCCTATGTACATGTAGCATGATATATATTTTTAGCCCACCGTCATCAGATGGTTGGCTATTCAAATCGTCCTGCGTCCGTGGTCCGTCCGTCCGTCCGTCCCTCCGTAAACAATTCTTGTTATCGCTATTTCTCAAAAAGTGCTGAAGGGAAATTTCATATGTAGGTTTCCCCTTGGTCCGTAGTTATGCATATTGCATTTTGGGACTAATCGGAAAACAACATGGCCGACAGGCAGCCATCTTGAATTTATTTTGACCATTGAAGATTGTTATCGCCATTTCTCAGAAAGTACTGAAGGGATCTTACTGAAATTTCATATGTAGGATTTCCTTGGACTCTTGTTTTCCGAGTGTTAACCCATTTGAGTTGAATTTAAATCAATTGTATTGCAAACAATTCACAAAAGGATTGGACGCAAAGTTATCACAACTTATCAATGTCTTCTTCGTAATACAATTATACATAAGACAAACTTAGCAATGGCCTAATAACAACATATGATAATATCATATTATCTTAAACAGAGCAGAAAAGGAAACGGAAAGGATCGGGGAAGACAGAGAGAAAAAGAAAGAAGGATACTTGCAGGTGAAATAAGAATACATTCACCCCCTCCCCTAACCCATCAAACAACATCCCCTCAAAATGATGTATTTGTTTATTAATCTTGCAAATCGATCGTGATTGGGAAAAAAAATCGTGAGCGCGGGTGCGTTTTTTTTTCAAATGAAATAACTAGTATGCAATTTGTCGTCAAGCTCAAGAAATAATACAGGTAATTATGAACCGTACCGTTTTCTTAGTCAGTTGTAAACTTACAGACCTGCCAATAGAATTAGGGGTCGAGATTGATAACTCAGAACTTCTATTAAGTGTTTGAATACACTACTGTTGTTATAAACGTTTACACGAACACTAATGACAACTTGAAATGATTCGTTTATGTGCTAACTCATAGCTTAAAGCTGGCAACTCGATGCTACCATTCGTTTTAAAACAAAGGTATTAGGTCTTTGAAATTTCGATCATGGTTAAATAGAATTATCAAGAATACAAAAAGATAAAAAAAAAAAAATTAATTAGCTAAATATCTTATTAGATGTAAAAGTGTTCACTTTTCTATAGAGTTGCCCTGCACGTGAAGATTTAACCTTTTGAAACTATGAAATATTTTTTTACATTCCCGGAGAGGATAAGATATTGTATTGGTGCTCCGTTCCTATACAGCATTTATAACGTGATTTGATGAATTTGGGGTGATGAGACATTTAGACAATTCAATTACTGTGCCAACCTGCCATGTCTCATTTTTCATATAAAATGACCAAATAAATTTCATATAATATGTATTAATTTCAGATACATTAGATTTGTAAGGGGAAAAGTTTACATGTTGACGGACCTACGTTTGTCCGAGATGATAGACGACTGTTTTTGTTAACAAAGGTAACTTAATTGATAACATCTCGGAAAAAAAAAAGAAAAAAAAGAAAACAAAATACCGTCATAAACTACCAAGGAATCGTTGATACCATAGAGTGGAACGAAGGTAAGTAATTCACTGCATTTTCAAATGCCTACGCAACCACGTTGGATTTTCTGATATACATGTATACGTATACGGACAAACTTTTTTACTGTTTTGAATTACCTTAATTCACTAATTTCCAGGACAATCATTTTATGCTTTTATGATAAGAAAGTATACATATGTATGGGGACCATCAACTTAAAGGTCATTTCAGACAATTTGAACGGGGATAATGGCGTGCGGACTTCAAATCACAATACCACCAGTTCCTGTGCTCATTTGCCAAGCTGGATTGAACAAACCAGAATAAAGGAAATACCTAATCTTTTAAAATTGCACATTACCGGCAACTAGTAATAGTAGACAAGCTAGATTCACAACCCGCTTTTATTATCACTGCTATCGAATTAAAGTGTCGGTTCAATTTTCAAACCCGCATCTTAAGGTGATAAACCAAATAGATTAAAATAATGCATGTTCTGGGGCGACAAAAACCGATCCTATTTGGCCACCCTTCAGTACTGAGGGTTTTACCAAGACCAGTTTACATTGTACCTAGATCGATGAAGCGAAACTTTGAACTAATCTCCATTGTTTTATGAGATGAAACGATTTTTACGAGACAAAGTTGTCCTGAGGTGGTCTTAAATATGGGACTGTAGCCAATTAAATTCCAAATCAGGAATACCAATTTCTCTGTCCAAGCGTTTTATAGCTTTTTGTAAGAAAAGTGGTTTGAAAAATACCCTTGAGAGTTCACTTTATACAAGAAACAGTTTATATAAGGCGGTTCAACTAATTTAAGACCATGAGTTATCTCCCCTTTGTGTCCAAGGGAATTGCCCGTTGCAACATATCCATTTCCTACGGGAATATTGAATATTTATTTCACACATTAAAACGTCACGTTAAAGCTGAACGTCCTCACGCGCCACTCCTGTGGGATCATGACATATTTCCCGGCTGTCAATTTTCACGTCTGAAAAGTATATATAAAAAACATAAACAAGCCTATTGTATTCAACTGATCTGAAAGAAACATAAAAAAACAACAACATGAAGTAAACCCCTATATTGTTTCCATCTTCATACATTACTTACATGTGTATATAATACACCCCAGTAAGTGCAGGCCGATTCCTATATATATATGCTCGGCTAGGGAAATCTTTTAATTGTTTCGGAAAGGAGCCAGCGGTCCTTGGTTCGATAGTAATTACAATACAAAACAAATAACGACTTCTGTTGTATACAAGTATATAAACTAGATAAAACCCTTATACTCTACAGCAGTGCTGCCATATCGTTAATTTAAAAGCTTAAACAAGTCTAAACAAAATCCTATTTGATTAAATTGTATAAAAATACAGCGTATTTATGTTAAAACCGTCAGATACAGTTGTAATTCATTACATACATTCTGCACTTCTAATTTCGAAGTACATATATGGTTTTAAATATTTTTTCTCTCTTTAAGATGTATTGTTTAATTTTAGTTTATCGTAGTAAGACTCTATCTAACTTCTTCATCTTATCGATTTATGCTGCACGTTGCTAAGAACTTTCTTGCGAGGAAAGCAAGAAAGAAACTTACATATAGTCAGGGAATTTCAGTAAGGGGTATGAATGACATTGTATTATCAAGGGAGCAGATTTTAACTTTCTAATCCAATGAGTTAAAGTGATTTGGGGAGGTGTAAAAATAACTTCGGAATAAAAGGTGACTTCGAATATCTAAACGGGTCTGCTCTGTCTCAAAGTGGTCCATATATCGTTTTTCTATGACGTTCTGATAACACTTGACTTCTTAATTGAGCCAAACCTGTCTTATACTTCTTCCCTTTATAAATGTATGCTCGATACTCCAGGGGTTACTTTCGATCAAGTTCGCTCTCTGCATTCTTCGAACATGTGATGTCATAGAACGAACCTACAGAAGTGTCATGACGGTTGACAGAAACAACTCCGAGTATTGTAATATTGGAAAGTGAGTATTAATCCAAGGTTTCCAGATGTGACGGTAGGCTAATATATTGCTATATTGCATTACAAATGTTTTTTACTACACCAGATAGTATTGCAAATTAAAATGCCATCCGATAATTGTATCATCTTTGAAGTCCATCGTTATTGCAACACTATCATGAATGGAAGGGAATCGTAGCTCTGACGACGACCATCTTGCTCAGGAACCGTCCGCCCGTCGTCCAGAGCTACGTTATCACAGCTAGTCATGACAATACCATGAGGCCCAGTGGCCGTATATTTGTTGACAAAACAAAACTAGTTTGATCCTTCCATGTGCACCGAACTTATTCTGCGGTCGCCATACCACTCAGATAATATAATTTTATGATTTTTATGGCTTTGAACTTGGTTGCACCATCTTGAGGTTTTTTTCTCATACACCAATCAGGTAACTTGTCGTGCACTTTCCATTTTTACCAAAGACATATTTCAAGTGAGAAACCCCAAGAGAACCGAAGAAGCCATAACTGTAGTGTATATATCCGTGCAGTCGGACTTTAAGGTTTGTAAGTAGGTATTTCAAGTACATTTCCTAACCAGAAATAGCCGGTACGACACTGGATGCGTTCCACAAATTATCGTAGATAATTGCTTCACAAAAGTTTGCTGTCCTGCTTACGGTGGCTAAAACTGTGTTCTGCTTGTGACTGAAATGTACCAAGATGTCGACCTCGTCACTGAAGTAATGAAGAATTACACTTTTAGGTAACATGGTTAAATTTAAACGGACACGAAAAAGCTTAGTTCGAACGATCACCAAACACACATACATTTCAAAAACAATTGTTTCAGAAAAAAATTAAAGGTCTCTCAGTTTCCTTTCGTTGAATTCGTTATTCGGGTCACTTTAAGCCCTTTCTTTGCTCTGTTTAAAAGGGTATTCCTTCGTTCGCACATCAGAAACATGCACAATTTATATTGATGATATCAATGTCCGAGCGATGATTATATGAGTGTTTGTGCCTTCAAGTAATGAAATTAACGCCGAGATGTACAGGAAAAAGGCATATTGTATACAAATTACGTATGTCTTTGTGGTAATTAGTGATACTTCGGGTCGAAACAAGAATTTTCAGGACTTAATACTCGAAGAAATTTGGATTGGTTCAGAGTAAAGCTGCCGTATTAATGTAAAGATTAAAGCTTTTACTACTCGAAAAAAATTTTTCCAGTAAGTTTAATTTTGACGACCTTAACCTAATTCAAACGAAGGAAGGCCCCATTTAACCTTAAAATGAAAGAAGACTTAAAAAGTCTAGATGGATGAATATGTCCTAATTTAAGCATTGAACTACTTTCAGTTGGATGTTATGGGCTGATGACTGCCAACTGGACATGCCGGGGAAAGCTTAGCTGTACCAAAACGATAATTAAATGTTGATGCTAAAAACACATTGTACTGTACCATTTTCCCTTTCTTGTCTATACATTTGACGATTAAACCTTTTCCTACTAGAAACAAAAATGGTACGGATGAATACAGGGATTTATGTTTGAATCGCCGTTATAGGCCTGGCTATATGTATTAGTGTTGGCGAGTGAGATTTCCTATGGCTAAAGAGGCATCAAGGACATGAAAGGAGTCTTTATTAAATGCGATAAAGCAATTTACTGTGACATACATTTCCGACAAAATATAAAATTGAAGGATAAGTTTTTAATTGTTACTTCTTTGGTAAAAACTTCACAACTTTTCTAATTAGCATTGCCTGATGGATTTTGAATTAAGCTCATTCTACGTTTCAAGACGCATGTTTTTGCATGACATTGGAATGAAAATCGAGAGATTTGTTCCTTTTAACCTCTTCCCAAGCTTCCGCCGGTAGTTGCACTTGATTCGTGATTGCACCCAACACATTGCTGGCAAGAGTGGCGCCAACTGTGACGGAGATTAGCGGAAAAAAGCAATCGATGTCAAAGAAGTTATCAGAAATGTCTTCTGCAGAAAATCCACACTAATATTGTAAGACAAAAAATGTACGCCATTTCGATCTGGCAGAGTAGTAATTGGTATTAAAGTCTAAAGCTTTTCTAGAAATTAGGTTATAAGCATTTTCGTTGGAATTATCAAGGGCATTGATATTGGCAAAAATGTTTCAGAAATATTTGTGTATGAACGGCTGATCTTCTTTCCTCTTGATTATACGGCAACATTACTGGATGAGAAAGTCGCCATAAAATCTCTCAAGATTTTAATTTTTTTTAGAAAATTGATGATATAAATGAATAAAAAAGATAAAGAAATGCATGCTATAATAGATTGTCGGCAATTGATTAAACCAGATTATACTACCATTGGAAATGTTGTTCGGTTTACCCATGGAGTCTCCGGGTATGGAAATGTGAAATGAAAGGACAGTGCTTATTAATGGTTTTGTAAAAAAAAAAAGAAAAAAAAAGTGCTTATTAATAGTTTTGTAAAAAAAAAAAAAAAAAAAAAAAATTCCGAAGATATACGGCGTTAGTGGCTATCTTGATCACATTTCATTTATCGCTCCAGCACTCCATGACTATCTGACACTTCCATACCGTGTAGGTCGTTCATCAATGGCATCGCTCACTTGCGTGTTTTTTTTTTTATAAAATAAATTTAAACTTTATTTATTTAACAACAGTTGCGGACAAGTTATAGCAACTCCTTACAGAATATGTTCATTTTTCTAAGAAGAATGGATAGAATCAAACTAAATCATTTTTTTTCATTGGAACCCTTAGAGTTGTCTCCGGCCAATTTTATGCTTGTCTTTGTCTGTTAGTTTTAACGCTGTCCTTAACATATGGCGATGACGTGGAACAATGGGAAAAAAAAAAAAAAATGAGACAAAACATAACACGATCAAACAAACATTGAGACCTCATTTAAAATGAACTTAAAATTGACCTGTTAAGTCATCTCAATTAGACAGAGAAAACAAAACTAAATTTATAGTCAAATACAGACGTTTGTCTTATAAAATAGCCTGTCGATATTGAAAAAATCATCCATTAAGTTTATATACATGTATACGCTATGTATTGAGCCTCAATGCACATGACCTGAACATTTGTTACAGTCTACATGTACTGTATTAGGAGTTTTCCCAGTGTGTAAAGCATATTTTCAGACGAATAATGCACACCACGGATGTTTTTACCGAATTTCAATCTAATCTGTAAAGAAACAGTAATAATGACCAGCTGTAAACAAGAGACAGATTCTAGAGAAAAGGGACAGAGCTAATGATACCTAGTACTGAATATCCGGTAATATTCGTGGGAATTTAATTTCACGATATTCGCGGTCATAAGATATAACGCGAAAATTAATACCCAGCAATACATGTATTTATGTACACTAACATAAAGTATAGACGTTTTTACTGTAAAACTGCACTGGTGTTGTTGCGCGAAATGCAATTCCCCTAAACAAAGTTCGACTAGAACAACCGTGAAATATTAGCCCAGTGAAATTTAAGAACTATACAGTATTCTAGAATATATGTTTTTTATATCGAGGAAGTTGACACTGTTAAAATTCTACAACTAATGTACTGTCTATTTCCCTAAATGATATACGTCTCTCACTATTGATTCTGTAGTTTACTGACCACTGTGTCTGGTATGTCGTAATGCTCAACTTTAACTGATCCCAAACTACACACTTACTTCAGACACAAATAACACGACCGTTAAAACACGCTCAGGTAGTCGGAAATGTTAATGGGACTGTTAATCAATTAATGGATATTATCAACGCTCCGTGCACTTCCGCCGTCTAGGAAGATGTCAAGAGCATCAAGTAACAATACACGAAATGCCTCATCAAGACAATGGTAGCCAAGTTTTCATTTCCTTTACGCCTCCGCGGCTTAAGCGACTATAAAACATCTACAGTATATATAAGGGCTTGGGGTTTAAGGTTTTCTTTAGCACATAAGGGGTCATACGAGAAAGAAGACGAAGGAAATACTTATAAACACAATTGGGTACAGGGAAATTAAAGTATATAGGGTAACATAACTGTAGAATGTTTAGCTTCACTTAATGTCCTTAACCCAGAGGAAATGGTTTACATATTCATTGCAGCAATAAAGACTTGTTTTTCACTCATCAACATATACATACAGACAATCCTCTGACAGATGAAAATCATCAATTTGTTTTTCAAAGCACATTTCGAAACATCTGGATGGAATAGGGATGTCATATCGAGGAGAAGCATCAAGTATATCAAGTATTCAACAGCGTATCTTTCTTGAAGAATCAACCATTCCCTCCTTTAACAAACGTACATCTATAAGGATCAAGACTTCCCTCCTTTGACAGCGTATCTTTCTTAGGGAATCAAAGCTTCCCTCCTTCAACAAACGTACATTTATCTTTCTTAGAGGATCAAGGATCAAGATTTCACTCCCTTGACAGCGTATCTATCTTAGAGAATCAATTTTTCTCTCCCTCAACACAAAAATAAATTCCTATTTCTCTATCATCAAATTGACCCTGGTATAATGAAACGCTTGTTTAACAGTAACGCTGTTAATGGCGAAATGGCTAGGCTTTAATGAATTGTTGTCGTGGTATCATTCGGGTTTAAGGAAAGGAACTCTTTCGTCTGACAAAACAGTGTCAACAAAAATTAGGACACGAATTATAAATAATCATTTACACCATATACCAGAAAAATACCGATTTCCATGGTAAGCGATAGAAAATAATTCATCAATATACATAGGTGGGGAAAAAAAAAACCCAACAACACACACACACTTGAAATTCTGCGTCTGGCTTAAACATTTTTCTAAGAAAACTGGCAAGCTCTCGGGTCTGGCCAAAATTGAACTTCGTCATGTAGAACTGCCCTATTCTTCATTCCTGATATCTACATTATAGGGAATGTAATGCCATCAAAAACATACTATTTAACGTCTTATTTTAGCATGAAGACCACCCATTACATGGACGTGTGCCAATTTCATTTAAAGCTATTGTAAAGACAGGGGAGCCTAAACAAAGCGATCACGTGAATGGGACTAGTGATTACGTTAACCTAGCTTTGGGTTATTAATGTTATAATGTTAAGACATGTTTAAAAAGAAAACACAGTTCTTATCCTTTACAAACGCGCCCCATCTATGCTGATATGCGTGTTAATGTCCGGCTGCGACCGGACAGTTCTGTCATAGATTTATTATGGTCAGTATCCAGACACAGATATTTCAATTCGACCAAGTGACCGACTGTTCAGTTACCGAACGTATACTAGCGATAACGATGTCTCCCTGAAGGTCACGTGATTACAGGATTGCATGATGGGACACGGAGCGAAGGTTAATGTGTAAATGGGCAGAAAACATATTTCCTAAGTATTGTTTCCGAGACAGTATTTCATTACGGTGGAATGTTCTTTATCCATTAGGCGGCAAATATCCTTGTCCCAAAACGGCACCAGACGCTGTTTCGACGTCTGTAACGGGGGTTGATAATGATTGGTCTATGTCTGACACGATAGAAAATTTCCTGTGCTAACTTCCTAATAACGAAATATTGACGAAACTGAACGGGTGTTTATTGCATGACAAGCGAGAAATAGCAGTCTTTTATCTAACTCGACCTTGCTTACAGTAATTTTGGAACTTAAGGGTATTAAGGATCTAAACAACGCAAAAAGAGGCTTGTTTAAAGAGTAATGATATACAATTCGACTCCCGATATTGTCTTATTGGATTTCTTGTTTTTTATACCTAGGTCGCAAAAAAAACAAAAAAAACCCCAAAACCCAGCTTATTATAGATGAGTCTTAATTTCCAAGACAAAGAGTAAACAGAGTATGCCTTATGTATTGAAAACAAGAAGTTGCTGTTTTATGCAATACTAAAAGTTACATACCTAATACCAGGTTCAAAATTTTGAGCTTCCCTTTAACCTTTAACAATTAAAATGATTAAATAATTCATTGCATCTAGTGGAAATTCCTTTGCACTCCCAATTTATATCTTATATATTAATCTTAGTCTCGTAAGCAATCATTGTTAGGACGTTGTTTTGACAATTGTTCATTTGTTGGTATTACTTAAATATATCTCTATATATAGAGTGCTATTTTATACATGTTAGTGAGGGAAAGGGGCTAAAATGTCGGCGTTGTATAATCGTTAAGTTTGCTACATATAATGTATACGCTATCTATGAACCCAAGGTGGCGTTGATATAGGGTTACAATGTATCACCACATATATGGGTTAGGATCATGTAGAACAATTCCAAGAACTACTCTGTAATATAATCATCGCGTGATAAGGTGTCAGAAACACCTCCTTCAGAAAACCCAACCCTAAGCGTAAACACATTATATCAAGGTTCACATACGCATACGCAGATGCCTTGTTCCGCTACACTTAGTTGGCAGAATTCTTTCGACATTTAACACTCCAACTGTTGATGGGAATTTGTATTATTTTTATATCCAAAGTTATCTACATATAGCTGTTTCCTTGCTGTTAATTGCGCTGAGGATAGCTGTTTCTTTGCTGTTAATTGCGCTGAGGATAGCTGTTTCTTTGCTGTTAATTGCGCTGAGGATATACGCCTAACACCCCAAGCGGGCGTGTAAAATGCTTCAGGAAAAATGACATCATATTGTATTTCAAAAAGGTGATTAAGCAACTTGATTGGTATTTGTAATGCAATTAATGTAGCTGTGTCTACATTACATATCAATTCCGAATTAAAAAAATAAAGATAGACGCTAACATGTCTAAGATCACTATGGATCTACCACATGAAGGTGATTGCAAGGAAACGTGTTGCAAGCTTTCAAACAAAATGTCATTCTAAACATAAACCTCTTTTCATGACAGGCAGGGAGTGATAATAAAGCACAGGAAGTTGTAGGTCTAAATGTGTAACGTCACACTTTTATTTCACAACAGTGTCATCATCACTTCTGATATCATTTCACAGGAGAAATCACATAGTCTACTCAGTTTTGCTGACGAGCGATTTAAGCAGATATTGTTAAAAAGACCTAATTCTTTTCTGCATAGCACTTCTCTTTTAATGTGACACGGAGACGTCTCAGAGGTTGACAGCCTTCTGTAGAATCAATTTATAATTGAATAAACCCTCAAAGGTATTTAACAATGTCAGAATGTAATTGTAGTATCTGTCTGTAATACTTTGTGCTTTTTAGTCATGACATGCCTTAGGGATGCAAACATGCTTGATTAAAATTTATAATAACACTAAATTATATGGATCACCCTTTGTAATTTTATGACGGATCTTTAATGTGCATGTTCGAAAACGATATACGAGCATAAGAAAGAGAATCTTACGTTTTATATTCTATCTATATATAAAATTACTTGTAATAGATATATGAAGCTAACAATGTTTATATATATTACGCCTATAGGAACTAATACTGTTTTTACTTATGAGAGTCATCAAATTGAAAATGCATCGCGGTCTTTGAAGTTGAAAGAATGAATATTTGAGATGCAAATCAGAGACATGTAAATTCTAAGCATGGTTATGTTTTCTTTGTGGTTCCCGTTATTATAATACTAAAGTGTTTGCGATTTGTTTTGATAAGAAATGTATTTTTGACAAGGTTAGTAAATTTCAGGAAATACTGTATCATATGCGTGTACACTGTATATGTATATTCAACTCTAAAAAAATATTCTTAGCAAATAACACAGTTTATGATATAGTTCCAAACTTCCAATTTCATAAATGCCATTTATGTCAAATATATATTCTATTTAGCGCTTAATACACACAAGAACAATATATTTATCAGCCTGGCATTGCACATCTATCTGCAGCATTAAGTAATCGCAACTGTGAGGATGATGCGATGATGATTCAGAATGACAGTGAATAAACAACTTCAGAATCGGCAGAACAAATATCATTTATTTCATGTACAGTATTCTTTGTTTGAAATTATATTACCACCCTGTTAACACACTTTTTAACAGTTAAAACATTTCATTTTGTTATCTCTATTTCACAGCCCAGATGTTTCTGATACTGACCAAAGCACTTTTCATTGTCCACAAAGTAAATTTCTCCAAACTTACTCACCTCTAATTTACTCAAAGGTAAACTTCTTCATTTCCCCTGTTATTATGAAAAACTATTTCTTACTAGATACTTGTATTTTCAACAAAAGCGTTTGTCTCCTCTTTAATAGTTTGAACGTGAGGGACCAATGTCATCACCTTGATTTACACCTTTGAATATTTGAAAACATTTTTACCTCGACGTTTGGGCCAATGCCAAAAGTGGCCTAATTACATTGCACTGCAATATGTTGAAGGGCGATATCGGTATACAACAAGTCTAGTTTCATCACTTGATTATTGTGTGTATTAGGCACAAAATAGAATGCATATTCGAAATGTTTGGTAGTTATAAAATTGGGTCACTACTTTTTGACTATGGGTTAATTATTTTTCAATAGATTTTATTTTCAACATATCAATTCATTATAACTTTAGGAAAGATTCCAAAAATCAAAAATCACGAAATTTACCCTCCACTTTACTCCCTTACTCGAAACTCTGATCTGACCTTAATTTCATGTCATAAAAGAATTTTCAAGCAACGTACTTTTTCAGTCCTATGGAGTAAATGTTAATAGACTTCACAATTCACCTGGGGGATGGCCATGTTTGTATCGATATGACGCAAATTGCAAGGTGAAAAAAGAAAAAGAAAAAAAGAAAAAAAGAAGAAGAAAAAATGTAAATCTCACGCCTAGTCTTATGGGAGCTTACTTTCTCATTCTAGCTGAAACGTTTATCTGATGCAGTTTTTACGACAGTAATTGCTGTGTTGTATGAGTACCTTGAGGGTTTTAACATCTTTCTTTAAAACGCTCTTGGTCTGCTGAGTCATAAAATGGCGTGATTTATCTCACGGTTTGTAAAACGTGCATCAACTGTTCTTAGAAGATCGAATGATTATCATCATGATAAATGTCACTTTCTAGCAACATGCATGCAAAATAGTTGCATAATTACACACGCATCCTTTGATCAATTGATTAAACAACAGTAGCATGCATTAAGTGAGAAAAAACTTGCTTGTACTTATAAGTAACTTTCATCCTGTGAGACATACAAATTACTACTTTATGAAGATTGCACTTTTAAGACTTTAAGGAATATTACAAAAGAAAAAATATCTATTTGCACGGAAACACAGGAAAGTAGAAGGAGAATATGACCAGAAGTTCTGGAAGAGTAAGCTTCTTCTGATCGACTGACACCCGCGATTCAAATCTAGGTCACGACGACACCGGTCATACAAATCTAGGTCACGACGACACCCGCCATTCAAATCTAGGTCACGACGACACCCGCCATACAAGTCTAGGTCACGACGACACCCGCCATACAAGTCTTGGTCTTCATCAGCCTTCATCTGCCATTGTTATCGTGATATACTGGTAATGGAAACAAGTCCTTTAATTTCGAATCAACTGGGACAGACACTGTAGGTAGTTGAAGCAGGGATGTTGCTATCTAGAAATGGTAAATTAACAACTGGAAAATTAAAATCATCATGCTTATCGTACGGCTTATTTATAAGTTGTCCCTACTGATTTCTTTGTTTGTAAAGGTAATTGTAAGCGGCTAATGTCATTAATGCAAATTTTACAGACTATATCCGATCGGCATGGTCAATAAAGTTACTGTTGTTTAAATATACACTTCGTCAATGCAGCAATAGGTGCAATTGAAGGACTTTGAAAGGTGTATGCTACATGTTCTGATAAGCACTTCAATATTTAATTATCGTATGAAAAAAACCAAGTCACAGACTCAGTACCCAAGGCTATAAGGCACTTATATCAACCATATGATAACTTGTACTCTTTTACAAAAGACAAGGAGATTTACTACATATTTGGGTGAGATGGTTTAAGTTCACCCGGAAAGGTTATCACAAATTCACAAGGCCAATCTCATTGAGTCTATATGTACCTGTAGAAAGTTGTTCTGGTAAGAACAATATATGTAACATCTATAAAACAACTTAGTGATAAAATACAAACTAGATTTACCTACAACACCTGATATTGAGTGGTTGGGGAGCCCCCTACCTACTCACAGGCGAATAGGAGACATATTTTATAAAACAAGTTCAGGATAAAACCAAGATAAAATTATCACAATTTAGAATTCTACACGAATATTTCATGATCACCAGATCTCATCAGCTCAGCCTGTTGAGAGAGTACCCAATGACCGTACCTATCCGGTGGTTTACGTGTTCTAGTGGACTGTCGAACCACTGGTGGGCTCTGTGTTGGTGCTATGAGGGAACTTCCCTCAAGATCACCGATATCTGAGACTGTTGGATCACTGGTAATATCACCCAGTTCTACACTGGTGTCTCCAAGTTCCACTACACTGACACCCTCATCGTGATCTGTGACCTCAATGGATATAGGTTTCGGGGCAGTACCGGTCAGGGTATGGGGTTTTCTCTCTGGACGTTTCCTGGAAATTTGTCGCTGTACAGGTTCCTCATCGGATTCTGATACTTCAGAACTCTCCGATCCAGAGGACATGTCGATTGGGTTAGGGGGAGTTGGCTTGGATGACCTTGCTTTGCAGCGGCTCTCCTCGATGGGGACATCTATGGGCATAGCATTGAAGTACATCAACATATTCCGGTGTAGGGTCCGTTTACGTCCCTTCCCGGTCTCAAGTTGTACCTCGTATACAGGAATATCACTACTAGGCCTATTGATAACCTTGTAGGGTTCCTGTTCCCATCTATCTGCCAATTTGTTCTTTCCCTTTAGACCGACCTTCCTTACAAGGACACGATCTCCTATTTCGAGTTTTGACTCCCGAATCGACCTGTCATAACGACTTTTATTGCGTGCAGACACCTTGGCGGCCTCAGTACCAGCAACCTTGTAGGCATATTTCATCCTATCTCTAAGCTTACTGACGTACGAGGCATGGTCTGTCGCCCCTTGTTCACAAGGGTCTGTTCTAAGGAAAACATCCACAGACAGACGAGGATGCCAACCGAACATTAAAAAATGTGGTGAGAAACCGGTGGCATCGCTCCGTGAAGCATTATAGGCTTGGACTAATGGCGCTACATAAGACTTCCAGTCCACTTTTTGGTGCTCCTCAAGGGTAGCCAGCATACCAAGAAGTGTACGGTTAAACCGTTCGGCTGACCCATTTCCCATGGGATGGTAGGGGGTAGTTCTGGTTTTCTGAACTCCTGCGATCTTACAGAGTTCTCTTATAACTTTGCTCTCAAAGTTGCGACCCTGATCACTATGGAGACGTTCAGGAAAACTGTAAAAGGCTATGAAATGTTCATAAAGTGCCTTCGCAGTTGTGTGTGCTGTCTGGTTCCGACAGGGCACAGCCTGAGCGTACCTGGTAAAATGATCAGTTATCACCAGAATATTTTCAATACCACCCTTCGAGGGCTCCAATGTGAGAAAGTCCATGCAGACTAACTCCATCGGTCTCGTGGTATGGATTGGTACCAGCTCAGCCCGCGGGCCTACTGGAGTTTTGCGTCTTATGCACCGTCCACAGTTCTCAACTCTGTCATCTACATCTTTTTCTAGACCTGGCCAGTAAAACCTCTGTCTAGCTAACCAAAGAGTTTTCTCCCTTCCCTGATGACCAACATCATCATGGACCCCTTTCAGCGCTAGGGAGTGGTATTGTCTTGGCAGCACTAGCTGTTTTACCTCCTGACCGTCTAGAGAGGTGGTTCTGTATAGCACGCCCTCGTGTAGATGAAACCTTTTCCAAGTTCTCATAATTTTCTGAACATATGGGGACTCATCCTTCCGGTTATTCCCCCTGGGATGAAAACCGGCTCTCTTAAGGTCTATAACCCTGGCAATATCCTTATCCTCCTCCTGCTGTTTCCCCCAATCAATTGTGCTAAGACCATCTTTACATGTAATACCCTCACTGGCCAGGTGAGAGGACAGCTTAGTATGGTCAGCAACACTGTCAATCAGTGGAGCTAGAACAGTTGAGGACTGGCATACAGCCTTAACAACATCAGAGTTACAGAATGATATACGAGAGAGGCCGTCTGCATCAGCATTGTTTCTCCCAGCTCGGTATGTCAAAGTAAAGTTGTAGTTAGCCAAAGCGGCTACCCACCTATGGCTAGTGGCATCCAGTTTAGCTTTACCCAGCACATAAGTCAGAGGGTTATTATCTGTTACAACTTCAAATGTATTTCCATAGAGGTAATCATGAAATTTATCAGTAACAGCCCACTTTAGTGCCAGGAACTCAAGCTTATGAGCTGGATAATTGCGCTCACTTGGTCTTAGTCCTCTGCTTGCGTACGCAATGACCCTCTCCTTACCTTCATGCTTCTGATACAATACACCGCCTAAGCCGGTACCACTAGCATCAGTATGCAAAATAAAAGGTTTGGTAAAGTCAGCATACGCAAGTACAGGAGGACTGATAAGCTTCTCCTTTACAGTATCAAACGCCACCTGCTGAGTATCACCCCAGGTCCACTCAGCTTTCTGTGTACGCTTTGATTTCTTAGACTTTGAAGCCTTGTTTGACTTGACAACCTTTTTTGACTTGTTAGCCTTCTTGGTTAAGTCATGACCCTGTAAAAGCTTATTCAGGGGTTGTACTATCTTGGCATAATCTTTCACAAACCGTCGATAGTACCCGCTAAACCCCAAGAACTGGCGCAGCTCCTTCAGGTTTGTAGGTGCTGGCCAAGTCTTGACCGCAGATACCTTCTCTGGATCTGTAGCTATGCCATTTTCAGATACGACATGACCGAGATATGTCACTTCAGTTTTGAAGAACTCGCATTTTGATGGTTTGAGTTTCAAGCCGTGCTGGACGAGTCTGGCGAATACTGACTCTAGTCTGTCCAGATGTTCGTCAAAGGTACGGGAAAATATTAGGATGTCATCTAAGAAGATGAGGCATTCCTTCAGATGCATATCACCCATGCACTTTTCCATCAAACGTTGGAAAGTAGCTGGAGCACAGGTGAGACCAAACCCCATTCTATTGGTTTCCCAGAATCCCAGGTTACCAACTGAGAATGCAGTTTTTTCGATATCCGATTCCTCGACCTCCACCTGCCAATAACCTGAACGCAGGTCTAGCTTAGAAAAATAACGGGAACCATTTATGGTATCCACGGTATCATCAAAGCGAGGGAGCATATATGCATCCTTTCTGGTACGTGAATTTAGCATCCGGTAGTCGATGCAGAATCTAAGACTTCCATCCTTCTTTCGTACTAGTACGACATTAGAGAAAAATGGACTATTAGACTCTCTAATCACACCAGCCTCCTGCATCTCCTTTATATGTTGACGAACCTCCTCATACATGCCAGGTGGTATCTTACGATATGGCTGTTTGAAGGGCCGTTCGTCTAACAGTTCGATCTTATGTTTAATAAGATTAGTTTTACCTAAATCGAACTGACTTTTGGAGAATGCATGTTCCCAATTACCTAAGACCTGGCGAACCCTTAATAACTGTTCCTCGGTGAGATTAGTTTTATCAATATGCACACCAAGTTCTTCAGGTAGAGATAACTTTTCCTCCTGTGATGTTGGAAGATCGGAAGCCAAATTGTCTACTACCTGTACCTGGTTAACAGTACATAATATTGACCTTGGGTTTAAAACCACAGGCTTTGCTGAGATATTACAAAGCTTCACTGGTATTTTGTGAGTAGCTGTATTTTGCTTAATTTTCAGCACCCGAGGGCAAACAGAATACCGAGACGAAGAGTTCTCCTGGTTCTCTGTGACTAGGTCAGTTATTTCCGGGTCTACACCCCGGACTATTCCATTTATGACAGCAGTTGTATAGGGAGCAATAGTGACAGGTTTCTTACTCAACATTCTCACTGCGAATGAACAGGAGATACTATCCACTGCAGCCTGCCACTCTTTAGGTACTACTGAATCCTCCAATGTTGCCCTCTTAACTAGGCGAATGACATTGGTGCCCAGGATAACAGGACAAGTACTGTTATATTCTGTGTTGGGTACAACCAGCATCAGTACCTGGAAAGCTTGTTCTGCCATAGCCGGAATCTCAACCTCACACTCTATATAGCCTAAATAATTCAAAGTTGAACCATTAGCTACTGTAACATCCAATCCTAGAGTGTCTAAGCTCTGGAGTAGAGGTTTACATTGAAGACCTGTATAAAACTTTTCTGATAGGGTAGAAACCATCGAACCACTATCTATTAGTGCTTTGACCTTTTGACCTTCGACAAAAACAGGACTTTCATTCGACACACCCAATAATCTATCTAAAATATCTTGACCTTGGCCTTTTGACTTATGTTCAGTCCCTGATTGGCCGTTAGCAGAGACTGTATCTAGTTTGGGTGATCTTCATTTTTGGCTTTCCCTTTATTGTTCCACTTACCACGGCCTCTAGACTTGTTGTAACCTCCACGGCCACGACCTTTGTTCTGACCTGACCTTTGACCTGCATCTGCTTTATCACTTGTGGACTGTGAACCAAGTTTGTTCAAAATTTTGTCCAACTTACTTTCAAGTTGAGAGTTCTTCTGCTCTAGACTTTCTAGCTTTTTAACAAACTTATCTTCCATCTCAGTAACAGAAGCAATTTGTGGGTCAGATTCAACACTAATGGCATGCTGGTGTCCCTTTTTTGGCTGGCTTGCACCTGCAGTAGAGGAGATATTTAATTCCTTCTCCACTATTCGAATTTCCCTTAAAAGCTCATTAAAGCTAGTTATTGTGTCATACTTATGACGAGTCTGACTCTTAAGTTTGTCAGATCTCAGGGAAGTCCAAAACTTATGACGCATTAGGTCATTTTTAGCCGACTTATGTAGAGAACCACTCTCTATAGCAGTCTGCAGCAAAGCCTCTAACCGGCAACCAAATGCAGTGGCAGATTCATTGGATTTCTGACTAGAGTTAAACAACTCCTGCATCAGCATTCCATGTGTGGAAATATCCCCGAACAAAGAATCTAATTTCCCCAAGATTTCCACAGGAGAGGCTTTATCACCTACAGTTAAAAGAGTCCTCTTTGCAATACCACGAAGTGACCTCCTAATGGCCTGCACAAGGGTGCTGGAGGTGATATCCGAGTCTCTATTGAGGCATCTGATCTCATACCTCCACTCCGCATAGGAAACATCTCCTTTTAAAGGTGGCTCTTCCCCTGAAAACTGGGGTACCTTAGGGATATATTGAGAATTACCGCCATACATACTTGTACCATGGCCAGAGTGGTCTGGTGGATGTGTTTGGCTTGTACCAACAAAACTAAATTTATGCATAGGCGTGCTAGCAGCATTAGGGATAGGAGGTGGTCCCCCATCAGTAACAGGAGTAATCCTGTACTTCCCAAGTTTTGCTAGAGCCTCTAACAACTGCTCCTCAGTCAATGTGACCTCGGATTCTACATGTTCTTCCCCTTCCTCCTCCTTGACATTGTCAGGATTTTTGGAAGGTGCTCCTACTACTTCCGCCATTGGAATACAACGGAATAATATACAATATACAAAGTAAATAAATATAAAATCCTGCAAAGTACAACAGGACTATGAATGTCAAGTAAAACTGCACTTGAAATTCAACATATATACTCAATCTACAAAAGTTCCATTTAATTACTGTGGTTTGGGAGCCCCCTACCTAGCAGTGTATAATAAATGAAAACTACATAAATACACAACTAGCAGCAATCAACAAATGCCTTAGCCACTAAACGTTTCATCCAAAACCTGGCTAAGACAGGACTGGGATGTATACCATCTTTATACAACGAGTAATTAATGACTGGTTTACGACCTGCTCGTTTATACTGAAGCAAATCGCACCTGAAATTCAAAGAATGAACACCTAACCTACAATTTATGTCCTTGATATAACTATTTAAAATCTCTATGCGATTTTCCAAAATAACATCCTGCTGGTTATAGGACTCTGGGTTTGCGTGGCCTTTGTAGGCATTCCACACCCTAATTGAATATGGCGGAATCTCTAGAAATACAAGTTTTACCTTACTAAATGTGGATATAAATTTCACTAATCTATCAATATGGAATTTGCAATAATCAGAACATTCCTCATCAGTACTGTGACTCAAGGAGATGAATGGGCCTCTCTTAGTAGTAATATCACACGTACCTAACCAAATATACAATGTAATGTTGCCATGTTTATCAATAATTCCCGACAAATTTTTAGTGAGCCAGCTATAACTTTGGTCAAATTTAGCACCCGCCTTACAATAGAAATCAAATTTGTATCCCAGACACTCAATTATATCTAAATGGTTCCTCAGTGAAAAACCCTTACTACTTGTTAACAACACTGGGGTAAATTTAAGAGAATCTGGTGCATTCAAAGGCTTCTCAAGAAATTTCTTAAGTTTACTTAGACTCATTTGTCATGAATGACCAAAATATAAACAATACAACTAGTTTCACAGCAGATATATATAAGAGTTTACAATAGTTACACAATTATTATGGTTTATATCAAAAGTTTGGTGTACTCGTGCATTAAATCAAAAAGGAGTGGACAGACATAAAACATGAACTTCAATAGACAAAATACACTGTAACACAACATGCATACAATACCTCTTTCTCTCTAGTGACTGGGCTGGGAGTGTGCACAGGATACAAAATGATGAATGAGAACAGATGTCAATTTGCTAAACTGCTTCACAGACTTCCCTCACAGGTCCCTGGTAAACCCAAACATCAAGTATCCTATCAGTATACACATTAATATATGTCAATACGATAGATAATATCTATACACAATATACAACATAATAATATTTATATGTATAACAAGTTATATTTACGTAAATGTCAGTAGCTAATATCAAAGATATTTTAACAATGTACAGTGTGTAAATGATGTTATGAATTTATGACAGTCTGAAAAATTATAAATTACAACGGCGCTGAAATGAATGACTAGACTAGAATTTCTCACGATAAATAGTGAATATGGTATATAATATATGAATAACACGAGGTATAACGTTAGATACACTTGCAATGTTCAGTCAACCCCGTCAGCTTCCATATATATAATGTCTAGATTCACAAAAAATATCGTCCTCTGGTCCACCTTGACCTCGCCGAAATAACAATACTCTTCACCACCATCCTCCGTACATCATCCAACACACTGTCATGTAGCGGCCATCATCCAGGGCTTCGCAAGCTCCGACTCTCTACATTTACAATAACTGTTCTGCACTTATGCGGCCATTATAGCCGTCGGACGTAATCCGGCGTTATCCCCCTTGCCTGCATTGTCGACTTCCGTCGTAGTCAATATGGGCCACTGGTTCACCTCTAACTTTCGTTGGGCGCCATTTGTAACCCTTCTAGCTCGGCGATACAACTCGACACGAGTTTATGGTTTCAATGTGTTTATTATCTATATATATATGAACCTGCAATAAAAGATACGAAACTATCACTTAATATATATGTACAGGTGTAGTTTCGGTTTCTATTTATAGCATGGTATATTTAAAAATGCATTTAGACGGAGCTACTGTTATACAGTTATATAATTAGTATACAGGTACTTACCAGCGACCGGAGAGGAAGGCAATACTGTGACAATATAGAATATATCTATGCAGGAGCTCCGTCCTGCTTCGCAGCTAAGTGCTGAGTGAATGGGACATACAGGGTAGACAGGGTGGTGATGTGTGCAGGTGGAATCACGTGCAACTCGCTCACGACACGATATACCCGTGGTGACACGGGTACATCCAAAACAGCACAAACAAGTGTGACTTAGTGCAATGAGTACACCCTGTTACATTACGTTTTATATTCTATCTATATATAAAATTACTTGTAATAGATATATGAAGCTAACAATGTTTATATATATTACGCCTATAGGAACTAATATTGTTTTTACTTATGAGAGTCATCAAATTGAAAATGCATCGCGGTCTTTGAAGTTGAAAGAATGAATA